>NC_045704.1:75783543-76104605 GCF_009834535.1 Camelus ferus | reverse complement strand
AAGTAATGTTTTCAAAATTCTAGGGGGATATTTTTAACCCAGAATTCCATTCCCAGTCAAATTATCAATCCAGAATGAAGAAAAAGAAAGACTTTTAATTCCTATAATTTTCCAAATTTTTCTTCTGAAGAAACTGAAGATGGATTCCAGAAAATGAAAAAGAAACTGAAGCCAGGAGAGTCAAGAAATAATTAAGCCAGCCTAGGAGAAGAGAAAGGAGGAATCCTAGTGTGGCAGCTGTGCTGGTGTCTCAGAGACCATTCATTCACACTGAAGTTGGTAAGCAGGGCTGTACTCAATCTATACACACTGGAATGCCCTAGTTGGTGGCTTAAAAATGGCCTCTTACCTGATTGGTCAGTGATGATACCATGTTAGTTGTTAAATAATTTGACTCCAAGGTGAATCCAAGAGGGAGGTCAACAGGCAAAAAAGGATGGTGATATGCAATAGATTTTATAATTGAGAATATGAGTGCAGGGGATGGTAAGCAGAGTGGATATTGAGCAGAGCAACCACCTCATGTACTTTTAATAGCACTGCTTTCTGTAAGTTATACCATATATTATCTTGAATCATTTCCTTCTGGCATGAAAATGTCATATGAAATAATGATTGGGTTTTATTTATTTATTAGTCTTAAGGTTGCTTCTAAGAGAGACTGGTTTATTTATAAGAATGCAAATTTAAAAAGCCTTCTGGAATTTAGAAAAGGCTTGTCATTTAAAATCCCTATAAATTAGATATGCTCTATTCTATACAACAAACTTTTACACATTCTTTCTCCCAAGATTTGCAGCATCAACAGTTTGTTAAATGTGACTCTTTCGAGGAAGCCTTTTGAATTTAACCTCTAAGTTCCAGAAAGCTATGAGCTTAGTCAAATGTCTACCGACTAGACAGTGCATGTAAAACAGCTCCTTTGATTTTGGGAGGGAAACATTTCTGTGCTCAAAATTCCCTGTAGTATTTTAAGTTTACATGGTTGTAAGAGGGAAGAACAAATCTGACTCCATATTAGATCTGTTCCTTTGGCTCTAGCACTGTGCTGTTTCCTGTGTGTAGTCATGTTGGTTATGCACATTTGTAAAAGAATGTTGCCTAGAGCCTGAAGTATACAGGAGAGCCTATTCTCAAGGTGCTGACCTGTAAGGGTATTAACACTTTTCCATTCATATAAAGATTTTAAAAATTGAAGAATAGAAAATATAACATTTGTTTTGCTGGAGGTTTACAGGGACACCATGACCTCACCACGTGGACAGCTGCAAGAACAAAGAATTCCAACACCAATAAATTTGCAACAACCAACCACACACCCTCCCCTTTATAGTATAAAAGAAGCCTGATTTCTGACTTGGGGAAGATGATTCTCCAGGGCATTAGTCTGCCATCTTCTCAGTCTGCTGGCTTTCCGAATAGTCATTATTCCTTGCCCTAACACTTCATCTCCCAATTTCTTGTCCTGTGATGCACTGACCTGAACGAGTTTGGACTCAGTAACAAGTTGAGTACTTTATGTTTCCCTAAAATGTCAGAATTAGCTAACAACTGAAGCTTACCTAAGACTAACCTCACATGAACACAAGATTCCCAGTGCCTTGTGTCTTGTTCCATTATTAAAGGCATGTTTCACGTATTTAAAACATGTTCAGGTACAACTCTGTAGAAGTGATAAACGGTCATCCCTACGCCTCAAATCCCTCATGGGTTTCAAGCCATTGCAGTTACCAAGAAGACATGGCCTCTCGTATCTCCAACTGCAGGGACTGTAACTGACCAAGGGTCTCAGCTGCTGGGCTCTTAAAACCACCTCTGAGTTGGACCAAGACCTACTCTCAGCCAATGTACTGAATACAGTAGGGACACTAAGGCAACCAGGTCCTGGGAGATGCAAGGCTCCTCTGATGGATGACTCCTGGCTTAGAGATCTGCCGCTGCCTTTATTGAAATGTTTTAAAAACTGCACCATGGTCTAAAACATTTCCTATCCAATCTCCATTTCTTCTCTCTCTCTTACGCAGGAGACATGCATAGTTATGTGACCACTTTCCCAGCTTCCCCCAGCTTCCTCTCCTTTTTCTCTCATGTGAGTTCTTCCCAGTAAGTCTCTTGTATATGTAATTTCATCATAGTCATCTGTCTTTCCAGTAAATCTCTTGTATATGTAATCTTGTCATAGTATCTGCCTCTTGGAGGACCTAAATTAATGCACTACTAAAAGTCACATCTTAGGAATGACTGATTTTGCCATCTCTTCAACAACACAGACAACAAAAGTTAACTGACCTAGGGAGAGTCAGGGTATATCAGGTAATGAATGCCATTGTTAATAATTTTACTATTCATCCAGCAATTATCAAAATTTTACTATGTATCAGGTACAGTTCTAGGGGCTTAGGATGCAGAGATGAGTATGACCTAGTCTTTGCCCCCTACAATTGCATTGACTGGCAAGGAAGGCAACATCCCCTAAATAAATTAAATGGAAGTAGATACCTAGTGTTATGGGAACTCATTTTGAGAAGTAATTGATTATTCTACAAGAGAAAGGTTGAGGGTGGAGGTTCAGTGATCTAAGTCTTAAAACTGGAGTAGGAGTAGGCATTCACCACATGGAGAAAGCAAGAGGAAAAGTTTCCAATCGGAGAGTACAGCAGAAGCAAAGAAGGAAGGTAGGCAATTATGTAGGATACTGTGGGAAGTGCTGAATAGCAGGTGTGGCTAGAACTGAAGAGTGATTTGGGGGAGGGTGGTAGAACTGAGAAAGCAGAAATTGTTGCCATGATTAAGACAGTGATTGACTACTATGCTGAGGTCTAGTAAATAAGTGTCTGGATATACTGTTTTGCTCCTTACATGAGGGAAGAGGTAATCAACAAGTATGTATAAATCTAAATGGAATCGGATTTACAGCAGAAGCTGAGAAGGACACAAAGAAAAAGGTCTGATCCCTACCCTTGATGTCCATGAGACTTCATAGGGATGTATGAAACAAAATTAGTTAATTATCATCTATACATTTTTTATTAAAATATAGTTGATTTGCAGTATTATATTAGCTTCAGGTGTACAGCATAGTGCTTCAATACTTTTATACATTATATTCCATTTAAACTTATTATGAAATAATGGCTATATTATTCACTCTGCTGTACAACATATCCTTGTTGCTTATTTATTTTGTGCATAGTAGTTTGTATCTCTTAATCCCACACCCCTGTGTTGCTTCTCCCCTCTTCCCTCTCCCCACTAGTGACCACTAGTTTGTTCTCTTTACCTATGCATCTGTTCTTGTTTTGTTATACATATTCATTTGTGTTATTTTCAGATTCCATATATAAGTGATAATAGAAAGTATTTGTCTTTCTCTGTCTGATTTATTTCAGTAAGCATAATACCCTTTAGGTTTATTCACATTGTTGCAAATGGCAGAATTTCATTCTTTTTTATGGTTGAGTCAAATTCCATTGTATATACATCACATCTTTCTTAACCATTAATTTGTGGATGGACTTCTGGGTCGTTTCATATCTTGGCAATTATAAATAATGCTACTGTGAACACTGGGGTGCATATCTATTCAAGTTAGTGGGTTTTTAAAAAAATATATATGCCCAGGAGTGGAATTGCTGGGTCATATGGTATTTCTATTTTTGGTTTTTTGAGTCCATACTATTTCCCATAGTGGTTGTGCTAATTTACATTCCCACCAACAGTGTACAAAGATTCCCTTTTCTCCACATCCTGGACAACCTTTGTTATTTGTAGACTTTTTGAAGATAGCCATTCTGACAGGTGTGAGGTGATGTCTCATTGTGGTTTTGATTTGCATTTCTCTAATATTTAGTGATGCTGAGCATCTTTTCATGTTCCTGTTAGCCATCTGCTTGTCTTCTTTGGAAAAAATGTCTATTCAAGTCTTCTGCCCATTTATTGATTGGGTTGTTTATTTTTTTGATATTGAGTTGTATGAGCTGTTTATGTATTTTGGATATTAACCCCCTATTGGTAACGGTCATGTAAATTTGCAAATATTTTTTCCCATTCAGTAGGTTGATGTTTTCCTTTGTTGTGCAAAGGCTTTTAAGTTTATTAGGTCCATTTATTTTTGTTTTAATTTCTTTTGTCTTAGGAGACAGATCCAACAATATACTGCTATGATTTATGTCAAAGAGTGCTCTGCCTATGTTCTCTTCTAGGAGTTTTATGGTTTCAGATCTTACATTTAGGTCTTTTAATCCATTTGAATTTATTTTTGTATATAGTATGGAAAAATGTTTTAATCTCATTTCTTTACATATAGCTGCCTGGTTTTCCCAGAACCACTCATTGAAGAGAATAGTTTTTCTCCATTGTATATTCTTGCCTCCTTCATCATAGATTAATTGATCATAGGTGCATGGGTTTATTTCTGGGCCTTCTATCCTGGCCTATTGATTTATGTGTCTGTTTTTGTGTCAGTACCATGCTGTTTTGATTATCATAATTTTGTAGTATAATCCAAAAGTCAGGGAGCATGATGCCTCCAGCTTTGTTCTTCTTACTCAAGATTGCTTTGGTAATTCAGGGTCTTTTGTGACTTCATTTAAATTTTAGGATTATTTGTTCTAGTTCTGTGAAAAATGTTATGAGTATTTTTATAGGGATTTCATTAAATCTGTAGATTGTTTTGGATAATTTGGACATTTTAACAATATCCATTCTTCCAATCCAACAACACAGAATATTTTCCATTTCTATGCATTATCTTTGATTTCCTTCCTCAGCATTTTACAGTTATAAGAGTATAGGTCTTTTAACTCTTTGGTTAAAGTTATTCTTAGGTATTTCATTCTTTCTGATGGGATTTTAGATGAGATTTTTGGTTTTTCTTTTTTTTTTTTTTTTTTTTTTGCTTTCTCTTTCTGATAGTTCTTTATTAGTGTATAGAAAAGTAACAGGTTTCCATATATTAATCTTGTATCCTGAAGCTTTACTGAATTCATTTATTTGTTCTAATAGCTCTTTGGTGGAGACTTTTGGGTTTTCTATATATATTAGCATGCCATCCTCATATAGTGATAGTTTTACTTCTTCCTGTCCAATTTTGATGCCTTCAATTTCTTTTTCTTGTCTGACTGCTCTGGCTAAGAGTTCCAATACTATATTAAATAGAAGTGGTGAGAGTGGCTTCCTTGTCTTTTTCCTTATTTAGAGCAAAGGCTTTCAGCTTTTCTCTGCTGGGTATGGTGTTAGCTGTGGGTTTGTCATAAATGGTCTTTATTATGTTTAGGTATGTTCCCTCCATACCAACTTTGAGAGTTCTTGTCATAAATGGATGTTGAATTTATCTGCATTTTATTTTGTCTAGAAAATATTTCAGGTGGCTAACATGATTGTATTTAGTACCATCTATATTCCAAGCGCTGTACCAAGTGCTGGAGGAGCCACAGGAAAATAAGAGAGAAGTCTCCTTTGTCATTGGAGTGCATGGTTTGTGGACAGAATGATGAAAGAAAACACAACAATGTTGTAAGAGCTATGAAAATGAGGATTTCTAGGTTCTTAGGGAACATAGAAGAGCAATTTTTTAGGGAGTGGGTGATGGTGGGGTGGTCAGGAAGTTTCCCAGAATAAGTGTCTAAGCTGAGCCTTAGTGCAGCAACTTTTATGTATAACAAATGCTAAACAATAAATGTTCAGAATAATTTCAGTGTCACTCTAATGCCCTCATAGAATCAAACGTAAACTCCTCTGCCAACATATCTAATGTTCTCCACAAGTTGTTAGTAGTGAGAGATAACTTATCTCAAGTGTCTTCCTACTTATTGCTCAGAGAAAATCCTCATATGGCAAAATAGGTTTGACTATAAAGTTCCTGGATGTGGCTTTCATCTAGACAATATATCTCCACTCTTGCCTGCTCCTCTAAACCCTTTTCTTACCAGCTAGGAGGCTGAAGCAAGTTACTTAACCACTTGTGCTTCAGTTTACTCGTCTGTAAAATGGTCATGTTATGTGCCTAGCATATAGGATTGTGTGAGGCATAAATGAGTTCATTATATACAGATGGTCCCTGGTACAAGGTAAATGCTACATAAGTGTTTCAAATTTTTACTACTGCCCTTATTTAGAGCTCAATACAAGTCTTACCTATACTAACGAGTCTATCCAAATAGCACGCTCATGGCGGGGGGTGGGAGGGGATATTTCATTCTTGAAATCTGACAGCACTTTAATATTCTCTGTGGACACTTAGCACATAATACCAAAAATGTTACTTGTTGTTTTTCCAGAATGGGCCCTGAAGACAGCCTGCCTGGGTTAGAATCCCAGCACCAACTCCTTGTGTGCCTTGGGGAAGTTACTCCTCAGCCTCAAGCCTCTCACTTGTAAACTGCAGAAATAATACTCACCTAAATGGGCTCTTGGACAATTTGAGTGGAAAAATTATATACATAAGTTTTTTTACAGGGTAGGTGGCACATAAGAGCTGACTAAATGTTTGATGTTAGTAAGATGTAATTTCTGCATGCACAGAGCTGTGCCTTAATTCTCAAACTCCCAGCACCTAGTGTAGGGGCTAGACCGTAAATCATCATCATGATAAAATTCAGGAGAGAAGTTGAAATCATCATCAGAAAGTTACTGGGAAGTAAAACAACAAAGGTGGGTGGGTTTACACCTCATGTACTCTGTTTAATGCAGATTCAGTGAGCACTGACTGGGACTGTGGGTTACCTGACTATGAGTGATACAGAGTCACCAACATCACCGCAGACTAACAGATGAGATGACATGTATAGAATAAAAAATTATAAGAAATTTGTAATTCACTTTCCAAATCGAAAAAATTCAGAACTATGAGAAAAAAACACTCCATTCATTTCTCAAATACTCATTCAGCACCTATTATGTCACAGTATGTAAATCACAGCATGAGGCACCTCCACGGAAGAAGCAAGGGTAAGAGGGCAGGAATGGCTGCTGTTCGTTCCCTCCTGCTCCTTGTATGTATGTATGTATGTATGTATGTATGTGTATCTATTTATTTATTTATTAAGTACAATCAGTTACAATGTGTCAATCTCTGGTGTACAGCACAATGTCCCAGTCAGGCATATATATACATATATTAGTTTTCATATTCTTTTCTTTAAAAGTTATTATAAGATATTGAATATAGTTCCCTGTGCTATACAGAAGAAATATGTTATTTTTATCTGTTTTTATATATAGTGGCTAACATTTGCAAATCTCAAACTCCCAAATTTATCCCTTCCCATCACCTTTTCCCCAGTAACCATAAGATTGTTTACTATGTCTGCCAGTCTGTTTCGGTTTTGCAGATGAGTTCATTAGTGTCCTCTTTTTTTTTTTTTTCTTTTTGTAGATTCCACATATAAGTGATATCATACGGTATTTGTTTTCTTTCTGGCTTAATTCACTTAGAATGACGATCTCTGGGTCCATCCATGTTGCTGCAAGTGGCATTATTTTATTCTTTTTATGGCTGAGTAGTATTCCATTGTATAAATATACCACAGCTTCTTTATCCAGTCCTCTGTTGATGGACATTTAGGTTGTTTCCAAGTCTTGGTTATTGTATATAATGCTGCTGTGAACATTGGGGTGCATGGATCTTTTCAAATTAGAGTTCCCTCCAGATATATGCCCAGGAGTGCATCATATGGTAAGTCTATTTTTAGTTTTTTGAGGAATCGCCATACTGTTTTCCATAATGGTTGCACCAAACTACATTCCCACCAACAGTGAAGGAGGGTTCCCTTTTCTCCACACCCTCTCTAGCATTTATTGTTTTCGGACTTTTGAATGATGGCCATTCTGACTGATGTGAGGTAATACCTTATTGTAGTTTTGATTTTCATGTCTCTGATAATTAGTGATATTCAGCATTTTTTTCATGTGCCTATTGGCCATTTGTATGTCTTCACTGGAGAATTGCTTGTTTAGGTCTTCTGCCTATTTTTTGATTGGGTTGTTTGTTTTTTTTCTTATTAAGTTGTATGAGCTGCTTATATATTTTGGAAATTAAACCTTTGTCAGTCACATCATTTGCAAATATTTTCTCCCATTCCATAGGTTGTCATTTTGTTTTACTTATGGTTTCCTTCATTGTGCAAAAGCTTATATGTTTAATTAGTTTATTTGTTTATCTCATTTATTTATTTTTGCTTTTATTTCTATTGCCTGTGTAGGCTGTCCTAGGAGAACACTGCTAAGATTTATGTCAGAGAATGTTTTTCCTATGTTTTCTTCTAAAAGGTTTATTGTGTCTTGTCTTATATTTGTTTTTAAGCCATTTTGAGTTTATTTTTGTGTATGGTGCGATGGAGTGTTGTAACTTCATTGACTTACATACTGCTGTCCAGTTTTTTCAACACTACTTGCTGAAGAGACTGTCTTTTCTCCAACATATAGTCTTGCCTCCTTTGTTGAAGATTAATTAACCATAAGTCTGTGGGTTTATTTCTGGTTTTTCTATTCTGTTCCGTTGATCCATATGTCTGTGCCAATACCAGGCTGTTTTGATTACTGTAGCTCTGTAGTATTGTCTGAAGTCTGGGAGGGTAATTCCTCCAGCTACATTCTTTTTCTTCAATATTATTTTGGCACTTCTGGGCCTTTTGTGATTTCATATAAATTTTAGGATTATTTGTTCTAGTTCTATGAAAACTGTCATGGGTAATTTGATAAGGATTGCATTAAATCTGTAGATTGCCTTGAGCAATATGGCCATTTTAACAATACTGATTCTTCCAATCGAAGAGCATGGGATATCTTTCCATTTCTTGCTCCTTGTATTTAAAAAACAAAACCAAAGCAAACCAACCCCCTCTGCCACCGAGAAAAAAAAAAACTCCACTATAAGCAAAAATAACTATGTTGTTTTATATTTTGCATTTCCAAAGGCAGCTCTGCTACAATCCCCTTAACAATTCTTAGGCATGAGGGTGAGCCTTTAATAACTTGAGAAAATTTATCATAACTTGCCCTTATTCAGAAACCAATACATGCTTCCACCAGGATTCACACCTCCTAAGGTCTGAGTCCAACTGCTCACTCCCAGTTGTACTCCTTCTCTTCCACATCACTCAGTGGATCTCTTCTCCCATTCCTCTCACACCCCGCCTGCCTGCTCAGGACTTCCCTGTCCTGACATCTGTCAGCTTCTGGGTCACCTGCATCACTCAGCCAGGCCTGATACTACTACTAAAAAAAAAAGTGAATAAAAAGCACTAACCTCATAGGAAGTGTAAAATGCTACATATTTCATTCCTTTACTAAGAAATGGGAAATTATTGATCTTTGCTTCTTATCATCATGAGAAAAGCAAGCTGCTTGGAAAACAAGGATAGTAAGGGATGTGCTAAGCAATCTTTAAATATTTATGATGCTTTAGATTAGTCGTGTCCTATAGACAATTTTACTAGAGCTTTTAAGTGCTTCCGATTTCAGTGCTTTGAATTGCTTAAGCATTTATACTTAATGGTTATACAATGATAATGCCTACTCTCTTAATACCACAGCACTGAAAGCCAGATTTACACATTACATATCACTTTTAAAGACTGGTTTTTCAAGTGACTTACAAAACACTACCAAACCTCAACATCAGCCCTCGACAGACTAACTTTCTCTTGGTCACCTATGTATATATGGGAGAAATGGGTACTTCTGGGGGTTTGTGGCTGCCTCTAAGGGTTTACAGGTATTTCACAGAGCCACGAAAAGCACAAAAATAAACTTCCCAAGGGTGAACGTCATCATCTTGCCCCATGTGCCCACGGGAATTCACTGCAACCAAATTCCCTGGGGGGCTAATTTGAATACCATTTTCTCAGTGGAATTCTTTGTAAAACGCTCATTTATTAGCCACCAAGGACTCTGGTGCTTAGATAAGCTCATCAGAGAGCTAAAAAGTCGTGGAGCAAATGCAGAGTCATTAGTTCTTAATATAAACTCCACAGGGATGAAACAATGCCTACTTTTCCATGTTCTGAAAGGAAGGAGAGAGAAGGAGACACTTTGCCACATGAAAAAGAATTATTTGAAATAAATACTGAGCAATCTATTTTAGTTCATTTAAAAATAGTATTATTAGTATTACTACTAATACTATTATTCACAAGGCTAAACGATACTGTTATTAACGGTACTAACTAGGTCATTTGTAAAAGCATAGTATTGACACAAGGAGGCGCTCAGTAAATATTTGCTGGAGAGTCAGTCATCAAGGATACTTTACCAAAGCTGATTTCCATTTGACTTTTAAAAGTTCTCTGCACCACTATTTGGTCAGAGGGAATTTTAACTAGAAGAGACGGTTTTAGCTTAAAACTCTGAATCATTGTTTTTAGAACAGGTACTAAACTTGACAGAACAAGGTCTTACCTCCCCATAATTCCCTCTTTTCATTAATGTCATTTTTTCCCAATGCATTTAAAAGACAGTGCATGCCCTAGATTCTGAAGTCACTAATATATATTCATGAGCCAAACATGATTGGAGTGTTATCCTGCAAAGCTCTATACCTTATCATGTTCTTGTCTCAAGATTAGTAGCACTTTTCTGACCCAAAGATGAGGAAATGTCTATTTAACCAGACCTGGGAGAGTCCACACTTGCCTGTGTCATATCCTTATATATGATAACTTTACTGCTACCGCCTATTTTTCATTAAATATAAATTCATATAAAAAGACTGTTGTGACAGAATATATCAGTTTGCTATTATAATTAAATTATTTAGGACTTCATTCATCTGCAGGTTGAGTTTATTGAGGTTTTTGGTGTCTGCCAGTTACCAACATGTTTTTCTTGCTTAAATACAACTCTGAGTATATGGTAGTAATTTCATAAGCTGACTCCGGAATAAAGTGGAAAAAGGAAACCTTGGACATTTTAAACAAAAGTAATAAATGCTGAAAGAGGACAGGTTTGTTTAGATCAGAATTTAAAAATTTTAACTGGTTTTGTCTGATAATAATGCTTATAATCTCAATTAAAATATATTTTAAATTGATTTCTAATACCTGGAGACCAGCATCATAAACTTTGTAAACAAGGGTATTATAACTATTTAAATTTTGTTTGATTTTAGAATTATGTCTAAATATTGTCACCTGCTTTTTGTGGTTAGGCAATCTGCCTCTTGAATCTTTCTGGTTGAATATGCAGAACACCTTCCATTGATAAGTAAGTTCTTCAGTGTTTGACATGAACTCACTTGGCGTGAAGTCAATTTCCTCATTATTAGAATCATCCTGTAAGTTGTACCTCGTTATAGATAAAGGGTACTTTAGCTATATGAGTGTCTCCACTTAAAATAATCATATATTGTGCAGGCAAAGCAAACACAGAATCATGCTAACTTGTCTTCTTTTCAGATGATTCACCACCATTGAAAAACTTAATTTTTAAGTTCAAAGAAACATGTCAGACTTTGACAAGGAGAAGGGAGTAATGCTACACTTTAGAGAGACAAGTCAATGCATTTAGACTACAATGCTTCATTTAGGAAGTGGACAAAAAGTTTATATTTTGGAGATGAATATAACTCCAAATTATGAACTATTAGTAAACAGCTCTCTGACAGTATAATTAATAACAGAAATACTAGTAAATGCATACTGAATGCTATATATTATTTGTTTATTTCAAACATCATAACGAACTTATTCTTTCCACTTCAGAAATTAGGAAACTAAGTCTTAGAAATGTTATGTAATTTTATAAGTTTGCTGAGATAAGAATTTAAAAAGTTAGTTTCAAACTGAGACTTGCCTAATTACAAAGCTTGAGCTTTGAAATCACATTAGTAAATGAGGAAATAAGCCAACCACAGCAATCTGCATGGGGTTTTCATATCTTACAAAACTATTTGCAGAAATGATAAAATAATTTTGATTAAAACATGAAAAACTCAATACATGTGACAGGTCAGAAAATGTTAAGAAAATAATGCAATAATATATGGCTGTAGTTGGGTGAACAAGTTATGTTTGTTTTCTCTTTTAAAAAGTTATTTGCTGTTTTACATCTGTCCTTCTGCTAAGGTGACTTGGATTTGGTTTTCACCAAATTTGGAACAATTTTTTTGTGCAGAAGCCCAGCCTGAAATAAAATGGCAGTTGATGATAATTTTCATATTGGCATACTTTCTGTAATATTCAGTGGCTTTTCAATGGCATTTGGAACATGAATAGAAATTACAGAGCCAGCTATCCTAAAAGGAAAACAATTGTTTAGGCTACCATTGTGAAGGCATCGATTAAAAAATTGCCTTAAAGCTGCTGGCTTGTACATGCTTAGTTGAATTTACAGTATTTCAAGAGAGAAGTCTGAAAAAGGAAAGAAGAAATATCTCCCAAAAGAACCGTCAGAGAAACTAAGTATTCTAACAACATAAAATATAACAGGCATAAGTCCTTCCTCCATTTACACATTTGTGCCACAGAGACAGAAGGAATGACTGACATCCTAATTTCTCATGGTCAACCAAGGACCTCTGTCATTCATTTGGTCATTCAATAAATATTGCTTTGAACACATTCCATGGATCAGGTCTTCTAGATGTTGAGAATAAAGATAAGTGGATGGAGAGGGGCCTGTAAAGGCCCTGTCATCATGGAGTTGTCTTCATTTGGGTAAAGACAGCCCATAGACAAGCAAATTAATATACAGTATATCTTGGAGCAGTAAGTACTACAGAAAAAAAAATATTTCATTTATATGTGAAATCTAAAAAATAAAACAAATATGCAAAACAAAACAAAAACAAACTCACAGATACAGAGAACAGATTGGTGGTTACCAGAGTGGAAGGAGGTTGGGAAGAGGGTGAAGTGGGTGAAGGGCATCAAATATATGGTGATGGATGGTAACCAGACTTAACAGAAGCAATCACTTTGTAGTGTATACAAATATCAAACTATAATGTTACATGCCAATTTAACTTCAATTAAAAAAATAAAAGACTATAGGGAGCAAGGGTGAAAACAGTGAGACCAGATAGGAAATTACTGTGGCTACAAGGGCAATGAGAGTGGCTTGGATGGCTGGATTCTAGATGTATTTGTTGATGCACTGGATGTGGTAAAGGCAAGGCTCCAAGGTTTTGGATGCAATGAGGAGAGGTGATAAAGAGAGGACTCCAAGATTTTTTGCCTAATCACCTGGCAGAATGGTGTTGCATTGAACAGAGGACGTCTGTGGATTCTGTGGTTTGGGGAAGGAAGTGGGAATTAAAGGCTTTGCCTAAGGTAAGTTTAAAATGCTTAATAAAAACTCATCAACACGAAATAGGCAGTAAATCTGGAGCTCAGTGGTGAGGACTGGGTTGGAGCTATTTGGGGCTTATCTACATACAGCTGACATTTAAAGCCATGAGACTTGTTTGGCAGAGATACAAGTAGAGACAGAGAAGAAGCAGATTGTACCTTGGGAGGAGAAACCAGCAAAGGAGAGTGAGAAAGACAGATGAGGGAGAACTAAGATAGAGAGGCCCAAAAAGTCAAGTGAGGAAAGATTTCAAGATCAATGTCCCAATAAATCAAGAAAGATGAAGTTTGATGACTCACCACTGAATTGGATAATGTGGAGATCAGTGGTGATATTGACAAGAGTTGATTTGTTAGAATGGTGGGGACCAAAGAATGATTGGTTAGGGGGAGAATGGAATAAAAGGAGGTATAGAAAGTCAATACAGACAACTTTTTTTTTCAAGGAGCTTTGTTGTAAAAAGGAATAGAGAAATGGGACAATGGTTAGAAGGTTGGAAGAAGATGTGAAGTTAAGGGAGTATTTTTTTCAGATGGGATATATTTTAGCATATTTACCTAAGTGGTATTAGAGAGGAAAATGATGTAGGAGGGAAAGGGTAGACTATCTGCAGCAATGTCTTTTGGTGAGAAGGGATGGGATCGATTCACGTACGGAGGAATCAGTCTTAGAATAGGGGATAATGCATCCATAGTAATGGAAAGACGGGCAAAGTTTGGAGAACTGATGCAGGAATATTGTTAAACAAGGTGCTGGGAACTTGTGGAAATTAGGTTCTTTGATGGCAGAGTGCCTTTTGTACTTACATTCTACTCAACGACAGAGAGAAATAAGCAGCCAATCAATGTTATGATAAGGACCCACTGGAGAAGAGTCTAAGGGTTAGTGTGTATGTGGTCGGGGTGTGCTTGTGGGGAAGGAAAGGTGGCTGGGGCTCAGTGCTCTAGGTTAAGCAAGCTGCATGTTCAAAGCCCTCAGGGCAAGAGAGTGAAGGACACTCTGGGGACTGAAAACAGCTGGAGGGATCATGGCTGGAGAGAGGTGCTGGAAATGGAGAGATGCAGTGAGAACTGAGAGGATTATATAAACTCGAGAAATATTTGGAAGTCGGAATGGATAGAAAGTGGTAGTGCCTTGGCTATTAGGGATAAGTATGAGGGAAAGAGAAGAGCTACAGTTGGCCCAGGTTCTGGCTTGAGCAGTGGGTTTATGTTGATATTGGTAGCTCTGAGCCTTTGTTCATGCTTTATTTACCTCTGTGCAAATCTGACTTCCGCTTCACATCCAGTGCATGTCCTATCTCCTTATGAACCCCACCTCTTACTCTTCCGGCCCTCTCTGATAACTCTTTTTCTCGAATATGTCAGGCACGGTATGTGGTGTTTTTACACATTATCTCATTAATCTCTACTACAGTTCCATGAGGTAGGTCCTGCTATCCCTTATTACAGATAAAAAAGTGGAGGCTCAGTGTGGACCTTTTAACAAAGGTCTACATGTCTCCCAAATCCATGCTGAAATGATAAATTTAAAATAACCAAAGAGCAGTTTCTGAATGTCTAACTCTATTTTTCGTACATTGTACCACAATGTGTCTGATGATAGTGAGACTTGGTTTATAAAGGTGCAATCAATGCCCCTTTAACTCACCATACACTTTGAACATAGGAGGAATTCAATAAATGTTGACCTGAAGTGAAGAAAAGCTGTGGATGAGACCCCAAAGTTTGAAACTTTAGGTAAACCAATAGTTTTCACTGAAACAATTTCGGGGAGAGTGGGGGACTCAGAGAGCACTCTCACTGGCTGAAAGGCTAACAAGATTATAATATTAATTGAATAACACTTTAAAGATCTAAAAGCAGTCCACACCTCATCTTCCATTTGATTCTTCTTTGTAACTTTTGTCCTAATCTTATAAATGAGCAAACTGGAATTCACAAGGTTAAATAGCTTGGTTATATGACAACAGGTCTAAACTTGGAAAAACTGCACAGCCAGCACATTTTCCCGATACACCATTAACCTCCCATATCACTATAAACCAGTACTTCTCAGTAATCCCCATTTCAGCTAACACATATTGGTTATTTACGGGAGAAAAAAATGATGAATAAGATGAAGAACCTAACGCTCTAGTAAAAGCAAAAAATAAGCAGTTAAAAATCATCCTAAAATGCGACAAATGCAGTTAGAATTACATACAAAATACTAAGAAAGCACAGGGATTGGAAAGATTCATTTTGCTTGGGGCAAGGAGTAGAGAAACAGGGAAGGTTTCAGTTTGCCCATTAATTCCAAGATGCATTCTCAAATACATTGATCATTACTGGACACTGAATCAAAGAGAAGAACCCACTGATAGTGGGCCAATCGGAACACCAAAGAGAATGCTCCAAATTTCTGCTGTACATTCACAGAACTGCTCTATTCTTATATGTTTATTAAAATAAATAATTTCTTAAACCTCTAACAAAAGAGGAGCATGATGAAAGGACCTAAGATATAACACATCTGGCACTCGTATCTCTTACTCCTAATATCGAAAATTTAACAGGAAGCCATATGGTTTAGAGTAAGATGTAAACAAATGATGTCAAAATAATTAAGGGTCAATATAACCAAATCACCTGACAGGAAAAAACTACATTTTAGAAATTTCCATGTGACATTTATTTCACTGTTTAGGCTTGAAACCCTGCAAATCTCAACTCGCGACGGAGAGTTTCCAAATGCCTGTGATTATTCTGTCAAGCACAGTTGGCTGACTCTAGGTTGACTCCCTTTCAGGAAGTCCTCCCACTTCCAGACTCCCTTCCAGTCCACTGCCAAATTCATAAAATAAAGAGAAGAGCTGCATTTGAATTTTCACTAATGAAAATCCTCTAATTTCTGGAAAAGTAATGCATAGAGCCTAGAGGGGTGAATTTATAGTAGTGTACCAATGTACAGAGGTAGCAACTTTTAGGTTCCTTTCCTACCACTGATTTGCTATAAATTTTTATCAGCTTTTACTTTTCTGTAATTCTTCAGGGAACTCAAGGAGGCAGTATTCTGAGAGGCAGGGAAACATAATATTGGAACAATAAGAAAACAAGATACCATTACTATACCATGATGGGCACTTCATGCAACAGTCATTCATTTGCACATTCATTCAACAAACGTCTGAAGATGCCTGCCGTGCAAGACACCAGAGGCGAGAATGCTGAATAAAGACAGAGTCAAGGTGCTCATCATCAAGTGCGAGAAGCAAATAGGCAAAATTCTCACTGTACCCAAGTCACATAGAATGCCCTGCCTGCATATTTGATCAAAAACTTTATTTCAGTGGAGACTAGCCAGGTGTAACAGGCAGGAATTCTCAAGGGAATTTCGCAGGTGCACAAAGAGACTTCAGTCTGGACTGAGCTTCTGCCTCAGCCCTCCCTTAACCCAAGTGGGGCCAAACATAAAGACTAAATAGCAAAATAATGAGAAAAAAGTAACCCGAAGGTGCCTTAAACTAATATAAATAGAGAAAATGTCGAGATCAGCCAAATCAATGCAAAATAATTTCTATTTTTAAAACCGCCAATGTATGAAGAAAGAAGAACGAAGAGCTATAGCCAGGAATTCTCCTCAGAGAATACAGCATGCTATAATGTAAAAGTCCAAGGAGCACTTATAAAAAAATGAAAGGAAAATCCATATGCAGTCTTTTAACTTCATAAGGAAAGGATGAGGGGGGAGCATCGATTGTCATAAGATTGCAAAGGACTTTACTCTGTAGCTAAATAGCTTAATCCACTAGAACTTTGGGGTTGCTTTTTTAATGAAGTGATCTCTATAATAAATGGCCCTTTCAGCCTTCACAAAGAAAAAAAAATGGCAGGGAGTGTGTCAACCTCCAATAAATTGTGTGGGAGGTAAGCTGATCAATAAGAAGTCTCTCTCACTGTCACCTTAAGGAACAACCAGCTACAGAAATTCGCACTAGGATGGGAAAAAAGTGGTGGGAGTTGGGGGTGGTGGTGGTGGTTAAGGATTCTGAAAAACAGAAGGGTATACGAGTGAGTGTGTGTGTCAGTGTGTATGTGTGTACTTAAAAGGCAGAAAGGAAAGAAGGTGAAATGGATTTGTTCAATCAAGTAACAAGAGAGAGCTAGGAGTCTAGATTAATGAGTCATCTATCGACATCTATCAAACATGATAGTTTAGTATCTATAATTCCTTGGAATGTTTCAACAAATTACAGGAAGATTCCTAAGAGAAAAAGCAAAATACATTTTAAAAAATGTGGAGTTTCAGAACATTTCATTAAGATGTGTTTGGGTCATAATTTATTGTCATTATACCTTATTTCTATTTTTTTTTTCAAAATCCCAACAATACTCAAATCCAACATCTGCATTCTTGAATACTCAAATATTAAAATGAATGTTTTTCCTTAAAATTAATAAAGGCAAGTGTCAGAAGCATAACTCTCAAATACATCTTTCCCATAGGGAATATCTGAGATTGCCTCAGGCTATAAGGCTTGTAAGGAGACAAGAAATGCTAAGTGGGAAGTTACAGTGAACAGGAGTTAGAAAGAATTTTTTTAACTTGCCTTGTTAAGGCTAATTACCGTAGATGAAAAGAGCTGGATAACCTAGAGTGTTCATTAGCTCTCTCACGCCACTAAGGAGCTATCCCCAAAGTGCTAATATCTTTCTTACTACATTCTCAAAATGTTTCACATTCACTATTCATGATTAGCACTTCCTGATTAATGCCTAAATGGAAAGAGTATGTGCCTCAAAAATTAGTACAGGCCTCAAAAGTATAAGCCTACCTGTCTTAAAGGCTTTAGAAAAAAAATTTTAAAAAGAAAGCAAGCTAGCCTAGAAGTGCTGTTAGCCTGCCCCTCACCCCACTCACTCTCCTACCCACACACCCGTTCTCCTGGAGCCGCGGCAATGCAGCCACGTATATTGGGATTTGTCACGTTTCAAAGCTTTGGGTTATGTGTATTCCCCTTCACAATAAACACAGCATTGATTCCATGGCTTCTTCCCCGCCCTGATCAGAATTAC
This sequence comes from Camelus ferus, assembly GCF_009834535.1. Lineage (NCBI taxonomy): Eukaryota > Metazoa > Chordata > Mammalia > Artiodactyla > Camelidae > Camelus > Camelus ferus. The sequence goes on along the minus strand of NC_045704.1, from coordinate 76,086,261 downwards.
TCGCAAAAGTAGCTCACACATGGGTAAACGGCCAACTTGGCATTATTCATGTTAGGTAATGGTTTTCAGTCCTTTGCCACCAGATCCTCTACTGGGCTGGCTCTCAATCCAGTTATCATGACAGGGGTTCCCCTAATGACAAATGTTCGTAGCTAAGAATAAAGTTGAGCAACAGAGCAAAAGGGTTTCAACTCCTGACTACGACCAACAAAGGGACCTACAGACAATCCTTTATATTGTCTTTCACTTCCCTCCCTTTTTGGAGTGAAGGAAGAAATTATTTTTTCATTGGGTTTTGTCTTTTTTTAAAAAACAAAAGGCAAATATGCTCCTGGGAAATGTGCAGACCATATGCTCAAGTCAACACAAGTGATGTTTAAGATTGTCTAATCCATGTATTTATTTCTCAACTCCCAGCTACTACCTGGAGCAACTACAATGTACTGTGCCATTCTCATCTGTGTCCTTCAGCCAGATGGAATTCTCTACTTTGATCGTAACACTTGCCTGCCCTGAAAACCTTCAATGGCATAAACTATCAGTTAGAATGTAAACTCCTTAGTTTGGAATTCAAAGTTCTCCACAGTTAGATCCCAAACTACTGTTATGGTCTTTTCTTTAACAGTAAAATAAGTCTCCATTTTAGCCACCTGGCCTACTGCTTGTCTCCAGGCATATCTTGAATTATTTATGATAAAAGTATCTCCCATTGCTCCTCTTCCCTGAACTGCCCTCATTACCTGCCCTTCACAAAAATGCTCCATCTGCTGCCCTAACCAATTTAGTCTCCCTCTCAGTCTCCACATTATGTGCCCCTGGCTTTCTGGAATCATTCAGATTTCATGTGACTGACTATGTGTATTACTATATGTACAACAGCTTTTTAAAAATACCTTAATAAAACTTCTATGTAAATGTATAAATCAGGACAAAAGGCTTTATCAGTTCATGCATTCTAGTTTTTCACTTCAAAATGTATAAAAGCACTTATTACACATGTTAACTTCCATGGGCCTTAACTCTGATTTTTTGTTTTGTGGTTATTTCACTGTGTATCTTATTTCTCCTCCATGAGAGTAAACACCAGAATGTAGCTTTTTTAATCACAGTCCTCAGCCAGAATACTGTACATAAACACTGTGTTTCCCTTCTGTAATAAATTTTGGACCAATAAATATTATAATACAATGTTATCTTTTAAAATAATAAATTTGTCACCTCTGAGCAATAAGAAACTTAGGAATAAAATATTAATTAAAATATTTATTTGTATTTTTATAAAGATTTTTTTAATCTTATGAAACACGCAAAGGAAGAAAAATTTTCCTTCCAGCAGTTCTTACACGATGTTAATAAATCAAATCATTATTATCAAATTGGCTATTGCAAGTTGTCTGGTATTTTAAGAAAACTTAAGATGCATACATGGCATTTCTCACATTTGTGATTAAATAATCCTTTGTGTATTTTTATGTTTAATGCCTTTACTTTTTACTGGACTGTCCACTCCGTAAAACTATGGGACTATGTGAACCTTGTTCATTTCCACATCTCCAGTACAGTGCCTAGTGCATGGCAGGAACTCAGAAAATAACTTGTTGGATCAATGAATTAAGGAATGAATAATTAAAGGGAAAAAATGAATTAATTTAAATGAATTAATTAAAGAGCAACTACTATCACCAGCACTCCTACTTTTGGGGGCTCTGATCCACTGTGACTACAGCTCTGCACAGGTAGTTACCTGGGCTGAAGCCATAGTCCATCAAGGCTGTCGAGAGCCTTTGCCTTGCTTTTTCCCTTCCCCAAGAACTAAACTTGGTGAGTAGTCCCAGTTGGAACTTCCTTCCTCTATGTAAAATACCGGCTTTGCATTAGTGGCTTCCACTCACCAGGTCTGACAAGCAACAGAAGCAGCAGAAATGCTGACAGAAGAAGCCAGAAGGGTTTGGAAGGGAAAATATTCACCTGATTGATCTCTGGGGTTCTCTAAACTTGAGCATCTTGACAATAGTCTTGCCTGGTGACAAAGGTAGGGACGCTATTAGTTTGGAGCCCAGACAAGCCAGACAGGAGGATGTCAAAGCAGGGCTAACTCAGTCCCAACATTCTCAGAAGTAATACATTATGGAAAAAGTAGTAATGATGGTCGTGACTGCTACAGAAAACCCTGGTCAAAAGCCACATGCTTCTATGGGTCCATTAATGACTAGCTGTGGTTACTTCTGTCTTGTGGCTGATGCTACAGGTGAGCTTCATGCTGTGAAGGTGGTTGTTGCTAGTACAGCTGTTGGAGGCAGGGCAGACCCTCCACCAACTGAAGAATGCCAGGATGAAAGTAAGGATCTTGTTGTCCCCAGATTTACTGTTTGAAGTGAGTGTAAAAAGAGGTCCCAAAGCAGGCCCAGGAAGCATTCAGCAAGAAAAGGATCATCTTCTCCCCATTTCCTCTATACAGTCTGTCTTAAATGTCATGGGCCATTTCAAGTAGGACATCTAGAAAGCTGGGAAAATCAAAAAACCTCATTTGTCTTCACACGAGGTTATCATACAAAACTACTGTTGTGAGGTGATCAGATGAGTGTTTTCATTTTTCAATTGTTGTTTACTATCATGGAGACATGGCCAAAATTTTAATCTTCTTGTGCATTCCTGTCATTTTCTGATAAACTACAATTTGCGGTCAAAAGGGAGGATACAACGTTCACACAATCATAGTTCTGTGGTGTCCCTCTCACCTCACTCAGTATTTATAGGAAGTTTCTGACCCCGATAACAAAATGTCATTAGCCTGGAGTTTGAATCAACAGGATTATAACTGAAATAACAGGATTTCAAATTGTATTTTGACTCAAGATATAAAGAAAACTATAAAGATTTTAATAACCATTTAAAGAAGAAAAGCAGAGACCTAATAAAAAAATTAGTCTGCAAAAAATCCCTGACATCTATAAGCACAAACCTCACAAATGAGAGAAGCAGTTGATTAACATCTGAATGAAGCAAATAGCAAGACTGAGGCTTTTATCTTGTGGAGAAAGAACATACAATGAGGGTAAAACAAAAATAGCAAATGTAAATTATTCATTACCAGAATAATACTATTTTAGGGAGGGAAAGTAAAGAGTAGCATTTGCGGGAAAGGATCTAAAAACGAGTTCTAGTAAGTTCTAGATTTATATCTATGAAAATCATCCCAAACAAGTTCAGAGTTAAACTAAGTGACTTTTAAAGTCTTTTCTATGTCTAATTTTGATGATTGTAGGGGTTAGTAAATCAAAGCTGTCTTACAATTCCTAGTACTGATGATCCTTTCAAAAAACTCAATCTATCCCTATTAAGTGTAACACTGAGTTTTTTCCGATGAACGTATTTGCCACCTTGACCTGATGAGGACTTAAGTGTGAAAGGAACACAAATGGAGACAACTGGAAGCTGTTAACTTACAGACTGCTTTGCAGCTTTGGTTGAATAGAAATATACCAGGAAAACATGACAAAAAGAAAAAAAAAAGAGAGAGAGAGAGAGAGAAAATGGGAACACTAAGACTCATATAGAAATTACTAGTATCCTTAGGAACGAGTGCTTACAATTTTAACGGCTTTCTGGCTTTTAAAACCTAACCATTTTTATAGCTTAATTTTTAAGACTAGCATTTCCTAAATGGTTTTTTATTTCCTATTCCTAATTCCAATCCATTTTTGGTCACCCCTATTACAGAGTGGTTAACTTTTAGGACTCCTCTGAAGTATTCCTTTACCTAGTATTCTTCCCCTTTTCCCTTTGGGCTTTTCAGATGAAACATTTGTCTTTTTCTGTAATCTTATTATGTTTTTTTTGCTTCCTCCATTCCAAGGATTAAAACAAATGAAAAATAGCAGCAGACGCAACAGCAGCAACAAGAAAAAGGCTTATTCTCTTTGTACAAAGAAGGTCACACTCTCAGCCTAACGTCGTCTTTTCCTCTGTGGATCGGATGGCTGGCCGAGATGTGCTCATGGGCGGAACTCGACTTTTCCTCCAGTGAGGAAGCACTCAGTGAAGTAGGCTTCTGTATCCTGTGGAGATGGACTCTGAGTTCCAATCCTCACTGAGTTTCCACTCTGCCACCTGCTTAATTACGAACTCTAGTGAGTTCTTTAATTTCCATGCTTGTTTCCTCGTGTGAAAAAAAAGGACATTATAATAATAGCCACTTAAATTGTTGTTTTTTGTTTTTTGAGGAAGTAAATGCTTGGAAGAGGGTTTGGCACATTAAAATTGCCATGTGAGTGTTTGCTGTTATTATAAACTGTATCTATTTATGTCTGCCGCTAAAAAAAAAATCTAAGTTGACATGCTGATTGTTTTTTTTTAAATAAAATACAATGTAGAGAGTCTATTATGAAGCTGTTTTTATTTTTGTTTTCATTCAATTCTATTTAATCATTTCATCTAAGGAGCACATGAAGTGACATGCTTTAATTCACAGAGATGAACCTACATTATTTTAATGTGGGACAATGACAATTTTTCAGTAACATCATATGAATTTTTTTCTTCCTCAGCTACTAGTATAGTGAGAAAAAATAAATAAAAGACTTCCTAGACCCATTAAGACACTTATTATGAGTAGCTCTGGGCAAAACATTAAATAAAAGAGCATATAATCCCAAGAAGAGCATTCAATTTAATGAAATTCATCCTATAAACCCAAATGTAGATGATCCTATCTGAACAGGGCAAAACACACAATGCGTTTGTAGAGTTAGGGATTAACATGACAATGTCTTTCACATAATGCTTTAATCCCACTTGTCCAATACTGGAAAACGGGAGTGGAGGTCCTATTATCACTGACAATGTCCTAAATAATAAAATACTCTTGGGGGAAAAGGCTCTTTGGGTTACTATGGGCCTGAAGCTACTGAAACAAAGAGGAAGCATGGGAAAGAATGCAGGATTATTGAAGTGGAAATGTAGGATGCTTTCTCATAGTGAGGTCATAGGGAGAATAAGAGATAGCTTGGTTCTGGAAATTCCAGCAAGCAGCATCTATATTTATATTCTTTGTCTTGCTGCTGCAGGATATTTGCCAAGGAGCCGTGTGTCCCCTCTTGCTCTGCATCTCCATGGCTAACATGGTAAGTGTCCCTTCAGCTGGGGCCCATGCAAAGTGTGCTGTCTCCTTCTTCCACCTGAAATCTTCCACCATCCTTAGAGCACGTTTATGCGCAAGGATCAAATTAGCTCTGTAGCGTCAAGCTGATATATTTGGATATATTCACAATCAATTCAAAATTAAGTGACTAGAATGGCTGTGTAGCAACTCAATTTATTTATTAAGATGTCCAAAGTGACTGTATTGATGGGTTTGATCCTTTGAAAGATTTTGAACCTTTCACTGTCTTAAGTAAAAAGGAGGCCAATTCTCCATTTCCAAAGAGCTGATTGGGACATTGAGGCAAAACATTAAAGGGATGAGATGCATTCTTTAAATGCAGATTCTTATTTCCACATCTATATTACAACTACAAAATGCTTATGTGAAATGGACACACACCACAAGGCAGACTTTTCTCAACTATTTCTCTAGACCTAGTTACAACTAAAACACTCCAGCTTTGGAAACATTTTTTAGAAAGTGGATTTCAGTGATAGTCTCACAGTTGGCAACTAAAATATTTTCTACTTATAACTTTACGAATTATGATCTAAACTGGTTTCTAAACTGGTTCATTCAATCCAAATAATTATAAAGGCAGGTAATTCATATCATATAAATAGCATAACATCTTTTAAAAAAAACTCATATAATTATATTTGGAAGCAGATTTACCTTTCTAACTTAACATGAAGAAAGCTCAAGCAGGTAGCTGAGGAAGGAAGACAGAAGTTAGAAAGTCAGAGTAGGAAGAAAAATACCCCTACCTTTCAGATAAGCAAAAACATTTCAAAGTCAAATCTGTCAGAAAAGGAAGCCAGCTCAGTTTGGACAATGAAAAATAAAAAACAAAACCAGTTTGGACATTTTGACAGGTAAAGAAAAGGCATAAAGTATGGCTGATTAATTCAGTTAGAATATGATACTAATTGGACAGGAGTCATTGTCTTGATTAAATCTTTTACTTGGTCTCTGGTTTCTGCAGAGTAAAAGCCAAACACACGGCTGACAATGACTTTCCCAGTCTTGCCTTACCTTCCTCTTTTGCTTCCCTTCCCTGACTCCACCTCCTCCGGGTTTAAGGAACATCTTGAGCAGGGTTCGCTCTGCAACTCCAGAAAGTTCGGCCCCTCTGCCTGGACCACCTTTCCCCTGGCCCTTCCTTTCTGAGAAGCCTTATTAAGTCCTCCCCTGGGATGCTTCTGGTAACCTTGTTGGGCTCTGTTAGGGTCATTCCAAACACTTTTTATATTAATTGCTTGCACATTTGCAGGACCTCTCACAAAAACCCTGAGCTCTTCGAAGGCAGGGATTATGACCTTCATTCATACAGAAAATAAAAAGCATGAGGTCTGGAATCTAGTAAGTATTCAGTGCATTTATTCATTGACTGAATGAATGAATGCTGCTTCAGAAAATACCCAAGACTCCTCACCCTGTATAGCGTCTCCTGAGAGATTTCCTTGGTTACATGAGGAAATAAGAGAAGCCACTGGAAGCCCATTGTCCATAAAAGGGAAAGGCAATTAAACTAAATTGTGGGTTGGGACTAACAATGGATCAATAATATTATTTCTGCTTTAAAAGGACAGCCTCATTTGGCTATCAAATAATTACAGGGACTTTTAAATGTTTGAGGTGTAATATAAAGTGATAAAATGACTTCAATAAACAATACATGAAAACCAGTTCCATTAACTTAAAGTCACCTTCTTACAGCTACATTTAATATGTATGCTGCTTTTACAATTAAAACCACAGCTATGAACAATCAAATGAGGTTCCAAATACACATTTTCAATTTTCTCAAAGAGCTTGAGTTCAGTAATATAAGCAACCTGTTCATTAGAATAGTTCTTAGTTGTAAAATATAAAATAATGTATGAACAGGATAATAGAGGATGGTACCAGGCATGCTTTGACAGTAGGGGCTCATTCCTCAGGATTCCAGGCTATTTCTAAGTAGGCTGAACTTAGAGCTTTTGAACCACAGAAATCTTGTTTTACAGGCAACTTTATTCCCATAATAGCTTCAGCCCCACTTCCCAAGGTAGCGATCTATCAGAAATGAGGGATTTGGAGTGGGGAACTGCTGAAAAACTTGAATCACTAAAATTTCCTACTGAACTTGAACTTAGGTGCCCACAAAGAAATAACAAGGCAGTCAGTGAGAAAGGAAAATGTTTAAAGAATTAATCCCCATCTAGTTCCAGTTTTTAAGTCACATGGGAAAAGAAGAATTTAATCAAAAAGGCCCTAAATATATTTTCAGCTGGGCTAAAGCATTTCTTTTTATTTCTAGTCTTTGCACCACTGCAGGAAGCCAACCAACTCAAAAACAACTGCCCACCTCTCATCTTCTTCTCATTTATCAATGTCCCCATACCCAAGCTCTAGGCTGTTTTTCCTTTGGCAATTACTGTACCTTTATGGAGAAAAGCTATCTTTGCCATAATGACATATGGTTATAAAGACATACGGTTGTGATGTTTAATCATCTTAAATTTGAAATGATTTTTAAATGCTAAAAAAACACTTCGTGTTCGAAACGGCTTACCTTCTGAATTCTCCAGGCATAAAAGGCGAAGGCTGTGACGGAAACATGAGGCAAGTTTTATTTCATTTCATTATTTTACTTCTTGGTTATTTTCTTCTAATTTACTGGGATGTATGTCAGTTAAAATCCTAAACATTTTCAGTGCCCTACTTCTAAGTATTCTGTGTCATTGTTGTACTTGTTTATGACTATGATTAATAGGCCTAAATAACAAGGTCAAAGAGTAAGAAAGATAGAAATATTCTTTAGTCTTTATCTTCTGGGCAAAGGTACCATGTATTTGGCAGGGACAGATGAAGCCTCTTTGAGTCCTAAAACTGTTCGTCTAAATAAAGGCATCAACATTCAAAGTCACAGACAGGTATGATAAACAGTCATGTTTAAGCAATGCAATTTTTTTTCAGTCCCCAAATGGAGAGATTAGTCCAGCCTTTCACTAAACAAAAGGCTGTTCTATTTTTAATCCTTAACTCATTTGTTTCTTTCAAAAGTACTTTTCTATTTAAATTTGTTATGATCTCCTGTTGCAACAAAATCCTATTATTGTAAATCCCTTCCTGGTGTGGGCAATCACCTCTTGAACACAGCAGATAATTCGTGTTCTTGTGTATCACATAACCCCACGTAGTTTCCTACAGTGAGGCAAGCACCTCAAAGAGCTGCAGTCTGGGTTCTTCAGAAGGAAGCCAGGAGGGCTCTCAGGCGCCGTGGCAAGGGCAGGCTCAGACAGCAGTGCCAGCAGCAGTCACAGCCTGGGAAGCGGGATACGCAACCGTCGCGAGGTGAAATTACAGCAAAGCCACAGAGTTTGCTCTCTTACCTTCCAGGAGACCAGGAAAATCTTGGGAAGTGCTTACTCACCTCAATTTTACAATCCAAGTGGTGTGCTGGGTTTTCAGGTTGCATGGTTCGTATTACCTCAATTTTATCATCGATTGTTTCTCCTGATGTTAAACGGATCTGATGGCTACTCTAACCACCACTGTAGGTGTTTATTTAAAGAACACACTTCCCACAGCCTGTTCTCCATTTTACAGCTTCAGTGGAGCATTCTCATGTCAACCAAGCCCCCTGGGCTTTTAGAAGTGATGAATCCTAAAAGATGTTTTCCCCACAGAAACCACAAGGTAAATGTAACAAGTAATCAATCTTCTGAGCAGCAATCAGGCAACCACTTAACGAACATACTACACAAACAAAATAATTAATCTAAGCACTGTCCCGAATAGTAATTAATCTAATCGGCTCCGAGTGACGTGTTTCTTCACTGTACCCTATTTTGTTTCATAGTTGTCATAGTTAAAGGTGTCAGGGACAGTACAAATGTGTTAACCAGTTTAAAAGAATACTAATTTCAGGAGGAAAGTGTGACACAAATGTTTATGCAGTGTGGGACGTTCGTTCCTTTGTTTGCAGAGAAGAACAACACATATCACTGTCAGACTGAAACAAAAAGGACAAATGCTTTAAAATAAAAGAGGAAATGCCACTACCAAACGTCAGGCAAGGCCATTAAAGCCCCAAGACAATGATAATATGATCTAGACCAATAATTGCCTCCTGGGTAAGGGCAGGTAAACTTAATTATAAACGTCCTGATGAATGAAAATGAAATAAAACAGAATGAAAAATACAGAGCCAAAAGAGTTATCCTTCTCTAAGATCTGTGACCCACAAATTAAAGGGAAAATGGGTGACACAGAAGCTAATTCTGATACTTTAGAATAAAAGGCTGAACGTAAATCCCTTATCAGCTGTTTCCTTTTTAGGATCCTGAATTCAATCATTTCAAATGTTATCAGCTACCTCTTATGCTATGATAGAACTTCACTTTATGCCATGAAGACCAAACCTGTATTGCGGGGTGGCTGCTGCAGGAGTAAAAAGGAGCCACCAGATTGGATTCACAGCTGACATTTGGCCCAGGAGTGTGATGTGTAGTAATATTCAGCCTCATCCTTCTGAGCAACAGGGGCTTTCTCAAACCTATGTTTTTAACCCATGGAAGCTGAATAAAACCATCTTCAAATTTTCAGGCTGTTTTTGAGAAATTTCCATAAATCAAAACTGTATGGTTGTAAAGCATTTTCCCTGGCATCCTTTAGTTCTTCTTGATGGGAAAAGAGAGAAGAAAATAGGAGTTCTACAAGAAAAGACTAAGATACATCTTCCTACAGCAAAGACGGTGACAGGGTGTACTGGCCCTCTGGTTGTGTCTGTACTGCCCACCTACGCTCCTCTCTGGTATGGGGGATATTCCACCCCTACAGGGAACTGTTCTAAGAGGTCATGTTTGCACCAGGTAAACCTACAGCTGTGAACAACTAAAGGAAACAGAGTGGACACTTGAGCCAGGGAAGTGAACTATAGGCTGGTCTGGGCCATTAAGATACTCTTTCCTAGGAATACAGAATTCAGACACTGAGAGACTGACTTTGTTCGTTGTGGGGAGACCTGATGCAAAGCCAAGTGATGTCCAAGCAGAAATCACTGTTTTAGAAGGCCAGACCTACCCAAGGGTAAGAAGAAAAGGGGGAAACAGCAAAACTAAGCAAACAGATAAAGTCAGTAGGCTCAGAGAACGAGGGTCAGGACCCAGGAGCAGACTGAAGAGCAGAGATGCCCCAGAACTGGAAGGAGACATCTCCTGTCAGCCCAACCCCATGTGGCCTTGCTGTCTGTAATTCCCTGCTTTTAGATGTTGGTGTGATTACCTGCTGGATCTAGTCTGTAAACATCGTGTTTACATGCATTAGTTTCCGTGACTCTCAATTTAACATTTCTTGAATTAGAACAGAAAAGAATCACCAAATAGAAAAATCTGGGAACAGGAATACAATTAGCAAGGAGTAAACCAGTTGCTCAGCTTAAAAAGAATAGGTTACAGAGCTTCAGCAAAAGATTCTACACAAAAAGGGGTGTCAGTGAAGACTGCAATGTGACCTGGGGAAAGAAAGCAGTAATGACAGCCAACCTTTGTAGAATGCTTACTGCCGGCCGGACACTCTTCTAAGGATTTACATATACGAGATATTTAATCCTCAGAACATCCTCTGACACAGCTGCTATTATACCCATTTTATAGGCGAGGAACTGATGCAGAGAGAAATTAAACAACATGCTCAAAATCCCACAACTACTAAGCAGGCAAAAGTGAACCACTGGAGGTATATGAGCCCAAACAATCTGTTGCTGAAAGTAGGTAACACAAAGAAACACAATCTAGGTAAATATATTATGGCAACATTTCCCAAAGTGTATCTCTTAATATACAGTTACCAAGCATAACTATTAATTCCAGGAGATCCTTATAGTTGTTATTTTGTAGGAAAGGTTTTGGTTCTCAGATAAATTTGGAAAACTCTGACTCAGACAATATGAGATAAATTCATATATATACACATATATATGATCTAACAATATGAGTTAACATGTTGAGTAGGTTTTCAAGAGGGAGACATTTTACGTAGTGTTTTTCCAAACTTATTTGACCACAGACCTCTTCTCCAGGGTGATCTCATCAAAACAGCACATTCTGGGAACTTCTGTCTTAGAGACTGATTAAAGCAGTAATTTCTTATGAGTCCAAATACATGCATAGCTCTCCAAGCCAATGTCTTAATCTCAATCAATAGAGTATCTAAATTTCTGATGAAGTAAAATGAAGCATTCTTAAAATTTTATAACTAGATATATGCATAACCACCCCCATTCTCATTCCTGAAAGGAAAATATGAAATTCAGCACTTTGGATTTGAAGAAACACTGTCTTCCATCTTTAACACCCTTATGGACTTGGGATGTGACCAGAATAAGAAAGTTGAATAATAATTGACAGGTTAATAAAACGGCTTATATTGTGATTGTCATTACAGATTCCGTGATCTCAATTTGATAGCCATAAGCAATGAAAAATATTTGTCTTAAATCACAGAGAAGATCTGAGGACAAGTGGATAGTGAATATGCATATACTGTCTTAGTTCCTTGGTGAGATTAACTCCTTGTTACCCTATATTATGTGCTGTAGCACCAAATTTGTAATGGCAGCTAAAAATCTCAGGCTTTCCCAAACCAAAAGCTAGCTTGCCTACCTGCTGCTTCCCTCTTAACGACTGAAGAAGGCATTGTATTATATATTTGAACATCTTAGTAAGTATGTGATGGTGCCACTGACCACCAGGAAAGTGATCATAAGTGAATCCTCACCATTCTTATTCTGGAGGCAAGATCTCAGATAGAAGCATCTGACTGGCCAAGTGAAGGTCACATGCTTGAGCACTGGCTGACAAGAACCTTTGAAAAGGTTTCTTTTCCTTTCTTGACATCTACACCGAGAGACAAGGTACACTATTCTCGTAATATTACACAAAATGGAATTTTTCCTTTAAATAGAAAGACACATTGGCAGAAGGATACCTGAAAAGGTGACAAAAGTCCATTACAATGGCCAGAGACCACTTTGAGTGACAACTTCAAGTTCTGCAGGAACCTATGAAATTGACCTAAATAAAGAAGCAGGTGCAGTTGGTGAGGTTGGGCCACATCCACTCTCAAGTTCACCCATGGAGCTCCAGCCTCTGACCTCCTTGTTTTGGCTGCACTTGAAAAGGTGGGTATCAGACACATTTTAACTGAGCAGAGGACAGGAGAGCCCCTCGAGGTAGAGATGGCTGATGGGGCCCACGGCTGAGACCCTCACTTCACTTGACGCTGACAGTGTTTTTCTTATAGCAGGTGTCACTGGATGGGAGTAAATAAGATCCTCTTGTTTAAGTGAGTAAGATTCTCTTGTTTGTTTACGAGGTTTGGCATTGCAATGTTGACATTCAGGAAGCCAAGGAAAAAAAGGCGCCCACATAATCTGGAGAGATGGGAAAAGGCGAAGTACTAAGATTGGGACCCGATCCCATAGCATCCAGATAGAAATTAGAAAAGAAGGTCGTCCATGCTTCCAAGTATACACGTATCTAGAATTTACCAACACACCCTGAAAGGCACTATGCTTATAATTATATGTATCATCTCGTTTACTGTTCTGTGCAGTCAAATGAGGTGGATTATACTACTATACTCAGCACACTCAGGAGAAGACATGGCGCCTTAGCTACTTGAGGTCACCTGCCCAAAGTTATACAACTCCTTAGTGACAGAGACACCTCGCCTGTTTGACTCCAAGCCCTGTGCTTGCAATTAATGATTCCTTTGGTTTGTTTCTCTTTCATTGATGGCTCTATGACCTCATTTCTAAACATATGTATGAAAAAGAAAGAGAGAAAGACAAAGAAAAGACCAGCTAATTAAGTGAGGATTATTTCTGGTAGGACTGAGGGTGCTATGGTGGTGTGACGAATGGCACCACACTTCTACTCGGTACTCAGGAAATGGCCAGGTGCCGGGTGCGTGCAGATGTGAAGCCTCAGAAGTATGAGATTACTCTCATGGAGAATTACCCTTTCGACTTCTTCCACCAGAGCCTCACAATGGTCTCCTGAAAGGTACCTCAGTGAAAAATCAAGCAGAAAGACAGCTTCATCTCTGAATTCACTGGGTTTCTAGGGTGACAGCCACATCAGTAAAGCCACGGAGAAGCAGCAGGAAATGTGACATGCCTTTCTAGGAATAACTCAATGCCGGCTGAAAGCTGTAATTCTCGCCAAGAAGGAAGCATACAACGGATTCTACAATTTATACGTGGGTGTTGTGTATTATGAAAAATTTAACTTACTATACAAATACATTTACCTCTATTATAAGAGGTATTTTATAAGATTCATTGAAAAGCTCCTTTAAGTAGCCAGTTTCTCTATTATAGTTCAAAGTTTTTATAACTTATTACACAGGGGCCCTGAGATAGCAAACTTTAAGATTTCAGCATTAGCAGCTACTGCAATAAAATGCTTAGCATAATTAAAAATAATATTTTTAAAATTATTACATACATAATATAGAAAATAGGAGTAGATGAGAAAAATCAAATTTAAACTTAGCATTTCAAGATTATGCCTACCATACGAATTGGGGTTTAGAAGTATTTTTCTATTGCAAAACAGGGATTAATAAATTTATAATAGTATTCCTTTATGAACAATTGCATTTAATCTTTCATTTCCCACAAGGGCCTCTTTTGTCTTAAACAAAAAGAATATAACTTTAATGTAGACATTATTATATGAGCAAGTTGAACACACCTAACATGCCTCTGGGTTGTCTGCCTACACATAAACTTGCATAAATTTGCCGTAAATTCATACTGATACAACTAACCGTTACATCATCAGTATTTCTAAATACTTTATAGCCTACTATTAAGAATTTAAAAGATTCTCATATAGATACAAATGTTTTAAACTGCTAACTTAGCAATTTAGAATTTACTGTTAGGTCTATTTAAAAAATTATTTCAATAAAATAATAGCAAAAATTCATTACTATTTATTGAGTACCTAGCACATACCCAGCTCTGAATTAAGCTCTTTACATTCATTATAACATTTAATACAACCACTTGTGGGATAGGTCTTATTATTCCCATTTTATAGATGAGACAATAGTAACTTAGAATTAATAGCTAATTTACCTAAAAGTACATGGGTAACGCCATGCGACAAGCTACTCAAACCCGGATGCATTTCTGTGACTACTGTTCCTCACTCCTTTGCTCCTTGCCCTTGTCTACCTAAAATAACTGCAGTGAAAACATATACCTAGAAGGATTCCCTAAATCATTCAAATACAGTAGCGTCGAACTCAAATAAGAAAGCAGTATTGATTACAAGATGGGTAAAATCAACACAATAAATGTGAACGAAAAGAAATATATATAAATGGTGAAAAGCAAATTAAACTTGAAAAATTATTCCAATTTAAGGACTAAGCAGCAGCAGCAAGAGCAGAGATTCTTTTTTCTTATAATAGTCGAAAAGGCCGATGGCTCATTTCATGGCGTAGCAATATTCTGATTTTTTTCTCCCGAAGCTGGAAATGCCTATTTACCAGAATGAGAAAAATACTTACACTTATGTAAACTGCAGTGGTAAATTATGCATGCTCAATTAATCCACAAGTACAGCCCTGGGTTTGCTGAAGGTTCTTGAGGCATAAGATGCAGGTGCCATGATGATAATTTATCAATCCCTGGATTTTTAGCCATCTATTCAGATTAGGCTCATTGTGTAAGAAATGTTCACTGTTTAAAACAAACAAGACAGATAAAGTCCTGCAGCCACCCCTCCCCCACTGCACCATTCATTATTGAGCTCCATGATGTGGAAGATGAACACTTCTGGGTATTTTTTGATATAGTTCTGAGAAAGTACTGTTAGCTAGTAAGTCCAGCCCATAATAAATCTTTATTTACTGCCCACTTGGCTATAGCTCTATCAGGATCAGCAGGAGAAAAGATAAAATCTTATCAGTAAACCGCGCTGACACCAGGTGCGGTTTCCCTCTCAGTACTTGGGGTATGCGAAATGTGAACTGCATACTAGTTTCATTCAGCAGGCTCCAAAGTGACAGCTAAATTCTCCAGCGCGAGATGTACTGACCAGTATGTGCCACACAAGGTCCCGCTGCCTGCTCCACACACCCTTCGCCTCAGTCCAAAGATCCATGAATGGCAAGAGAAAGAGAGAGACAGAGACACACAGAGACAGTGAGCAGGGGAGGGAAGAAGAGAGGAAGGGGAAATAAGACAAGAGAGACACTGAGGTGGAAGGGAGGAGAGAGAACGGAACTCCAAAAATATAACAATACACAAAGTTACTGAAATAATGGATCACTTATTTCACAAGAAAAGCTGAAAACACAAATACAGAGTGGAAAATTTTAAAGTTCTAATACAATCACACATAATGGCAGTGTCTGCATTAGAGAATGAAAAGGGGGTCTATTATTTCTCAGACGGCAGTACTGGTTTATATGGAGCAGCAGATGTGGGTACATAATACAACGTACCACACGTGGCTCATTTCAGAACAAGTTAAAATGACAGGGCGTGTAGAGAGGAAATCAAGCAGTCAACACTATATTTTCAGAGTCCCGAGCTTCTAAAATTACAGGCAACATAAAGGAAAAGAAAATAACTCGAAATTTTAAAGTTTTATCTATTTAACTAGTGTTTCGTCTCCACAGGATAACTAAATGCAGATAACACTAACAGTCTTATTTACAGGTTTACACCTACATAAAGCATATACTTAACAATAAACAGACTACCTCATATATGAAGTTATTAATCTACACATTGGCTGCAATAATAGGCGTACCTCTCAAATTTGTTTATTGTACTGACATGTTTTTACCTTCTGGCAGTTATTTCCGTGGAATCAAAAATCCTTTATTGACGAATGTTTCATTTACCTCCAAGATATTTCCAAAGTGGAAGTTAGTAATTTAGTTTTTCATTTCAAAATAAAACAAAACTTTCTTAACTTATTATATATCCACACTTCCACTTTACTGGACAAGAAACCAAGTTTTGATGAAACGTGGAAGGTAAGTAATGTATTTAAAGAGTGTGAGGAGTTGAGTATTTTTTTTCTTTCATTCTGTCTATCCATCCATATTACTTAAAATGATTCTAGTACAAAGGGCCACCCAGGGAGAAACAAATCTCTCAATCAAGCCCTAGCATCTCTGCCTTGCCCAAAAGTAGTACTACCAATTTATTAAGCAATTATTCCAAAATAGACTCTATGTATACGTACATAAAAATACTGAGTGAAAAAAAATCAAGGTACTTAATAGCGGGGATACTTTTTTTTCATTCAATATGTCTTAGATACTGTTCTGATCTTTTAAACTGGTAAATAGAATTTCATTTTAAGCATGCACCATAATTGATTTAAATAGTCCCAATTCATATTTATTTAGGCTTTCTCAGTCTTTTTTGAGATAAACCATTTTGCCAATTTGGGGGGTCACTTTTCCATTTCCAAAACTAAGTGCTTTTTCTAGAAATGCTCAAATTCAATTCTGATGTTACAATAAATATAAAACCTGCACAAGGATAGCTGCAAAGTTACAAGGAGATATATACCACATGGAATATAAATGTGAGCAAAAACTATTTTTATAATTTTTCAAAGGAATAAAAGTCAAGTTCACAAGTTATGAGGATTTTCAACAAACCCCTTGATGCTCTGATCAAGCCTTAGAAATTTAAATCAGAAACCCTTCGGCAACCTACCTCTAAGTAATCAAAAGCTCACTTTCCCTGTATATGACATATTGACATATGGTAACCTCTTATTCCAAAGAGTTATTCCTTCTCAAATAAGGCTTTTCATTATTTTGTTCCCTGGTTGCATTTAATCCTTCAGTATAAAATTTTCTCCCCTTTAATTTGGGAATCCAACAAAACAAAGGTATTTTTGAAGCACAAATGTTCACTTAAGCAGCTCAATGAGATCCATCCACAACATTAAGTAGATGAGGTGGTAAAGTGGCAGAGGGAAAAGATTTTTTATTTGCTGCAACAAGCAAGCCTTACTTTTATTCATTTTCAATGCAAAAAAAATACAGCAAGTACCTTATAAGTACAGAAAGGTTAGAATTAGCGTGCATCCAAAGTTTGAGGTATGTTCATTTTGTAGACCACAAACACAGGAAACATGGGCTGGTTTGCTACCATGTCTTACTCGATGTTATCTGGCATTCTGTACAGCCCAGAGGTTAATCTGCACTCCTTGTGTTTAATACAACTGTGTGGTAGGGAGACTTTCTCTTCCCCCAAATTTGTGAACCTGAGTGAGGTAGTGTTGAGTCAGACAGTGTTTGGATATTCACCACAGTATTTTTCTTCACATCATATATGCATACACACACATACATCCATGGGCATGGTGGTGCAGGCTTTCAAAAGTTATTTGAAGTCAGTTCAGGCTTTTTTAAAGACAATAATATGAACTACCTCCCCTCATTTGCCCCAAAGCATGTTCACGGTATCAAATGGTCCCCTAAATCGAGTCAAGCAATCCGTCAGATTTATTAAGATGTGGTAAAATTGTGATGCCCTTTAGCCAATGACTACATTGTCTTGAGGAAATAGGGTGGCTACTCCAGGAAGAAGTTTGGTACAAATATTGATATTTGCTGTGTTCGCCTGTTTGAGCAGCTCTAGTTATAGTATGAAGGGTTTAGTATGAGGCTCTCCAGGTAACCATTGTAGGGCTCAGAGACCATGGATTACTGTCTGCTTGTTCCTGCTTTTTTACAAATATCCTATCACAATGTGAGATATGATTATATTTGGACATTCTTTGTGTATAATGTTCACTGAAAGAAAATTTTTCTGTACAGTAAACATTGCTACTTCACTATTTCCATTTATATCCAGGCTTGGCTGTTCTAGGAAGTTTCCTGTCCAAGGACCCATTAGTAATTTATCAAAAGAGCAAATGTCATTATCTAGGAAGCCAAGGGAACTACTTTGCATTTGATTTCTGGTTCTGATAGCATTACTATTGATTTAGTATTCTCCAAGCATGACATGGGCTAGACACAACAGATCATTGTATTTTTGAACTGTCAATCACAAATGATCCAAGGCTTTCCCAAATATTTGAGCATGTGAGTCAAAGGTCCATCTCACAGCCTGAAAATTATTCAACTTTAATTGAAATTCCCTAGTCCCAAAAGATTTAGTAGAGTTGCTTTATTCACTGTTAAAAAAAAAAAAGGCATTTTTAAATGAAGAAATCTCAATAGTTATTTCCAAATATGCTTGAAAGAAATTAAAAGTAAAGTAATAAAAAGTTGGAAGAAAAACAATGCAATATAATTAGCTCTTTTTCAAAAAAAATCAAAACCTAAAGTGACTTTAAAGATATTTTTGAACCTCTCATCTTTCCAAGGAAGAAAGTAAAAACACAGAGGGTGGGTGAAATGAAGACACTTCATTTTCTAATAAATTTTAAATAAGTGAGAAATTGAAGAATTGTTTCCAGTATATGGTAGTACATTTATTTTTTTAAACATCATTTAATTGGTCAAACACACATCAGTTTCAGTTATTGAAAGAAAGTATTGTGTTTATACAGTTTTCTCACTTTTTTTCAGTAACTGTATAATGAAAAACAAATGGAACTCATGAAAACCAACGTAGCTGGGTATTAATGAAAAGCATTAAATGCATGTAATTTTTTGCAATTAATCAAGAAGGTGTACACTAATATACACATTTTTTGGCAAAAGTAATATTGCAAAATATCTAACAACTGCTGCTGCCCAAGCAGAATGGACACCTTCCCCACTGAGCTCAGATACTGGCTGTAAACAGTCAGAGGTGCCCACCACCACACCCATGGGCAGCCTCTCAGTCCTGGATCCGGCCTTCTGCGGTGTCTTGGAGCACAAAGGTCAAGTGAACAGGTTTTGGAGTTGCACAACCTAACTTCAACACCTGACTCAGCCATTCACCGCTAGTGCAAAGTGATTTGACTTTACTCAATTCCCTACATCTGTAAAAACGAGGATATCTCATTCCACTTAAAAGGGGCAAAAACCCGTACAAACATTTGTTGGCAGAGTTGCCTAATTATGCTGCAAGGGCTTTATTATCCTCACTGGCAAAATTTAAAAAATTATAAAACCTGCTTCATAGTGTGTCAGGAAGACATTAAACTGTGTTTCTGTTGTATCATTACATCCTACACACTTTAGAATGCTGCTGTCTAATAGAACTTTCTGCATGGATGGGGATGTTTGATTTCTGTGCTGTCCAGCATGGTAGCCACTAGACACATGAGAGCACTTGAAATGTGACTAGTGCAGTTGAGGACCTGAATGTTTAATTTTATGTAATCTGAATTAATTCAAATTTAAATCTAGTTTGTGATCATGTTATTGGACAGCACAGTTCTAGAAAGCTTAATATTACATGGGCTGGACTCAGTTTCCCTGATGGCTCCTCTCTTGCTGAGCTCCTCCTCAGCTGTGCCAAGTCTACTGATGAACCCATCAAAAGCATCCTTCACTTAGGTTACAGTGTTCTTGATTTCTAGCTGTTACTTTGACTCTTTCTTAGTTTCCATCCCTCTGCTTACATTAACCTATCTGCATCTGTAACCTATGATTGCCTTAACAAATTATATCAGACTTTGTGGCTAAAATCAACCCAAACGTATTGTCATACAGTTCTGTCCATTAGAAGTCCAACACAGGTCCCAGCAGGCTAAAATCAAGGTCCAGGAAGAGCTGCCTTGCCTTCCAGAGGCTCTAGGGAATTATCCATTTCCTTGCCTTTTCCAACTTCTAGGAGCTGTCTGCATTCCTTGGCTCCTGGCCTCCTCCCTCTGTCTTTAAAGTCAGCAATGGTGGTTAAGTCCTTCTCACATTTCATCACTCTGATTTCCTCCTCTGTGTTCCTCTTCCACTTTTAAGAACGCCTATATTTATACTGGGCCCATCTGGATAACCCAGGCAACTCTATCTCAAGGCCTTTAACTTAATGACATCTTCAAAGTTCTTTCTGCCACTGGAGATAATATATTCATACCTTCTGGGGATGGGGATGTGGACACCTGGGCTGGAAGGTGGGCATAATTCTGACCGCTCTACCACCTGTACTTGCACGTTGTACACTTTCACCATTAGGGTACTTAACATATCAATCCTATTTATTTTAAATTCCTTCTTTGATAACTCCAACACCTTTGCTGTATCTGAGTCTGTTTCTGATGAATGCTTTGTCTCTTCAGACTGTTTGTTCTTGCTTTTTGGCATGCCTGTGTGAGGATTTATGTTAATCTGGCTAACAGTTGCCCTATGCTTAATGTTATCTACAGGGGCGTGTGTGCACGCACGTGCACGCGCATGTAGGGGTGTGTGTGTGTGTGTGTGTGTAAAAGATATATAGATGTCCTTATTTTGGCCTTCCATCCTAACTTTGAGAGTCTGGATCTTGCAGATTTCACTTATAATCCACAGTTATTGTACAGGGCCCTCAAGGTGTGCTCACAAGGTGTAGAGGAGAGGGAGTAATCTGTAATCTTCCATTTACACTGCAGTGTTTTATCAGGCCCTTCCCACTTGGGCCGTCGTCTTCCCCAAGTTACTCCAGTGATGTAGCTTATTTTCTCTCCTTTCCCCTATATTCTTCCCTAGTTGCAGTGTTTCCAATATATTTCCTTGAAGATATGACCTCTGTGGACAATCTCGGGTGTGACTGGAAGGCTGGAGGGATCTGGAATGGGAGGAATGTCCTTTCCCTAGCTCAGCCATCGATAAAACCCTGAAATAGGCTTTTCCCTGGAGAGTAAGCCTTCGTTATGGAGAATGCTCTGGGCTTATTTCACAATAATCACTCTCTGTCTGAGCAATGATGAAATGTTCACCATGAGAACCTGGTAGGATTTCTGGAGTAAAGCCCACGAGTGTGCAGGGGACTCTCTGAGGTTGAGGTTCCTCAGAATTTCTCACGCTCATGCTAGTCCACACTCAGCATCCAGTAATTCATCAAAATTATCATTTAAGCGTCCCTGTCAGCTTATAATTGTGGCTTCTGCTGCAGGTATGCAGATCTTCTATGTTTCTCTCTGAATGAGCCTGTCTCTCTAGATTTAGGGGTGGTGATTTGCCTTGTAATGTCATTTCTTATGGGTCCCAGAAAACTCACTGATTTTCAGTTTGACCAGGTTTTTCTCATAAGGACAGGAGTAACGACTTCCAAATTCTTTACCTGTCAGAGCTAAGACCAGTCCTAGAGCAATGCCCTCTGAACTCACATAAACTGAGTTTGAGTTCTACTATTGTCACTCAGCAGCTATGTAACTCTGGGAAAATTGCCTAACCATTTTAAACCCCAGGAATAATTATAAGACACTAACATTAAATAAGGCATTGCCTTACATCGGATCTAGCACATGGAGTGCTCAATAAAAGTTAACTACTGTCATGTCCCAAGTGCAACTTTCACTTGTGCTCACTCACTGTCCTCTTCTGGAGGCCTTGCCCCGCTTTTCTGCAAGTCCCACACATGAGGCTTGATATTGCGTGAGCAGTTCCAGTGCTGACAAATTTAGAAGCTATGGCTTCACCACCAGCCCCCTCATTTCAATCATTAACCTTTATCCAGTGGAAGACAGTAATTCCTATCAATGTTTTGCCCATAGGACCAATTGATCTTGGGCTCTCCTGGCAATTAGAGTATGTTGTTAAGAGATTCAGATATTGCCTCTGCCATTTTTCAGTATCACCTTAGACAGGTAACTTAACCTTTCTGTGTACCAGTTTTCTTATCTGTACGATAGGTGGAAATAGTGCCTACCTCATGGAACAGCTATGAGCACCAAAAGAGGTAACACGTACAGCATTTAGAACAGTGCTTAGAAAAGAGTAAGAATTCAATAAGCATTAAATATGATTTTCACTGACCATATACATCTGAAAAAAAAAGTGAAAAAGCAGGGGAGGGTATAGCTCAGTGGTAGAGTGCGTGCTTAGCATGCATGAGGTCATGGGTTCAATCCCCAGTACCTCCAGTTAAATTTTAATAATAATAATAATAATAAATAAGTAAAAAGGCTTTCTTGACCATCTCTTAACATCTCTAGGCCATTATTTCATTGTTATCAAATTTATAAGTTATTCCTTCTCGATTACAAACTTTTATCCCACATAAAGGTAAAAATCAATTACCAAATGGCCTCTCTCCAGAGTACAGAGTGACAAAACAACACGGGCAAAATTAGCACAGGTGGTTCTTTGCCTTCTGATCTAATGCACTTCTTGCTGCAAAACAAAAAAATCCTGTACTGCTTTGGAATAGATGCCAGTGAAGACAGGAACATGAGATGGAAAGGTGCTTTTCATTACATGGCTTCCAGTGAGAAGAATGTAATAAAAAGAGAGCAAAAGAGTGGGGGAAAATGTCAAAAATTAGATACTCATAGCCATTAACCATCCTAAACAGGCAACAGACAATTGAGTAATTAATCCATAATCAAAATCTACAAATGAGGTTTCTATTCCACATGTACTACCTAATCACTGCATTTGAAAGCTGTCTGGGGAGGAATTCGTGCTTCTAGGTGTAGGGAATAGTAAAAGACCGTGATTGTCAAGGAACTCACTGAAAGAACTTGACTACCATGCTGAATATTTTCCAAAGTGCCATGAGCACATTTCTTTTCCAATAGGGGATGTAATTTATCAATTGTTAAGACTGATTTTCTCAGTACAGTCCTTTTAGGATGGGCTTTGAAATCATGCACATTGCATTTCTTTTTTAAAACCATCATCAAGGATGCTTGCTTAAGGTCCTAAAATTTTGAATACCATCGAGTGATCCAAAGGCTAGTCCCACCAGTGGGCTCCTGAGTTTAATAGACTCCAAATAAAAGAACAATCATTTTAGAAATATTTAAGCTCAATGAAATTATTTTCTGAGACCTATAAAGTACAATAAACAGAGAAGAGCAAATACTTAAAAGTAATTAACTAAATCTCTGACTGCCTAGTAATATTTCTTATCTTTTATCTCCAGGGTTTTGTTGATTTATATAAACCTGAAATTGTAAGTTGTTACTCTCACACAGGTCTATATGCTTTAATGTTTCCATAATCTCATATTGATGGATTTTAGGCAAAAGCATCAGTTATACCAGAGACAATCTTGAAACAAAGGTAAAACAGTGTTAATGGTCTTTCAAAGAAAATGCAATTAAAATGATAAAAAGTTAACTAAAATTATATTATTATCCATAAAACAGCGAAAAACACACATTCTGATGAGATTTGTGCATAAACTTCATTCTAAATAAAATGAAGTCCGATATTTGAGCTTCCAATTTTAATTTGCTCCTCTGTAGTCTGAGCTATACGCATTGCCATTATCAGATAATGTCTTTGCAGCTGAATGCTATTAGTACTCTCCATTTTGACTAGACTATTATATTATAAAACATGAGATTGGGCAATTTTACATCTACTCCTTTTATTGATTCTGACTAGTAAGTAGGCAATCAATGGTGATTACAAGATGCAAAGCATTCCAGAGTAGAAAGAAAATTAAATTTAGCTCATCGCTTCTGTTAACTATACAAATATAATATCTTTAAGATGAGCAGCAGGCAGACTTTAATATAAATAAATATACCATTTAAGATCCCAAATCAGCAACAAAATTTATGAGACCACTTCAAAATGATGATGCATTTAAAAGGAGATTATATTTTCAAAGGAACTGCTCTCTTTAAACTGTTAGCAATATAGGCACATGGTGACACTAATTAGTGGGTGAGAGAACACAAGAAAATTCAGTAAAAGGAAAGGGAGAAACCAGAGAAGGTATGGAATCCAGAACTTCTGGTTTCCATGGAAGTAGAGAAAGGTATGCAGAGAAAACCCGGTTTAAGCATAGCCATTCGAATGTTTCTTTAAGCATGGAGTACAATGAACATTTTGTTGATGTTTTTCCACCTATAAAGAACTCCATTCTGCAGTAAGTGTCCTTTATATGTTGTTTTTTTTTGGATCTGTACTTGCCATCACTTGAAAAGATATTATTACAGTAAAAAGTATCTGACCTTGAAATGTTTTAGTAGCTAGGAAACGAAGAAGGTTACATATGGTGGCCCTTTATTCTAGTCACCTTGACTCAACGGCAGTAAAGACCAGATGCGACGAACCCTGGAATTGGTCTGTTGAATGTTCACACAATACCAGGCTGCTAGCCAGAGTTTCTGAAATAAGAGGCCTTTTCTATTCTTTCCTTCCACAGGAAAACCATCCAAAGTACAAATTACCCACAAATAAATGGGAAACACCTGGTAAGTCTCTAGACTGATTTTGAGGCTTCCCAATGGAAAGGTCAATCTATGGACTAAGTGCGTTTCTTCTATGACAGCCACATATTAATTTCATTTCATGCTCTT
Organism: Camelus ferus; assembly: GCF_009834535.1. NCBI lineage: Eukaryota > Metazoa > Chordata > Mammalia > Artiodactyla > Camelidae > Camelus > Camelus ferus. Next base: position 76,061,685 of record NC_045704.1, on the reverse strand, counting down.
TGCCAGCAGTATGCCTGCCACAGCTTAGCAGTGTCCAAGATAGTGGAAAAGAAACAAACGTCACTGAGGGCCAACTAACAGATACTGGGAGCTTGTCCTCCGTCAGTCTGCACACCAACTTGGCCGGAACTAAACAGGCACCACCCAGGGGTGAAGCTGTTTACTCGTCTGTCCCTCTGTGTAAGGCTCTATAATTTAACGAGAGGTGAAGTTCTCAGAATTGTAATTAATTTGGTACTGGATGGTAACTTAATGAACTAATATCACAAGGAGCTAATGATTGAACCGTGTGAGATAATTAGCTCTAAGATATAATGAATAGTCCTAGAAAAAAGTACGGATTCTGATAGAAATACATACAGAAATGTACTCACCCTAAATCATTTATCTGAATTAACAATCATTTACCGGTGGTAAACGGCAATCCGGAGTTGAAGTCAGGCTGCTTAACTCCAAAGCCTCTTCACTTGACCTTTGCACTCCAAGACACACTGGAAGGCCAGATCCAGGACTGAGAGGCTGCCAGTGGGCACAGTGCTGGGCACCTCTGGCTGTTTGCACCAGCACCTGAACTTACTAACTACAATGAACTTTTGTGGTCATCATCTTGGCCACCATGGTCATTGTATTCATCTTTTATCATACAGGTAGTTTATGTGCATTATCTGTTTTAAAAATCTGGAAGTGGACATAGAGAATGAGCTATGGTTACCAAAGGGGAAGGGGCAGGGGAGGGATAAATTGGGAATTTGGGATCACCAGATGCACATTACTATCTATAAAATAGATACACAACAGGGACCTACTGTACAGCACAGGGAACTGTATTCAATTTCTTGTAATAACATGTACTGGAAAAGAATCTGAAAAAAAATATGTGTATGTATATGTATAACTGAATCACTTTGCTATACACCTGAAACTAATAACACTGTAAATCAACTACACTTCCATATAAAACAATTTTTTTTTAAATCTGGAAGATTAGGGATATTTATCTTTGTTCTACAGGTGAAGAAACTGAGGTTCTAAGAGTCAATACTTTGTCTTACATTTAATAATTACCAGAAGCTGGTTTCAAACCCATCTTTATCTGACCCCAAAGTCCAAGCTCATGCCCACTCTACCACAATACCTCCTTCATCCACTGGAAATCAAAATAAGGATAACACATTAAAAGTATCCATTACAGGAAGCACTCACTCCATGTGGTACAAGGAAAGCTAACTCACTCATCCTTGAAACTGATTAGTAATTGTACCATGGGGCTGTGATCTCTACCAAGGCCAACCAGTGAGTCAGATGCAACTACTCTACATTTCAAGGCTCTGAGCGTTAAAGTAATATGTTCAGTTTTTGGCAAGCCTAGAAAGAATAACTCACTTTTCTGATACTGTTTAAAAACCACACTCCTATATAATGCCTGATTTGAAGATCACAAAAATCCATCAGAAATCTTATTATTATTATGCCATTTTAAATATAAGGAAATCTACATATGGTCAAAAATAAAAAGGAGAAGAAGGTGGGAAACAGAATTTTAGAGCATTTGCTTCGGTAATGTATACAGAGTCAGTAATTCAAATTCTACTCTAGTAACTCCATCTTTCCAGAACCCTAAAAATGTCCAGCTCCCAGCTACACTGTACCCTGTCTTCAGCCTACTTATCTCCTGGAGCCCTCTCTGTTCCTCCACGTGGGACAGATCTTGCAAGGACTGCAGACTTTCCTGGAGTCTGTCTGATGTAGACAGTCCAACGGTGGGTTGACTGGGACCTGAAGTAAAGGACACCGTACTTACCTTTTCCTCCCACAATAATACTGGCACCTTATATGACTGTTAGGCCTAGGAATATTCAGAAATAAGAATGTCTTGTGATATTTCTTAGGGATTCAAGCTGTCATAACTATTTTACAAGTGCTTGTAAAACTAGTACAATACACAGCAAAAATCCAGCAAAAATAACCCAGCAATAAATATCCAGCAAAAAATAATAATAAAAAGAAACTACACATTTTAGGATTAGTAGCAGTATTACCACACTTCATACTCAGTTTCCTCAATTTGTATTCCATATTTTACCTTCTTGAAGAATTATAGGACCAGTCTTCACTATCTTTACAAATAAACCAAATTCCCAGAGACCACAGAACAGTGTTTCTTTAGGGAAAAAAAAAAGAATCACTTTTCAGGGTTATTAACATATTCCCATGGGTCTACAGAGCACAGCAACTCTGAGGGAAAATGCATCTCCTTCCTCTAGAAGAGAAACCACCACATTTTTTTCCAGCCCCCTCCCAGAGGATCCGCATCATTTCCAATAGAATTCATAGTAAATGCGGAAATACACGACACTATGACTTATGTAAAGGAATCACTTGGGACTCCAAAAAGAATGTTTTGAAGCCAGAAAAATTCTTAAAAAGTTTCTGCGAACTGTCATGGTGTAACAAACTTCTGGGAAGTGGGAAGGGAGGTAAGATATTCAGGGATGAGCTTCACCACTCCCCACAGAGCAGAAAGCGCACTAGTACCTCCACCTCTAAGCATTTTTCCAACTGCTGCTTCTTTCAGAGCAGAATCTTTCTCAGAAGTCCTCATTTAAAGAAAAATGAAAACAACTCTGTAAAGTACTAGCACATCATAAACTCTTGCAGTGCAAATAAGTCGCTCAAGACACACAGGATTAAGAGCCTGAGAGGGCAGCAGAGGAACCCTCTCCTTCCAGCCTTGGTATTGCTTGCTGTCTTTTATTTTCAAAGAAAGCATACTTAATGAGAAAACGATATCAAGTGCACACGGAGGTGGCTGAAAAGGCCAGTGCTGGATCAGCTGAGCGCATGCACGGATCGAGCACAGAACTGGCTGTCCTTTACTCCATCAGTAGTGAGGCCACAGATCCAAAGTGGGGCAGCTGTCGAAAGGCCCCTTCTTCGTTTGTAACATTTCCGCTCTCCGAACTTGCTGCTAGCTCAAAGCCTTGTCTCTGCATGAGCAGTTCTGATCTGCCCAGTACCTTGCCGGGCTGGCTGGGCAGCCCTTTCATCTAGCTTCGAAGCCAGTCTGAGGCTTTGTCTCATTGCATCCTTGGGCTTTTTTTTTTTTTTTTTTTTTTACCAGTTTGGGAGTCATTGCTCCACTGACAGCAGTTACTTGGATGTCATGAGCAATGATCAGCCCAACAGAGACACACTGGGGAAGCAACGCTTCCATGCCTGATGGGCTGATCATGGCACACGACCACATTCATTACCCTCTGGTCTGGCCGCTATGTTCACACACCCGTGACACCAAAGGAGACTCCTCCCTGGCTGACAGTGATGTTTTTGGTTGATCCAGGCCTTAGAGCCTCATCCAAATTAGAAAACTATTAACATCGAAAGATAAAACCACCCAGAGCCACGCTTAACTTCCCTGAGCCTCAGTTTCCTTATGTGTAAAACTAGAATAGACAGAACACTATCTGCCTCATGAGTTTATTGTGAGATTATTGTAAATTACTTAGTCCAGTGACTGGTGTGTAGTAGTCACTTAGTCAATGACACTAATTATTATTGTTGTTTCTCAGCTTCTAGAAAGATGTGATGACTCCAAGTGCCTGTGATAAACTAATATGGGAATTAATAGCCATTGCAGGTGTGAGTGTCTGGCTTTCTGTAAACACACAAGGAGTTCACCGTAACCAAGGTAGAAATTTTCGCTGGAGTGTTAGGTCAAAAGCAACTAAATAAGTGGATTTTATTGTCCACAAAGTAACGATGAAGTCTGACCTCACAGATGTAAAATTTTCTGGCATGTAAAAAGCAAGCACTGATCAGTGTTTCAATACTAAAAAAAGATCAAGAAAGTGAGAGAGAAGAGAAAGAGATTAATGCCTAAGCTCAGATGAGTTATCAGTGAAAGGGACAATGCTGTTTTTGTCTTGGAGGTGTCATTTCAATTTTGCCTTTAGAAAAGAATCCTGGACTCAAGTTTCATCTAGCAAAAAAACTGCAATGTTCTAAAGTTGATGCAAGAATAGTTTATGTGGATTGTCTGATACTTGTGTAATACTTGAATAAGAACAAAGGACCCATAGATGACCTACTGTCAAGAAGGCGTACAAATAGGTATTCTTTAAGAAACTACTAAAGTAAATGTCTTCATTAGTCTTGAATTCTGGCTCCAGGTAATTCAAGAAGAACCAGTTAACATCACTGAAAGATGACCTGGGAGGATTCATGTAAGGGTATCATTTCATGATGATGTTCTGTTGAAACTCCAGTGAAAAAGTCTCTTTGAAAGAGATTTAAGAAGGAAGCAAGTGTGCCAGATATAAATAAATTATAATGGAGAGTTTCTGACGCTGAAAAAATAGAAGTCCGTGTGTGTGTGTGTGTGTGTGTGTGTGTGTGAGAGTGTGCGTGTGAGAGAGAGAGAGAAAATGCTTGTCTGCAACTTGAGCCAGAAGTAACTTTAGTCAAAAATTCAAAAATATAGACATATCTTGGTCTATCTGGATGCCTGCTGGAACAGTTCCAACACAATTGATTTGCTCAAGAGACTGGGAAGCTAGCTAGGCAAGAGTGAATCCTAAGGAAGGAATAATAAGGCACATAAACATAATTTAAGGTTAGTGCCACAGAACTGGAGAGCAGGGCATTCCTGAATAAAGCCAAGCACTTACTGCTTAAGGCATCCTCCAGCTCATGACTGAGTCCTGGGGAGAGGAGCTCTCAGCACAAACTGAAAGAGAGGATTAAAACCTCTGCACTATCCTAGACACCTGGGCCAGTCTGGTCCGGATACTCATGTAACAGTTAATAGTGGCCAACATTTACTGAGTCCTCCCTCTGGACCAGGTACAACCCTATGAGGTAAGTACTGTTGTTGGCCACACTTTACAGATGAAGAAACCCAGGCAAAGGGAGATTAAGTACTTGCCCATGGTCACACCCCAACCTGACAGAAGGGCTGAAACTCAGGCTCCGTGGAGGAACTATACCCTCACTCGGAACCACTACAGTTCAGGGAGCAGAATCTTCAAGTGGAGAACTGGGTGTTCCCTACTACCCAAAATATACCAAGGCAGCTTTGAGGATTAAGGATTTCTGGAGACCACAGCAAGCCACTGGTGCTTCCTGGTTAGCAGTCCCCTTGACTCCGTGTTTGCGTGGAGGCGCTAAGAGCGGGGGCAGCTGTGATCAGGTCCCCACAGCGTCATCACTTCGGGAAGTTACAACATGCAAGGAGGAAGCCCGCTGACAGCCTCTGGCATCTGGGAAGACTGTGAGGGAGTATCCTTGGAATCAGGAAATCTTTACAGACTGATGAAGGACACACAGTAACAAATGGGCAGACAGTCAGAGAAATATTGTTCGCTGCCCTGTATTTCACCCCTATGCGGACGTGGCCAGGAGAAACCGCTTTAGGTGATAAGGGAAGTCAAGGTGCCAGAACCGCGGCTGGGTAGGAAACTGCCATTTGTGCGCCTGCTGCGTGCTGCGCGCGGCGCGCTGCACTCCCCACCTGTACCAGACTGCCCCGGAGGCGTGCGAATCTACGTGTTTTATTCCTGAGAAACAAAACTTTTGTCACATTAATGACAAAATTCTCTTACACAATGAAAGAGGGAAAAAGGAACATGAGCACAGCATTTGTGTCAGACGCAACGTTTTACTTCCTGACTGTGTTAATGATTGTATTTGAACAGCAGGGGGGAAAGAAAAGACCTAAAACAGTGCATCACATTTAGCGTTTAACATCTGGGATCAATTCAGTCAAATTAAGACTCACAGAGTTCACCAGGACATCATGGAGGTTCTTTTGTGGTTGTTCTACAATATAGCCATCATATATTACATCTGTATATACTACATAATTGACACTGGATTAAAAAGTGGCTTTAAAACAAAACAAAACCAGACTCCTGTTCAAATTCTGCCTCCTCTCATAAGCTGCATAACTTTGAACAAGATACTTAATCTCTCTGAATCTCATTTCATTTGTCTATAAAATGCAGATGACATTTGCCTGTCTCAAAGCATAAATGTGAGGTTTACATCAGACAGTACTTGGCAGGTGCTTAGGACAGTACTGGTCCCACAAAGCAAAGGTCTGCATGTTATTTCTTTAGTCTATGGTTGTCCCTGGTGGGTATTTGAGTAATTACAATGTTAATTATTTGGAAGGAGTTCTATTAAAAAAAACCAAAAACCTCTGGATTATTCAAATTTCTTTATCAGTAAAGCAACTGAGGATAAAAAAACAAAATCCCAATTTTGTCTTGATACACATGAGAACTTCTTGGGATAGAGATTTTGTCTGCCTGATACCAATGTCACATTTTCCATATATAGAAAAATATAACCAACATGTATTGACTACTTACGTCATGCCAGGCTCTCTGCTAATTTGCTTTCAGCATCTAAATTAATTCCCACAAAGGAGAAAGATAAGGGTTACATAACTTACATATCTTGCTCAGAGGCTCACAGCTAGTGAAGTGATTTAGCTGGGATTCAAACTCAGATCTGTTTAATTCCAAAACCATGTGTGAAGCCTTAATCCATTGTTGTCTTCACTCTCCAAAAAGCTTGTAGAAGCATTTACATATATTTTTACACAGAAACTTTCACTGAAGACAGGCAAGTTTTCTTTGTTTGTTTTTTTAATTTTTCATTCCTTTTTCCTTTAAAGTCTTGTGAACAGGTGCCTCTCACCTGCCTTTGACCTATCAGATGGGTGTAAATATCTCATGATATCCTATGGCTGTGATATCTGCTGATCCCAGAACGGACACTGGGTGCCCCTTTCCGAAGTCAAGCTCTTACCCAGAATCTTTGACCAGTAAAGGGAAATGGCTAAGTTTTCCAATTTCATCCCATTGATATCTTATGTTCTGGTTAAATGGTAAATTAGTGTTTTCCTTGGGACAATCTTCTTTTATTAGAGATACCCTCTGGGTCTACGGACTGAGTGGCAGTAGCAGCAGAAGCAGTAATCAACATTTATTAAACATTTACTCTATGCTAGGTACTATACTAATTGATAAATATGCATTGTGCATTTACTGTCCACTGTAACCTTATGAAGAAAGTGACAATCACACAACAGGCGAGAAACTAAGCCTCGGAGTCTCAGAGCTAACAATTTGCAGAGTTGGGTCTCCAACTGGATTCTTCCCGACATAAACATCTATATTTTTAAGCGCATTAGGTTCGGCCTCAGTTATAAAATGTGAACCAGGATGTTATTTAATTTCTCATTATTCCTGCATAATTAAATGAACATACTGCAATCCTGCAGCTTCTGTTAAATACCATGCAATACCTCAGAAGAAAAAGCAGACAGTAATCCAGCAGGGAGCACTTAAAACTGCAGCATTCTAGGCAGGGAAATGGAATCAAATCCCATTTAGCAAAGTCTTCTGGGACCAACAAATGTCTGACCACAGAAACTACCCGAACACTGCTTCTCAGGGGACTGTGCTCCACCACCCTCTTGATGACGTACATGTAGGGTGTAGAGAGGGTGAGACAGTCTGACAGCCGGGGAACTGAGACTTATTACTTTGGAGATGACGTCCTCAATCACCAGAATTAGACAGCAGTGACCAATGAATGCATGTGGGTGTCCAGAGAAGCAACAATTTTCTTGAAAGTATGTTTCTTAAATCTTAAATCTCCGTGCCAACGGAGTCCTTTTAAGGACTGATGGCAGTCCTTTTAAGGGACAGCAACCCCCAGAAAGTAAGCCTCAGTTTAGGGGTTTATATCCTCAAACTCAGACTGATCAGATCATCAGGTTAGGTTAGGTGCTGTGTCTGACTGTAACACCTTAGCAACTGCATACACATGAGCTTTTCCTTGCATGATGCCAATACATCTTCAGGGATCCATGCATCCTCTCTTGTGTGTCATCCCTTGTGATCCTAGGCACCTTTCCATAAAACAGGTGGCCAACATTAGAGTAAATTATTTAGCCTATAGGAATGGGAAGAAGTTAACTCGCTTATTAGGGATCAAATCCATAACTTTGTTCTCTAACAAAAGCATCTCAATACAACTGAGCGAAATTGTTCAAAATTCTCATGTAAATAATACCTGTATTCTATAAACTCTCACTGTTATTTTCAACAGTTCTATCCCCATTCTTTCATAAGATGACTCCTTTCTCCTTTCCAAGGGCTTATGCCTTAATCTGACACAATCCCAAACTGATTCTTCCAGGATTTTATCCCTACCTCACTCTGTTTCTATCTTACCTAACAAGCCAGCAAAAATATTCTCTGATCTTAAAAAATTAAAAACAAAGCCTTTTTTTTTAGTCCAATTACCCCCAGAGATACCAATTTCTCAGTCCATTCACATCTTTCAAGAACAAAGTTTATTATTTCGTGTTATGAAACCAGCTTCAATTATTGAAAAATCAGCAAATATAGTTAAGCCAAAGGATGAAATTATCACCCTCATGCAACTACATAGATATAACCTGTGTATTATTTTAGGATACAGCCTTCTACCTTTTATTGTACGTATATGAATGCTTTTAAACAAAAAATAGTCATTCTGATTTACACTATATCTTACTTAAAAACACGTAACTAATGTTTTTCCATGCCATTAAACATTCTTATATTCTTGAACCAGTAAAGGACACGATTGCCCTCCTCCCAATCCCCTCGCTCTCTAGTCTCTTGTCCACATAAACAGGTCCTCATCTATGACTTTCACTTGTTAAATTCAGCATCCTTTTCTCACTTACCTCCTTTTTTGACCAATTTGCAATACCATGCAGGATATGACACTACGATCATACTTTCTTCCAGAAACTCTTTACAACCTCAGTTTACATGACCTTCATACACACACACACACACACACACACCCACCCACCACCACCACCATTTCCAACCAACCGACAGCCTACTGATGAACCACCTGCATCACAAGCTGCTTCCCTAGCAGCTTCTCTCCTCCTCTCCACCATACCAAAGGTAAGCATTTTTCCCATTTAATAAGGGCAGAAACCGAAACTCAGAATTATTGACTTGTCCAAAGTCACAAAGCCTCCGCATTTAAGCTATGTTTTCAAAATGCATATTCTTTGGCTCCCCTCCAGACCTACCCTACTGATCAGAATCTGTAGCAATAAGACCCAGGAGTCTGCCTTTTAACATCACATGCAGGTTTATTCCAAGATACATTAATGTCACAGAAGCACTGGCTCAAGAGTCCCTTTCTCTTAAAATGAAACTCAAGCCCACCTCACACCTTTGATTTCTTTCTGAGCTCCAGGATGAAACTTCTAGCTTTCTACTAGACACATAACTCGGTGCCTCCAGATGAATTCTGATGGTCCTCTTATCCAACCCACCACTTCTGCTCCTATTTCAAAAAGCACCACGGGTCTTCCCATTCCCCAGGCTCAGGCCCTGGATGGAATCTGCCTACCCCTTCACCCCCACCCTCTAAATTAAATGACTGAGTTCTGCTGGCTTTTATCACTGCAACATTCTTCACAACTACATCTTCTCCATTTCCGCAGGCATTGTTTCAATCATCTGGCAATATCTGGCGAACTTAATATGTGCTTGGTAGTGTACGGTTGTGGGGGATTCTAGAGGTATTGCTGTGACTAACAGCAAAGGTTTAACAAATGTTCACGACTGTTTCCATTGTATTCCAGGCCCTATGCTAAGGACTTTACCTATGCTAAGCCATTTCATTCCCACACCAATGTTAGAAATTAGGCTTTGTTATCATCCCCATTATACAGCTGAGAGCTGGGTGAATTCATCCAGAGTCACGCAAGTTCTAAACGGCAGATCCAGGAGACAGAAGCAGGTTTTTATATGTCTCTCAATCCTACTTTTAACCAGTAGCTTATAGAGTCTTCACCTGCCACAGCTTTCATTCTGGAGGGGTTAGGAGGCAGGTACAGAGAAAAAGACCCCTGAAATGAAGAGAAGGAAGTATCTAGCATGTTGGAAGTACGAGCCGTCATGCAAGGCCCCAGGAGGGCTACCATCCAGACTCGGTGGGTGACCTGATGAACAGGTCCAAGTGCACATGGGTTCAGGCATGTGCCAGGGGCCAGCCATGGGCGCTCCACTATGCTCAGTGGAGATACAAGCTTTGCACCTGGCCTTCCACCTCCAGTCCTCACTCACCTTATGCTCTGACCAAATGAATGGCTCTCTGTAGGCAGCACTGCCCTTTCTTTGCTTCAAATGTTCCCTCTACCTGAAAATGTTCCCTCCCTTTCTTTGCATTTTGGTAGGTGAAGACAGTAGGCATGCCTCAATGCCTGGCTCAGATGTCACCTTTGCCCCCTAGCCACCTGGATCTTTCCACTGTGGTCTACCTCCGCCAGAATCGTCCACCATTGAACCTGTGTCTGTGTTAGGGCATGCATTAGTTTTGCCTTAGAGGTGTTTGTCCACTTGTTTGATTTTAAACATTTTCTCTTGCCTATAGGGCTGCCCCAGGGTAATCGTTTATGTATCACAACCCTGCACAGCCTTACCACAAAAGCTAATACATATTGATCTCTTCACATTAGGTTGAACTGAATGAAATTGCCTTTTTCATAGGTCAAAAATGGTGAATATTGGCAATTCATGTGTTTCAACCTAAACACGGGCCAAGTACCCAGCTAAGCAATTTACACGTGATACCTCAATTAATCTTCACAATAGCCCTTTGAAGCAGGTGCTGAAATCATCTCCATTTTATAGACATAGTAACCAAGGTTTGGAGAAGTTAAGTGATTTGCTCAAGGTTACACTGATAATAAGTGGAAGAGTTTAAGTTAAAAACTGATTGGAAGGAAACAGATCAAAATGGTAACATAAATTGCCTCAGTGGTGGGATCAAGGGAAACAGATGTCATTTTAACTCATTTTCTGCATTTTTCTCTTTTCCATAACAGGAAGATAGCACCTGATTGTGAATAAGAATGCTATTTTTAAAACTAACAAATGCATAGTTACAATAATAAACAATATTTATTAAGCACACACCTTGTGCCAAGGATTGTTCTAATCCTTTAAATCTTTCAATGTTCACAACAATTTTATGAGATACAGTCTGACAAATGAGGAATCAGGCTAAGGAGGTGAGGATTTCCCAAGGTTGCACTGCTAAGTGGTGGAGTGAGGGCTTGGGCAAGCAATCTGACTGCAAAGACCATTCTCTCCACCTTTAAGCCATGCATAGGCACAGAAGCTGACACCATAGACAAAGGATATATTTTAAATGGCAAGAAACACAAACATGTGTTAATCTAAATCAAAGTTTAAAATGCATGCAAAAATTTGAATGAATTTGGTACCTTAATTCCCCCTTGCATAAAATCACAGGCTGGCTCTTTAAAAAATGTTCCACCTTTAAAGGCAGAATTGCTTATTTACTAGTTTCTCCAAAAAAATATAATGATTAGAAAAAGCACAAAGGCACAGAGTCTTTGTGATGGTTGAGAATCCTGAGTACAAAAGTTACTTCTGATTCTGCCACAGGAATTCTTCAGCTAGACCTAATTAGGTCCAAAATGTCACTGAGGAACTAGTCATAGCTAATTTAATAACTGGCCTGGGAGGATAAAGCAGGCGAGGGGAGGAAGCAGGGAAGACAGGGAAGGCTGAGTAGGTACCAAGAGGAGAATCTGTTTTGGGAAAAGCAGTTTCCAAGCAGGGCTTTGGGAGCTGCCTTCCAAGCGTGCATCCCTTGGTCTGCATGCTCTCTGAGATGGGGAACACAGATGGAGAAGGCATGGCGGGGGCTTTAGTGCTGACGGTTAGCCGAGTCTTAATAATATGTCCTTTAACATGATTTCTTGTGGCAGTCTCTTTAGACAGGCTGTTGTGCTTTTCATAGGTTCCAGATGTTAGAGCCATGATGCAAAAAATTGAAACAAGTGTAATGGGCTTGATTGTGCAAAATCAGATCGATTCAAATTAGTTTATGAGCCTACTAGACATTAACAGTCAATGAGTTTACAAGAGATCAAAACTGAGAGCAGCACTAACTATGGTATTTCATGACAGAATAAGGAGTTTAACAGCTAAAATGAAAATATTTCATTTCACTTTTATCTAACAGTAATTTTCAAATCATCCCAGAATATGTTTGGCTGTGAAGCTTGGCACTTACCACTGCATCTTTTAAAAGCAGAATTCCAAGGTAAGAGAGAGCATTGCCTTGGAGCATTCCCAGTAGGCATTGCCTCTCAATGGTCACCTCCGTCACTCACGTAACTTGCATAGAGTAAGTAAATACACGTAAGAGGTTGAGCATATAATGGGCCTATAGTAGGTGCTCAATATGTGATGTTTTCTTTCCCCTTTCCTTTACACCACCGAAGCAAGAAGCCCTTTCTGGCTTACTGTAGGAACAAGTGGACACAGATAAGCGTATATTAGGTTAAATGGAGTCATACACAGCTGGAGTTTTCTTCTGTGAATTCTTGAGAAAGTAGGCAGTGTCCAGAAGTTCCAATGAATAATGTACTAGTCAAAGCTCAGTAATATCAAGATTCTTTTACAAAAACAAGGTGTACCTATGGACTTTTCATACGTTCAGTGACAAATTAACAAGGAGAAAAATGGCTTGACATTACTGTTCATACAACAAAATCAAATAAGCACAGGTTTTGGAGACAAAAGGATCTGGTTTTGAATCCAAGTTTCAAAATTTACCAGCTACGTGATCGTAAGGAAGCCCGTTGTCTCTCAGGGAGTCATTGTGAAACGGACAGTCCTTGCCTTGCAGTGCTGTTACGAGAATTCAAGATAAGATGTTGAAAGCACTAGTGCAGTCCTCTGGCAAACAGCGCTCATCAAGTATACAATGTTATAATGGGTATTCAAGTGACTCGTTACTATTAAGCTTGTAACTGATAAAACAGTAATACCAATCTGAAGATTGGTGACAAAATCACATGGGTTAGACTACTGCAGTAGAGAGCAAATGGGAGTATTTGCTCTGAAGGTCTGACCAAACCCTCAGCCTCCTGGTTCTCATACAACGCTTTCCTCCAAGAAAGCGATAACGTCTCATGCTGATTTTCTCCTCAGAGATTTATGAGTATTAAATATATTTTAATATATCTATAAAGAGATTTAAGCTCTTTTCGGAAATAAAGCTGAGGGAGCCATTGATCAGAATTTGACGTAGGTATAATTTCACGGCTGGGCTGCATTTTTTCCAAATACATTTCTCCCCATAAACTGGTGGGAAATTCAGTATTTCATTTTCTGAATATTGCCCAAATGAATTGTGGAAGTCCAGCAGAAGTGCCTGATTGTAGTTTCATTAGACTCCTTTTCCTTTAGGCCATACAGGTGCGATGAAAGAAGAAAGAAAATTAATTAAATTTATGGGCATGTTTATACCCTCCAGGTGTCATAAAATGTACTGGCGCAGACATTTTTCAAGTAATTAAGCAGACATCTCTGTGCTTCCTAATGAGTTGCTGCCCTTCCCTGCCTAATCTGGTGAGCGACCTCATCACCTGCCTTCTGTCAGCTGACGGGCTTACTCCCTGGATGAGCTCAGCCTTCCATCCTCATGCTGCAATGTGCTAACGGGACTGCATGGATACAAACATGTGATCCTCCTGTCTGCAGAAATCTTCCCAAGGGCCAAGTAGTACTTGCACTGGGCGTGGCAGTTTAAGAATATTAAAGTGACCTTGTTTGTCTCTTACATGTATTATTGAAGATGCTGGTTTAGATTATTAAAGTGACATTACAACTGAGACATGCTCAAATATTCAAATATTGATGCACATTTACATATACATGCTCAAATATAGATTATATTTTATAGTACATATATATTACATTTAATATAAATGAAAAGAGAACAACTAATTCGGTCTGGGGCTTAAATAAGACAAAATTTGAACTACCTCTTAAGGATGTATTAACAAAATTTTGAGAGAGAAAGTAGAGCTGAGACAGAATTCCAGCAGAGGTAAAGGCCACACATACGATGCTTCAATTCAGCCAGCACGGCTGCAGACACCAAAGACCCTTAAAGAGCACCGGGTTTAGTTGAGAAAGCAAACAAACATACATGAACTAATTAGGATTCTAAATAATAGACAATACATATAGTTGACTGTGTTACATAGTAAGAGTTGAACAAGTGGATGTTCAGAGGAGACACACAAGGACTATGGTATACGTGAGGATGGGGAAGGAAGTCACCTCAAAGAAAGAAGAAAGGGAGGCTAAGCTGAGCTAAGTCGGAGGGTGGATAGAGAAATGGGAGAGGGGATTCCAGAAGAAGAAGTGTTATGAACTCAGCATTTACAGGAACAACGATGGCACGGCTCTCCCCAGAGCCGAGGTGGCACTGGAAGCAGCAGTCAGCAAGATCAGGGAGGACAGAGGGCCCAGCTTACAATGGAAGGCTTAAAAGCCAGGAAGAGAGGTCGAATTCGAAACTTCTGTGTGGACTTCTTGGCAGTGACATATAATCAATTCTTAAAAAAAAAAAATCACTTGAAGAAATCTTAAAGATCAACTAATCTAAACCTATCCTCCCTGCACAACCTTTTCACACAAGAAGAAATATACAGAAAATTGTATTTTATTAAGATTCATCTGGCAATGACACAAGGATAGCCCGAGTCCCAGGCGCTCCAGTGGACACTTCATCTTCCCCCAAACCTCTCTGCCTCCCGGGCTCCCCCTCTCGACACAGCGGTGCCTTCATCCATGGCTGGACCTGGGGTTCCCTCTCCCTCACCCACCCTCATCTGCTCAGTAACCCCATCCTGGCAGTTTTATCTCTTTATTCTCTCTTAAAGCCATTCCTTTCCTCTGTCCCCAGGACTACTGCCTTAGCTCAGGTCTTTGTCATTTCTGACTTGGGTACCACGGGAGTTATCTGTTCTCCTTGCCTTCAGTTTTGTTCTACTCTACATCATCCTCCAAATGACCTCCAGTGACACAAGATTAGGGTGCCTAGGCCATATTTCATATATACCTATATCCATATAGCAGAGATACATGCATATATAATAAAATTACATATATTTAAGACGTACAGACCAGTGATTTGATATACATGTACACAGTGATGTGACTACTAAGGTCAAGCTAATTAACACACCATCTCACAGAGTCGCCAATTTTTGTGATGAGGACACCTGAAATCTACTCTCTTAGAGCGTTTCTAGTGTTCAAGTGTAGTCATCAAACCATCTTTCTAAAATGCATTATTTTATTACAGTCTTCAGCATAACACCCCAAACCCCTCCACCTGATCTCACCCCCAAATTCTTCCACATCCTCTCCCCAGTTTCCCCTCCCCTCTCCCTCTCTGGGCACATTACATCTTGTTGCAGCTTTTGCTCAGTGTTTCCCCCTTCTGTAATGCTCTCCTCCTCCTCCTTCAACACTCTGCTCTGGTATCATCTTCTTTAGGAAGCATTTAAATCACATCTCTTTCAGTTGCAATTGACTAAAATCATAACCCATCCAATTTAAACAAAACCTGAACCAACTTAAACAAAAGAGCGATGTATTGACAAAGAGGACCGCTGTGGAGCTCAGGCACAGCCTAGTCCAATGACACACCTGCTGTCAGGCCTCCCTGGACTTTGCTCTCCTACCCCTTCCCCTAATAGAACGGCTTCATTTCTTCCTCCTACATCTGTAGGCTCTCTCCTTATGGGGGCAACATGGCTGCAGGCAACTGCCTCTAGACAAAAGAGAGAATTCTTAAGAAAATTCCAGAAAAACGCTTTCATTGTCCCAATGTAAGTGATCTGTCTATTCCTGGACCTATTATTGTGAAAAGCAGAATGGAGTGTACTAGCTGGCTCAGCCAAGGTCATCTGTCAGAGGCTGTTACTAGGACAAGGTGTGGAGTGAATGAGTGCTGAACAGAGAGCAACAGCAGCCAGTGCAAGAAGACTCGTCTTACCTGTCCATGCTGCGTCACCCCCATAGACGCTCCTTCCACACCTTTCACATACTGCTAAGTCACCATCATATCATAATGTGCTTCCTTTTCTGCCTCCCTCAAGAATACACTCAGAGGCAGACCCACCAGGACGACAGTGCTTGGCATACAGTAGTCTCTTGAAAAACATTCACTGGACCAAAGATGTCTAAATTTGTGACTGACCACAAGAGAATGGGTTAGCTGCCACACAGTGATAATCAAAGCAACAGGGAAAGGTTTCTAACAGGGTCAGGCCAGAGCAGAGGAGCAAGGACCCAGGGTCAATGCCATGAGGGTGTCTGCAGTTAGACAGAGTGAGGAAAAAGGGAATGCAACAAAGAAAAAAAAAAAGCAAGCATAAGATTTTAAATAGTAACAGAAAGGTTGAACTCTCAGAAATCAAGAAAAGAACTTAATGATCACAAAATGTAAAGTCTGAGCTTTATGTGTTTGGGTCCTGGATGACTAGGAATGCTATTTCCCCTAAATGATTACATTCACTGGCTACAAAAGGAATCTCACAAATCCAAGCCGTGGTATGTGAGCCAGGGAATGGGGCAGGCGTGGTGTGAAGTTCCCGGGAGAGCCCGCTGACGCTGTGGGCATCGCTGAGAGCAGGCACATCTGTCAGACGAACTGGAGGGAAAGCCCCTACAGAAGACACCCACCTGAGAGACTAAAGCTCCTTCCAGAAGCAACTCCACCCCAGGGAAGGGCGAGTAGAGCAGATAAACCTAATCCAGGAAGAAAGCCTTCATCCCTGGAAGAGGGACGTGAGTCTGAGCGCAACACAGGGCAGGACACTTGCATATGTCTCCCAGCCAGCTCTCTGGGGATAGGAGTGACAGATGGAAAATGAAAGAGTTCCCTCCCGTGTTGCTTTGGGACACATTTGACAAAGGTGAACACTGAAGTGAGCATGGAAGCACCCTCCCCACTTCCGCATGAGTCAGAGGATAACCTTAACACTCTGAGGTCTCCAGAGGACACACAGCGCTTCAGCACCTTGAGGATGTCAGCACCAGCTCTGTCCCCAGGTTGTGGTGAAGAGGCAGGGAGGCAGGGCGGGGGCCTGCAGAAACCATTCTTCTGTGGACGCAAGGCAAGGGCAGCAGAGTTTCCTCGCATCAGAGTCACCATAGCTGTTGACATGCACGTCACCTCAACTTCCAAAGGCAAAATGTTCTGAACCACTTTGCCTATTTAAATAAAATTAAAACAGCCAACCCTAGATACTAAGCATATGTACAGTTTCTCCATGGAAGAGTCCACTTGTCTCCTTGGTTTCTGGAGCAGAAATTGATCAAAAGGAAAGCAGAATAAAAAGATTCTTAAAAACAAAGAAGTGCACAGCAAGATCTCTTGCTAAGCGTAATGAAAAACCTGGCTTTGTGCCATCCCCTTCACAGTTACAATGTTCTTCCTGTGGGAAGAATCTACAATCTGAAAGTCATTTTTTTTTTCAGTGTGTATACCTACGGCATAAAGTAACTGATTCCATAGAAGGTTGTTTCTTTTTTTTTTCCCCCACAGACATGGGAGGAAAATGGGAAAGTGTTTGAGGCAAAATGAAATCTGTAGGTGTCATAGTTACTGCTCGGAAAAGTGTCTCCTCAGAGTGGGGGCCGCAGCTCTGCTATTACGGAGGATAATAAAGCCGTGTCAGACAGGGGAGAGGATTTCTTTCATAAAACCTACACTGACACTTGTGACTGGCCTGGATACTGGAGAAATTAGGAACCAAGTAATTGGATGTGTTCATCTCCAAAACACGCTTCATACCACTTTTGAAAAAATGTCAGTGAAAAATCTTTTTCTTCCTTTTCTAAAATCACCAGGCAGAAAACTCTCAAGACCAAATTTCAAAGTGGCCTCCATGTTCATCCTCTTAAAACGCTGCCTATCAGCTTCTGCCCACCCAGTTACACCAGAAAGGGCAGGGTTGGGGATAGATACCAAGGCCTATGCTAAAGCAGGACTCATCTGAAACTAGCTCTTAATCCAGGCTGGCACATGGTCTAGAATCTCCCTGAGTAGAGGAGTTACTTCTGAATTTACTAATACACTCTCCCCAACACAGCCTTACACAGTAACCAGGGCATACCAAGCACTGAAAAGATTATCTATTAAGATTTCTTTTAATGCTTAAAATCTAAAACTGACATACTTGAGTCTCTAGGAATAAACTGTGAGGTGGTTATGAGGTGCAGCTTTGAGAAGAGAGGCTGAAAGCCCCATATATTCAGGTAAGCAGGCATCTGTGTAACACTGGATGAAGGGCACTTTAGAAGAGAGACACTGGCAGATTTTAAGACATGCAAAGGTGAACTATATGAGCCCTTCCTAGAAAGAACTCCCAGTCTAACTAGGAAGATAGACTTGATTAAAAATCACCTTAATAAATGGTTCGAATGGCCAGAAAACATAAAATGCTCGACTTTGTTACCTACCAGGGAAAAGAAAATCGAAACCACGGCGCAATACCACTGTACACTCCAGAATAGCAAAAGAGAAAGAGATGTGAGATACAGAATATCGGTGAGGATGCGGTGTACGCAGAACTTCCATGCACTGCAGGGTGGTGTTGGTGGAGGTGGGGGATGAGGGAGGACAGTCGGCCACGTCAGAAAAATGCTCGTCAGTGTCTAGGGAAGCCTGAAGGGAGAATAAGTTATAACCCAGCAATTACACTCCTAGGTATATACCTAAGAGAAACACATGGATGTTCACCAAGAAATACGTATTAGAAAGTTCCAACAGCCCTGGAAATTACCCAAATCTTCATCCACTGTAAACGAACAAACCGTCATACAGTCACACAATGAACAAGGAGAACGAACAATCTACAACTACACACAATGCGGCAGATAGATGTAAAAGACATGCTAAACCAAACAAGTCAGATGATAAACGCGCACACTGTATGATTCCATTTCCATGAAGTCCCAAAAGAAGCCACACTAGCGTATGCTATAAGAAGTCAGGACAGAAGTCATCTTTTGGGGGTCAGGGCAATTAGTAAAGTGTAAATGGCAGTTGAAAGGAGCATGAGAGATATTGTCAGAGAATAGGTTCTTGCCTTGAACAGCAAAGAATTCAAGAGGGAGGCACGGTAAAGTTAAAGCAAGTTTATCTAGAGATACACACTCCATAGACAGAGTGGGGTCTGTCTCACTCAGAAAGGAAATCAGCTTAGGAGATACATACTCCATAGGCCATCTCAAAAGGTGAGAGGGAGAGAGGCCCAGAGGTGCGGGTGTTTAGTTTAAAACAGAAGTAGATACACACTCTATAGACAGAGCGTGGGCCAGAGAGAGAGCGACAAAGAGGTGTGGCATTAGTCTTTATGAACTCAGTCATTTCATATGCTAATAAGTACGAGGATTATTCCAACTATTTGGGGGAAGGGGCAGGGATTTCAAGGAATCATCCCCTCGCCCACTTTCTGACCTTTTATGGTCAGCCTTAGAATTGTCATGGTGCCTGTGGGAGAGCCATGAGGCTCAAGGTCTACTGGAAGTCAAATCTTCCTTCATCTTGGCTCTAACCAGCTAGTGCCGTCCTCAGTGGCTCTGTCATTCCTTCAGTGGTTGTGCCCTGCCCCTTTCCCTCCTGTCTCAGTATTTCTGGGTGTGGTGAAATGTTCTGTTTCTTTACCTGGTGCTAGTTGTACAGGTGCCTTCCAGTTTCTTAAAATTCATTGTTTTGCATGTGTACCTATGATGTGTGCACACTGACGTATGTATTTGACTAATAAAACAATTTAGCGAGAAGCTTGCTTTATTTACTGAAAGGAAATTATAAAGAAAGTATTCAGAGTTTGTGGTCCGGGGGCATTTTAATTTCACACTTTGAGGCTCTGTATCCTGGTCAAGAGGTCAGGGCAGGGCGGGGTGGGGGGCGAGAAGCTATGCCATAGGAAAAACAGTTCTTGAAGGTCACAGCCCAGAAAGACATGTCCACTAAAAGACAGAGATGTAATCAGAAGATTATGAAATGCTCTCTATTCCTGACACCTTACCACCATACCAGCAGGGCTCCAGTATAACAGTGGGTCATAGTTCAAGTGGATATATAGAAACTGCTGTGTTCACAATTTTTCTGTAAATCTAAAACTATTCTAAAACAAAAAGTTTATTTTTAATAAATGAAAAAGAAATCATTGTGATAGACAAAAAGGAAAAAAAGAGAGAGAGAGAGGGAATGAAAGAGAGACATGGCTAAGTTCCCGAATAAACAAAACATCTCCACGGTCAGACATGAAAAACACTCTGAAGGAAATGGGGCTAAACTGAAAGTCTGCTGGGCTTCAAGTCTGAAAACCAGAAAACGTAGCTGGGAAGTTAGTTCTCCTGTGGAATCTAGAACCAAAAGTGCCCACACAAAATGAGAAATTATAGTCAAGCATGGCTTCCTCCAGCTTGAAAGCGGACTCAAGAACAAAAGCTGGTGCTATAAGCACATAATGGAGCAGAAGACCTAAGAAGTCAGGACGAAACCAGGACAGCATGGAAGCCAGGACCTTGGCCACACTGCTGTGGGTCCAGGGACTCCACCTGCTGTGTCTCCAGTGTCGCACGCAGATGGGAACCCTAGAGTCTAGTTCTGCACGGGAAGAGTAGGGAAACGTAGTGGAGCATCCCCAAACCAGCAGTCAGCATGAGTGTGCGTGGAGGTTACGGGAGAACGGGTGAGAGGCAAGAAAACAGGTTAATGATAAGGCCATTGTTTCCAGTATCTACTGCTATGTAACAAAGCATGTACTCTAAAACTCTGGCTTAAACAGTTACTATTTTATTGTATCTCATAATTTTGCAAGTCAGAAATGTGAGCAGACCTCAGCTGGGTGATTCTTCTGCTCTATCTGGTATCAGTTATGGCCATTTGATGGTATTCAGATGGTGGCTAAAGTGATCTCCAGGGTTAGAGACAGCTTAGCTCACGTGCCTGGTTAATCAGCTGGGCCCCTCTCCTTCTCCACTGTAGTCTCAGGGCCTTTCCA
This sequence comes from Camelus ferus, assembly GCF_009834535.1. Taxonomy (NCBI): domain Eukaryota; kingdom Metazoa; phylum Chordata; class Mammalia; order Artiodactyla; family Camelidae; genus Camelus; species Camelus ferus. The sequence continues at coordinate 76,040,741 of NC_045704.1, read as the reverse complement.
TGCAGTTATTTATGTGGTAGTTGGAATGAATATATGTATGTACATGCATGACTGGGACATTGTGCTGTACACCAGAAATTGACACACTGTAACTGATGGTACTTCAATATAAATAAATAGCTAGCTAGCTAGCTAGCTAGCTAGATAGTCATTGGACTTCTTCCATGGTGGCCTAGGGCTGTGAAGGGACTGTTTCAAGAGATAGGAAGAACCCAGAAATTGGCTCAGTATCGCCACCTAGTGTCTTAGTCAAAAGAGTTACAGACCCCACTAAATTAGAATTATAGATTCACCACTCAGTGGAAGTAGTATCAAGCAATTTGTGACCTTCTTTAATCCACCATCGTCTTTAAGTCAAAACTGTAAGACAGGTGACGACATTTAATGCCAAAATTTCTTACCAAAGAAGTCAATGAACGGGAGATAAATTTGTTCCAAATGAAATGAAAATAACAGGAGCATCTGATAATGTCAACATAAAAGGTTTAGAATTTTCAAAGCAATACAGAGGAGCAATAGCATCAAAAATAAAACCATATAAAAATACAAACAAGTAGCTAAGAAGAGTAAGTAGGTTAGAACTCTTGAAAATGAAAAATAAGATATTAAATATTTTAGTATTTTATTTTAAAATAAAGCTTATTTAGTAGAACAAACTTTATGCTTTTGGCAGTCAGTGACAAGAATTAGTGAATCGAAATATGGTATTGAGAAATTCACCCAAAATGCAATGCAGAAAGATAAAGATATTTAAAAATACATGAATAAGCAGTTAAGAGACACAGGAGATCAGTTGAGACTGTCAAGGATACTTCAAAAAAGAATTCAAAGCATAGAAAAAAGGGAATGGATAAAAATTCCCAAAACTGAACAAAAATAGATATTCTCAGATTGAGAGTGTATAGTAAAGGTCAAGCTGAAAAACTAGAAATAACATTATACTTAAATAGAACTTATTGAAATTATATGAAAGAAAAAATATATACATATATATAAACTTTTTAGAGAAAAATTATCTACCAAAAAAACCAAGATTAATAAAATTTGCAATAAAATTTCATTAGCAATAATATGTACCTATTGTATCTAAAAAACAATTAAAAATCCCTTAAAATGGATAAAAAAAAACTGTCAATGTGGAATTCTATCTCTGCATACACCACTATTCTAAAGATACAGAGGAAAAAAAGGTATTCTTTGACATAGAGTAAGAGAAATTAATACTCACAGACTCTTGTTGAAAGAATCATTAAGGAAAGTACTTCAGTTAAAAAGTAATAATAAACACAGAGGGATAGAAGGATATATGTTTATATGTGTCTGTGATCAAAGGAATTTACAAGCATTCTTGCTAAATTAAATTACTTGCAAAAGCAAGGAAATACTACATGTTAAAAAGTGGAATTAAAATTCTAGACAATAGTAGCAAGAAAAAGGGGAATGGAGGGCCAGAGGGTAGGGATCTAAGATCTTTTTCATTCAAAAATTGTGTGTGTGTGTGTGTGTGTGTGTGTGTGTGTATTTTTATATTTGGGTTGAAATTTATTAATTAAGATGCTTTAGATGTATCTCCACATGATGAATATCAAAAGGCATTATTCTAAGTGAATGAGACCAATCTCAAAATATTACATACTGTATGATTCTGTTTCTATGAAAAAGGGAAACACTCCTGAGACAGAAAACAGATCAGCCACTTTAGACAGCGATAGGAAGGGTTCACGGAGGGAAGGCAATTTATTTTTGATATGAGAAATCAAGCCTCCCTTCACACCAACAAGCTACGTGAAGAAGCAGAGAACCACTTCAACAAGGGACAATCAGTGGCCCTAAATTATTCTAACTTGAAAAAGGCTTTGAAAAGTTGCCTCATCAAAGAGTATGAAAGAGTCAATGAAACAAAGCAGTTCAAAGAGTTTGGCCAAGAAGGAAGAATGATTTGGTCAAAACTTACCCCTGGACACACCTTCCCCTAATGGGGAATTATGTGCTGATGGGAATTATGAAAATGCTCCAGTGAAGGTATCCTCAGACAGAAACCAAAGGCAATGTACTGTTCTAACTCAACCACACAGCACATGATTAGTTGATACGCTAGGAAGAGCCACCAGATTTCAAAATATGTTATTTTGAAAATGGGGGCTGCTAAGGTTATCTTTGTCACTCTTGCACTTACCTACCACACAGTGGACTCTCAAAAAATGTTTATGAACAAATGAATACACGAGTTAGCTAGCCAAGGAGCCAATACTAATGTATCAGTCAGAGAGGAGAATGAAAGAAAGGAATGGTTACAAGAACAGTGTCTGGGAACCTGACATGGCCACCGGAGTGCTTATCTGGCCAAAGACGGAATGCATCCTATTACTTGTCATGTCAAGTGCTTCTAATCAGTTGACGAAAGGCCCCGTGATTCCACCAAGGTCAAACAGAAGTTAGTTCTGAGAGACTCTGGATAAAAGTATCATCATTTCACAGAGACCAAATAAACAACTCCTGGTCCAGAAGGCTACGGACCGATGAAATGAGCTATCAGAAAGATACTGAGTGAGCAGAGATTTGTTTTAAAAAGTGGTAATAATGGATTTTGTGAGGATATTCCATTATGGCTTCCACTGAAATAGTCACTTCATTCTATGGAGGCTAGAGGTGGGACTCTGAATTAATTATGGTAATTTTAAAGTATCTGTGTAAGAGGAGGACTGTGTGTATGAATAAGTAAGTGTCTCTCAGTAACATTTTCTGATGAATAAATCAGTTTAAAATTGGAAATCTGTGTCCTCTGGTAATTTGTTCTAAGTCTTCCTTCCTGCAAGATCCCTTTTCAAAATTAACACACCTAGAAGACATTCATTAAACATTTGCTGAATGGATGAATTTTGATGTGACATTGAGATAATACATTTAGCATTACTATTAAGTGGTACCCAATGCATATTTTTCATAAGCAGATGTTTTGCAGTGATTATTGGACTGTAATGAAATTGAATCCTTGGATAGAAGGTACAAACACATAGGTCTGCGGTGAGTTAGGGTTGCATTTCCCATTATTCAAAAGTCTCACCTTTGCTTCCAAAAAAAAAAAATGGTATAAACACAACATACATAATGTATGCCCAACTATGGAACCAGGGATAGTTCAAAAAAGAAACAATAAAATAGGTGAAAGGGACAATGTACATCTTTCTACATGAAGATATAGAGAAGATTTTATACAGAAGACTAGGGACATAACTGAAAGTTATAAAATCATAAAATGATATATAGAGAATCAACATGGTATTATTTTAAAAACACTTGAATCCTAAAACGAGCATGCCCTCTTTGAATCTTGAGTCTATTTTAGCACCACATCAAGAACGTTGTTCAACTTTTTCAAACTAGGAAATAACTTCTATAACTCGTCCACTATGTAATATTGGCAGAAATATCAAGTTATTTCAGAAGGGCTTAAATAATAAATTCATATACAGGGTATGTATGTACAGGAAGCATACAACATTTTGTATGAACAAATGAATACATAAGTTAGCTAACAAAGGAGCCCAAGCTAATGTATCAGAGAGGAGAGTGAAAGAAAGAAATGGTTATGTATATGCATGCACAGGAAGCATACAATATTTTGTGTTACATTCCTAATATCTTTATGTTAAAATCAGTTGTTCCCAGAAATTAGCCCATTGCTCCATTAATAGGGACAGAATAAAGGTTAAACACACCATGAGCCAGATTAATGGCGGATTTGGAAAGCCTGAGTGTGATACCATGTCAAACAATATAAGAGCTGAATGCCCCACAAGACCACAGTACAGTGTTCTCGTTTTACCTAATGAGAAACTGAGGCCCAAAGAGATTAAGTATCTTGCCTGAGGTCACACAACTAACAAAAGGCAGACACTTGCTAGAATTAGACTGTGAGTTCCCAGTTCTAAGTTCTTTCTATGATAGAAATAAGCCAACAAGGATCGGACTTGAAGGCAAATGTTATTTCTATTCCTTAAATATAAGCATTAAAATCTTTCATTTCATGCTATATAATTTTATTTAAACTTTGTATAACCAGACAAGGGTTTGGGAATTGGGAATACAGTTTTAACTTGCTACTGCGGAAAATTTCAAGCATGTATAAAATCAGACAGAATAGTATAATGAAAGTTCCATGTTCCCATCATCCACCTTCAACAATTACCTCATGGCCAATCTTGCTTTATCGATTCCCTACCTAATCTTGCCTCTTCTCACAATATCATTTTGAGGCTAATCCAGGAACGCATTCATGTGCACAGCAGCACATGTGTCTAAATGTAACTACAATACCGTTATCACACCTAAAAAATTTACTAATAATTTTTAACATCATTTAAAAGCCAATGTTCAAATTTCCAATTGTTCTACAGATGTCATTTTTAGAATTTGTTCTGAACCAAGAATTTAAATTTTACTAAATTACTGAAAATAAAGAATAACCAAGTAAGCCGTAGTGATGAAAGTCACGCTATAAGCTACCTTTGGTAACAACAGTAAATCATCGCATGCTGAAGAATGGCAAAAAAAAAAAAAAAAAAAAAAAAAAAAAAGTATCATTTCTGAGCCTCGGAATAAGATCATTATTTTGTATAATCACATTGTGACCAAATTCAATGCATAGAAAAATATTTCAATAGAGATGAGTTTATGATTAAAAATGCAGTGGCCAAGTTGATGGTAATGTTTACATGCCATGGTGCACCAAATTATCAACTACGCTCATACCTCCAAATGATCCTGGGCAAGGCGCCACACAGGGGAAATGAAACGGATCCTACCCTGTCACTGCACACAAGTGTATTCTAATAAGGCACGGCAGAGATTAGACAGGAAACACTGCAGGAGAAGCTCTGCAGGAGAAAAACCGGCTGAGGTTGAAGTCAGGGGTTTTAAATTCCAGCCTGGACTCAGCCAAATCTGTTGAACTCTCCAGAGGTCAGGCTCCTTTTCGGGATAAAAAGGATTAGCCAAGATCGCCTCTTAAGTCCCTTCCATATCTAATACTCAATGATTTTTAAATACTGTCTACCCATTCTTATATATTAGGCTGAACTTCAAAGATATCACCATATTATTAAATTCAGTGTTGAAAAATCACTTCATCTATCACACAGTTTCTGAAAAACAAAATCCCAATGTGGCCACTCCCGTGAATCCTCGTTAGATTGCTTAATGGTGGAACTCTGTGACTATGTAACTTGCTGAGGCAGAAGGCAGCATGGGGGAGTAGCAGTGAGCAAGAAGAGACCTACTTAGCGTCAGCCTAGCGGGCCACTATGTAGCTAACGGCTGCAGAAGGAATCCCGTCGTATTTTCTGTATCACGCATCTAAGGGTATTACACAGAGATATATTAACACCCCCTGCAGGTTTGCCACACTTAGCAAATGCTAATAAAGCATGCTCAGTTAAATCTGAGTTTCAGATCAATAATGAAAAATTTCACATTAAAATTTTATTTATTAAAATTTTTTATAGAAAAAGTATTCATTGTTTACATGGAATTTAAATTGAAGTAGGTGTTTTGCATTTTATCTGACAACCCTAACCCCTAACACATGCACACAGGAGGATTTATCTTCATTTTACAGATGAGGAAACTGAGGCTTAAACTATCTGTTAACACAGAAAAAAAGAAACAGCTGCAGTGGAATTCAAACCCAGATCTGCCTAACTCTAAAGCACATACATTTTTCATTACACTTTCGTTGTTCCTTAAGCATATACGGAAAACAGTTTAAATCTTCCTTAACTTTGCAGGCAAACCTCAACAAATTTGAATGTAAGAAGACCACAACTTGCATAAGGGCTGTGTCTCAGTCTGTAAGGCAGCTATTTAGAATTTGGAAGACATTTTTCCCACAGAAACTCTGACAAATGGTTTTAGTTTGCAGGTCAACCTGTAAAAGTCTGTAACCCTTATTCTAGCTGAATCACCAGAGATACTTTTAATTAAGAATACAGTAGAAACCAAGTATGTTGTCATATTAAAAATTAACCAATATGAAGTTAATAGGAAATGTATTCTTACTTATTTTTTATTAGTGTTGTAGGAGGTGAAGTAAATTGTATTGAGATGGAGGAGAGGGTAATGAAAATATTATGAAGAACTGGAAGGGTCTTCTAGAAATTTTAAAACACATTACGGAGGGATGTTATTGGTGAACTGAGCCCATGTCATTTCTATACATTTCAGATTTGCTTTTTTGGCTTTTCTTGGTTTGCATATATGGATCATAGTGGGGGCTGTCCCATGACTCACAGATGTAAAGATACGAGGGAATGGGAGGAAAAAAGCAAGAAAGCATACAAGTACTCACCTCTGTGCCTGAGTTAACTGGAAAGAGTTTCAGGAGGAAAGGGGAGACTGATATATATTTGTGCTTCGATAAGAAGGTTCTAATTTAAGATGTATAATAGTCCTCCCTTATCTGTGGCTTTGCTTTCCACAATATCAGTTACCCACAGTCTGAAAATATTACATGAAAAGTTCCAGAAATAAACAATTCATAAGTTTTAAATTGCATGCTTTTCTGAGTAGTGTGATGAAATCTCTTGCCCCCCTACTCCATCCTACATGGGATCCCCAATCACTGACATTGTCTGCTCCTGACATCCAGCCATGGACAGCATCATGGCTCAATGATCCAGAATCACCTAAAATAGATGAGCCTCCTTCTGACACGCTGTCGAAGGTCAACAGTAACCTCACACTACGTCACAATGCCTTCATCACTCACCTCACTTCAGCTCATCAGGTAGGCATTTTATTACCTCATGTCATCACAAGCAGGGGGAGTACAGTTCGATAAGATATTTTGTGAGAGAGAGGACATTCACATAACTTTTATAAGAGTATATTGCCATAACTGTTCTATTTTATTATTAGTTATTGTTCTTAATCTATTACTGTGTCTAATTTATAAATTAAAATTTATCATATGTATGTATGTATTTATGTATGTATGTATGTATGCATGTATGTATAGGAAAAAACAGTAAATACGGGGTTTGGTACTGTCCTTAGTTTCAGGCATTCACAGGGCATCTTGGAATGTATCCTCCAAGGATATGTGGGGAATTCCTGTAATTAACTAAGGAATGATAAAGAAAAAGCCAGGAAAATGTTGTGAATGCCACAGGGAAAAGATTTCAAATCAGAGAATTTCTTGCACTGGTCACCACCTGACAAAATCATCCAAGAACATTTGGTTATTGCCTTGGAGAAGCTCAGTGCACCACAGGAACATGGGGTGCGGGTTGGGGAGCAGAGTGAGGAGACGAACCATCCCCAAGGAATGACATTTAGGCTGAATTCTGAAGAACGACAGGAATTAGTGAACAAGAGGGGACTTCTGGGTAGAGGAAGAAGTGTGGGCAAAAGCACAAAGACCAGGATGCATGACCCACTGACAACCTCTAGCACTTTGGTATGGCTGGAAGTGATGCGTAAGGACATAAATGGTAAAACAAAATGCTAGGCAGGAGTTCAAGGACCTGATCGTAAAGGGTTAGGGAGTTTAGATGTGATTGGGAAGCCAAGGTGGAGACTCTGAAAAGTTTAAGCAGGAGAGAGACACGATGAATCTTTTCTTTTTCAAGCACTCAAAAAAGAGGAAGCAGGAAGGAAGGAAAGGAGGAAGGGAGAGAGGGAGGAATGTCTGGTAGCAAGAGAAAATGTATCTGCGTGAGGTGAAACTGAAGGCAAATTAAGAATTGTTATATTCCAGGCGAAATTAGGATGATGTGAACTAAGATAGTGGCAGAAGAAATACAGATAAAATGTGGAAGAGAGATAGGTTCAAGAGACATCAAAAAATCGAAAGACTTAGTGACTAGTTGGCAAAACACAACTTTGAAGATACAAGCGCTGTAGTCTTAATGACAGAATCTTCACTTGAGGCTTTTAAGCAAGTTGCTTAACTGTACTCAGACTGTACTTCCTATCAGCAAACTGACTTCCAAGGGCTGATATTTATGGAAGCACCTGATACGTAGTAAGTGCTCAATAATACTAGTTACTACTCATTATTAGTAGGACAGCAAGGAATGGCTTCTAGCCAGAGAAGGAGAGGGAATACAAGAAAAGTGGACAACAAGGAGGAAGAGGCTGAGTTCAGTTTAAAATATCTAGAATTTGTTTATTCTGAGACGTGGAAATGTTCAGTTGGCAGTTGGAAACCCAGGCTTGGAGAGCACGAAAAGGTTGAAGAAATGGCCGCGAGTAGGTGAAACTTAAAATCTGGAAGGCCATGAGAAACTTAAAGAGCTGTAAGCAAAAAATATAATATTGAGAGGCAACAACAGTGTAGAAGTTGTGGAAGGTGGTCTCTGAGAGGTAAGACTAACAGGAGATAAAATCATTCTACCATTCAAGAAAAGTATCCTATCATCCAAAGGGAAAGACAATTTGGCCACTTATCAAGGCACTTTCAATTTCTGAATCTGAGTTAAACAATTAATATATATCAAGTACATTTATTATATATTACAGTACCAGTATATTCTGAATTATAATCCTCCTGTACTTTATCTCATTTTACCTATTTGTCTCTGTTTACTTTGTTTATGATACACATAGAATTTAAAAGGAAGAAAATTTAATTCTTTTAAAAAAGTCAATGGTTCTCACTTTTCAAGAAACCATTGTAGTCTAACTTTCATTATTCAGAATTGGTCAGATCTTATTGTCCAATGTGAACCAACTGAATTAAAGTGAACATTAGAATCGAACCTCACGGCATCACTGGTAATTTCCAAGTGCACACAATCTACCTGCACATAAGGAACGGCAACTATAACAAAGATAATTTCACCCATCCAGGAATAGCAATTGTATCTTAAAATTCAAAACTAAACACTCATTTTGTAAATAAAAGAAAAACAAGGTAGAAGAAGATGTGTCAGAAAAACAACAAACATGAGACAAGAGAGGGGGATTCCAGGCTAATCTGTGTGTCTCCAGGGCCCTCAGCAGGTGGGAGGAGGAAGGCAGGGGCTGACCCCTAGACACTGGCATTCTGGGCTAACAGCTAGGATCTGGGGCCTAGGGGTTATGGGAAGACCCCTGGGGAAAAACACAGTGAAACACACTGGCACTGAAGTCATCCCTTGGGATAAGGCTCTCGAACAAAGTCCACCCACTTTCCTTGTAGGGGACATTAAGGTTATCCATTCAGTAAGGCTGTGTAAAAAGGAGGAGGACAGCTGCACAAAGTAGGAGTCAGACGTGCGGGGGCACAGACAATCAGAGGGTGAGAACATACACAAAGATGCTCATGGGCCCCTGGCTTCTTCCAAGGCACCTTGTCTCTCGCTGCTGCTGCTTCCACTGCTGTCATTTTTAATGGTGGCAAATATACACACAGTACAAAATTTACCGTGTGAACCATTTTCAGGTGTACAGTTAATGGAATTAACAAGTACACTCACATTCTCTCTAAAACTTTATTAGCTTCCCAAACTTTGTATCCATTAAACAGTAACTTCCCCATTCCCCTCTTCTCCTAGACCCTGGCAACCACCATTCTACTTTCTGTCTCTATAAATTTGACTATTCTAGGTACCTCACATAAGTGGAATGATAGAATGTTTGTCCTTTTGTGTCTGGCTCATTTTACTTGGCATAGTATCTTAAGGGTTCATCCATGTTGCAGTATGTGTCAGAATTTTATTCCTTTTTCTAAGTGCGGGTAACACGCCATTGTGTGTACATGCCACATTTTGTTTATCCATTTCTCTGTCAGTGGGCATGGTTTGTTTCCACCTTTTGGCTACTGTGAATAATGCTACCATGAACACTGGGTGTACGAATACCTGCTCAAATTAGGCACTTCAGTTTTTAACTTTTGACTTGCATTTACCTGCTAAGCCATTGCTCCAACTGTTTTAGGATATTAAGAACTTTCCAGTTTTAGATGTGTTCAAACTAGAACTGTCTATCTGTCCAGGGTGATGTAAAGGATTCTTATACCAGGTATGATGATGCGGGACAACGGACGAAGTTTATAAGGTCCTTTTAAGAGCGCAGAATATTAAAACATCTTATGAACCTACCAAATACTATTAGAGTGCTATGCTCAAACGGTAGAGGGAAAAACTGAGTCAGATATTTGAGCAGCAAAGAGTGATTTGACAAGGCTGGGGATTTTTTATTCCCATTTTTATCTTTAGACACTAGTAGTTGTTTACTTTCTTAAAAAAATAAGTTAACAGTGTCGTCTTCAAGCTTCATTTGTATTTCTAAATTCATCCAAAGCCTTAGACACCCCAAAGTATGACCAGATATCAATGTCTATTTTGCCGTAAGAAGCCCCTCAAATGGAATGGAATTAATACTCTTTAAAATTTCACTGATTTGTATGCCACTAACCAAAATGAGATTACCAGGAAGGACAATTTTAAATTTAAATAAATGCTGCCTTAGATGGAATAACTTACTCTTGATCCTCACATTTGTAATCAATAGGAAACTGTTTGGCTGCATCTGATTATTCACATTTTTCAGCTAAGTCAGGAATCCTAATGCAAAAATCTGCTCTGTTACATGGATTTGTGATCTGTCTAGAGGGTTCTCGGTCCATTAACCAACGGATAGGTTACCATGACACACAAATATAATGTTTTTGTCTCCAATCGAGACAGTCTTGCTCCAGTATTATTCATGTGATTTCAAGGAAACTGGTTGCTGTTTTCTTTAAACTCACACCTGGGAATTAATAAAGAGAAAGGCATTTCTCTTAGTATTAATTCAAAATTCTAAAGCAAAATTAATTATACATGTACTTTTAAAACTCCAGATCTTGGAGCTGGCAAGGAGAGCATTTTAGAATTTATTAATTCAAAATCCCAGAATGAATGTGCGTAATAGGAGGTATTATTTATGCAGAGTGTGAAGGGACTGCAAGATACGGGACCAAAGCATAGACCTGTCAGTTAAACAAGAGACATATTACACCTGGTCGTGACTGAGACTTCTAAGCATTGCCCCCTTGTCTTACCATCCTGGTGCTGCAGCCAGCCAATATGATGTCAAGAATTTCATACCTAATGTGATAAATACAGTCCCACCAAATGCTACAAATTCATTCAGCTCTATTGCTAGATTCACATTGGCATGGGACTACTGATCAAAAAATTCAAGTGGTATTTTTGTAATTAAGAACTGTCAAATAAGATGTTGTCAGCAATGTTGAGTGGCACATAGTGATTTAAAAAATAATGCCTATGTCACTCTGTATTATGTACAGAGGTAAATAATTGGGCCAATTATAAATCAGCCTTTCGTACAATCCATTTAGCATAAAAATCTAACAAACAGTCTCAAGGAAATTCCTCTTCCTAGCTAAGGCTGTAACTGAGCGTTTTTACATGTAATGTGAAATATTAATGACTCCCCTCCATCCTTCTCCTTTCTGTTCAGTCCTCCTGCTCCAGTCTCAGCCATCCTTTCCCTGTAAAGGATAAAACAAAGTCATCCTGCCCTTGCTTCTGAATCATACATGTCCTCGCCAACACCTGAGGCAGTGAAAAAAGATGAAGAAATGACAGTATCCGTTCTCAGTGTTTCTCACTACATTGTCATAGAGGTATTTAGTATCTCAGATGCAGCGTTAACTCTTCGTTGCCCTTTTGCAGCTTTGACAGCAGCTGTGCTCTGAACGCTCACCAATGTGTTTGCTCTGTTTGGAGCTAAAAGCGCAAGGCCTTTTGGAGAGAAGGCCCCCCTCCACGCCCCTCTGAAAACCGGTAACTGCGGGTGAGCTGCTCTGTCCTTCGCAATACTTACTCATTCATTCATTCATTGCTATGCCAGAGCTTAATTTTCTGGAATCTTGTGAGTCAGTTGTTAAGCTGCAGCTTGAAATCAGCGCTAAGGTGGCAGCATGGACATTCAAAAAAGGTACAGTCTCCACCCTCTCCTCCCCAAAACTGGTGGTTGATAATACGAAACGTATCAACACAACACTACACTTATTTATCAAATACTTACTAAGTATCTGCTACGCGCTGTGTGGGTGGTGCGAATACAGCTATGAACAATAAAAATTCTTCAGTGCTAACGGGAAAGATAGGCAATAAGTAAGTACAAACTTATTTTTTTTTTAACTACAGATAGTGAACAATAAAATGAAGAAAAGAAATAGGTGCTATGACCGGGAATAAAATAAAGGATGAGTCTTTCTGCAGAGGCAGCAGGGTCTAGCAGTTGAAAGGACAATCTCTGGAGTCAGAGTCCTGAGTATAATTCTAACCTTTATACAACGTGTGGTGCACATTACACAGCACATGGTAGTATGATTTGGGGAACATCCTTTAAAACCTCTAAGCTTCAGTTTTCTTATCTAACAAATAAGAATGACAGTAGAACCTCTTTCACAGGGTGTTATAATCCAGATAGAATGACTACCCACCAAGGCCTGAAAAATATTTTGAGCTAACTCAAAAAGAACGTCAGTTGTAATAATTATCGTCATTATTACCTAAAGAGGCATCATTTACTATGAAACTAAGAATATGTAAAATGTGATCCTGATAAAGAACCAAAGAAAGAGATTTCCAGGCTGAAGAAAGCATAAGGCACAGTCTTCGAGGTACAAACATGGCTGGGTTGGTCCAAGAACTCTTAGAAGGCCTGAGCGACTAGAGACTAGTATACGAAGAAGAAAAAGGTGACATACTGCTTCACTGGGGCAGTTGGAAAGGCAGGGGTTTTCAGGGCTTCTTACACTACTGGGAGGTATCTAGATTTTATTGTACATGCAATTAATTGTAAGCCTCCAAAGAAATTTAAACAGAATGACATGAGTCAATTTACAGTTTTAATACCTCTCTTCCTGAAGCTTGGTGGTCAGTGGGTGAGAAGAGGTAAAAGCAGGTGCAGAAAAATTAGGTAAGAGTCTAATGCAGTAATTCAGATGAAAGATGATGGTCCTTTGCATGAGTAGGTGGCAAAGGAAGGTGAGCGAATATATTTGAGATGTTATTTTGGAGGTAGAATCAATTAGAATTTGGTCAGGGTCTGGGTAAGGGTGTGGCAGATTGCACTTTTCAAAGATGAACACAACAACACTTCATATCTCATATTCTTCTACAAGGTGACTCCATCAGATAAGTGGGATCTAACCCTCCTCCCCTTAAGCCTGGGCATGATTGTGACTACTTCAACCAACTGGAGCACAGTGCTAATGATGCTATGTAACTTCCAGGGCTAAGTTACAGAGACAGTGTAATTTCCAACTTGTACGGGGATAAACACTGTTGCATAAAAATTCAGAAAGTGATCTTATTTAGAAATAGAGTCTTTGCAAATGCACTTAGTCAAATGAGGACACAGTAGATTAGGGTGGACCCTAATTCCAAGGACTGGTGCCCTTATAAAAAGAGGCGAGAACACAAAGATACAGATATACACAGAGGAAAGAAAGCCATGTGACAAGAGAAGCAGAAATTGGAGGGATGTAGCTGGAAGCCAAGGAGCATCAGGGATTGCTGGCAGCCACCAGGAGCTAGGAATGGAAGAAGAAGGATTCTTTCCTAGAGACTTCAGAACGACTACAGCCATGCCAACACCTATCTCTCAGACTTCTAGCCTCCAGAGCTGCATGGTAATAAATTTCTATTTTAAGCCATCCAGTTTGTGGCATACTGTCACAACAGCCCTGGAAAACTAACACACACCTTAGCTATGACACTTGCTTTTGAAGCTCTGAGCTTCAATGAAGTAAATTTCTGCTACTCTGAGTCCACCAGGCAGTGAGAAAGCTCAGGTCACGTAGAAAGGCCACATGAAGGTGCTTCAGCAAATAGCCCAAACTGAGGTCTCCAGCACCAAGCGTCAGACCTGGGAGCAAAGACACTTAAATATGATTCTGGCTCCAGCTGGTGAACTGACCCCCAGCTGTTGAGCTCTACCAGGTAAGACCCTAGAAACTGCAGAACAGGGACAAACTGCCCTTACTGTACCTTGTCTGAATGCCTGATCCCAGAATCTTTACACATAATGAAAGATAATTTGTGCCACAGCACTGGGTAGTGGTTTCTTACAGAGAAATAGCAACCAGAACAGAAAAATTTGGTACCAGAATGGAGTTCTGTCATGACAAAAGCCTGGAACATGTGACACTGGCTTTGGAGTTGGGCAGTGGGAAGAAGCTGGAAGGACCTTAAAGAGACAGTTGGTGAAAGTAAGTGAAAGCTAGTGAAGGCAGTCAGTGAAAGCTGGAAAGGTCTTAAGGAGACTTTGGTGAAAGCTGGGATGAGAGGGAAGAAACTGTTATCAGAGACTAGGAAAAAACTAACCTTTACCACGTAGCGGCAGAAAGTTTGGCAACCCCATTGGCTGCATTGATACAGAACGTGAAAAGTATGGTTAGCAAACTGGCAGATTTGGTTGAGGACGTTTCTTAGGCAGGATGCCAAAAGTGCTAATCTGTTTCTTCCAGCCATGTGTAAGACACAGTGAGACATAAGGAAAAAAGTACTGACCAGCTTTTAAGCAAGCTTTACCAGAAATACAAAGGTCTTGCTTTGTTTTTTTTTGTTGTTGTTGCTGTTTTTTGTTTTTGTAATAGTTCATTCAGTGTTTCTGCACAGAAGATTTTCAAAGTGAGAAAGGGCCTCAGTGCAAAGATCAAACTTAGGCCTGCTAGGAAAATGTCTCAATGTTAGGAAGAAGGAAAGAGTGAGATTGTAAAATCCTTCATTAAAACTTCAGAAAGATTTAAGATGGTGCCTTATAAACCTTTCAAATATGTGTGGAGCCTTCTGGATTTAAGGGCATGCCTTGTTAAACAAGAGGCACCTAGACTCTAAAGGGTTTTGTCCTACAGCTACTGAAAAGATTTCTGGGTGTGCCTTTTGTCTCACACAGTGGATGTATAAATTGATACACAGGAAACCTGAACGTTTTAAAGGAATTGAATCAGTTAGGACTGAAAGGGCTGCGGATACACCACAAGATGAAGGGCATGGGGTCTTTGGACCCATGACCTACTCTGAACAGGAAGCAGTAGGAGGAAGCTACTCAGCTGCAAACGTGGGCCATTTCTTCCCGAAAAGGCAAAATAACTCAGGGAGTGAAACCCAGTGCTGGGGAAAACAACTGCCTGAGAGCAGATCTGAGCCCTGGTCAAGGAATGGGCAAGATGTGCCCAACAGAGGTTCACACTTGCTGTTAAAGAGTGATGGCTGTGTGCCTCCTGTTCCTCCTCCTTTTTTGTCTATAGTGGTTATCCTATGCCTGAACCTCACTGCATGCTGGGTATGGGAGGAAGAGAATTGGAATCTTTTATTCATAGCTCTCCAGAGGCTGAACAGAAACACACCAGAAGAACTGCGTCCACAGAGCCTTCTTGGCACCTGGTTCTGATCTGGACGATAACATCCCAGACTTCAAGTTAAGACGAGGCTGGGGGAATTCTGAGGGAGGGATCTTGTGCATCTCAATGCGGAAAGGACATGAATAGCTGTGGACAGAGGGTGAACGGGCACTGACAGTATTTACCAAAGACAGCCACAGAAATATCTTTCATCCCACGCACCACTCTTCTCCAGTTTGTGCCACTGAGCTTTGAGGTGGTTTGTCACGTAGCAACAGTAATGAGACCACAAGGATGAGCATAAGAGGAGATCAAGGACGACTGCTAGGTTTCTGGCTTAGGCAAGTGGAGGAAAGGGCACGTAATACCGTTTGCTGAGATGCTTAGTAATAGTTTTGCAGGGAGCGGAGAGGAGGTGGGCAGGATGGGGAATCACAGTTGTCTACTGGCCCTGCTTTTAGAATGTGAGACATTCAAATGTAATCTTTTTGGTTCATTCAGGATTTTGAAACCACAATAAAACTTCTATAATGGAAATAGCTCACCAGTGACATTTTTATGAAGCGTGGCATTACAAGCCCATTATGACATTAACAAAAACAAAAGATTGATGTCCTCCAAACAGCATAATCACCCAAAACTAATACAGCTAAGCATAAGCTGCCCCCAATTTTTAATAGTAATGTTTGTTACTTTGAAAGGTCACCATTTGTCCCTAATTAAATAAGTGAAAAGGAATTTTCTTATTTGAAAAACAAAAATGAATGCTTGAAGTGGAAAAATATCTTTAAACAATCACTCTTGCAAGAAAAACACAATTTGAAGTTGACCTAACTGGTCACTGGCCAAAAATCAAATCTTGGACAGGATTCCAGTTTCAGTCTGATGCAAATGAGGGCTATTTCAAAAATGGTGTTCCTTGAGAGGATGCCAAAAAACCTTAAATACTGCAGTGTGCCAGCCTCAGCCATAAAGAACAGAAGTAGCTGCTTTGCATCACAGCATTAAATCACAGGAACCTGACGAGAATAAAC
Organism: Camelus ferus; assembly: GCF_009834535.1. Classification (NCBI taxonomy): domain Eukaryota; kingdom Metazoa; phylum Chordata; class Mammalia; order Artiodactyla; family Camelidae; genus Camelus; species Camelus ferus. Next base: position 76,024,361 of record NC_045704.1, on the reverse strand, counting down.
AGCAGTTGTGTGAGGGGGTGCCTGTGAACGAGGATAATAAATGTTGGTGATGACCTCTTCCACGAGTGAATTAAAGCCTCTGGGAGACACGCAAAAGCAGAGCAAAAGAATCAGTTCAATTTCTGTTACCTGTGTTGATGAAACAATGTACAGTCTGTGCAAAACCTCTGCTCCAGACAAACCATCCCAGCCTGCCAGATGCCACATTTCTAGTTACAGTGTCACCTAAATGCCATCAGAATTCTATTCCATTTTTTTTCTGGATGTTGTGACTTATCCATGACACTAGATTCGCTGCAGCCTTCAGTGGAATGCCATCATTTATTCAGGGGGCAAGTGAGCTGCAGCAAATCAGCAGGCAGAAGAAAGAGCCTGACTCCTCTGCTCCCTTCTCTCCCGAAGAGGATAAAGAAGACTGCCATCCACGGGACGTCCTGCTTCTCCTCTGTCAATGCACCAGCAGTTCCAATGGAATGTGCGACGCAGATCACACTCTCTGGTGCAGCTCATGCCTCAGAATCCCAGAGAATCACAAGAGGACATAAATAAAGCCCTACCACACCTGTGCCAAGGAACTGGCGAGTGTTTGGAAGTTTACTATGACTGTGGGGGACTGAGATTATAGGCCAAGGAAAGAAGGCTATTTTATTATTTTTCCTGTACCTAACATGGGAACTTTAGCGACCAACACAGAGCTCCATCTACTTAGTAGAACTTTTTTGATAATGATGGGGCTAAAGCTTACATAAAAGTATAATCTTAATTGATCAGTCCTTCTGAAGAGAAAATAAAAAGCAAAATTTCATCACTTGGATCTGACCGTCAAGAAGGGAAGAACATACTACCGGCAGTATCTTCTAACTTGTGGCATGCTTCTGTTGCTAGGAAATTTCTCTAAAATGAGATCTGTGGAGACAACGTACTGTGCCTATAATTTTTTTGCCACCCCCTCCTCCTTCCCATTCCTAATGTTAGATATGGATCATAAATAAATGTCTCATTTTGCATTTCAATAAAATATATTTATGTATTCAGATCTTTCATCAAATGTTAAAGCTTCAAATATCTTAAACACAAAGGGGGAAAAGCACATTGGTTTAGGGCTTTGGGAGTGTTTAGGGTGTGTGTGTGTGTTTTAAGAGAAATTGCAAATGGTACAAGACAAAATCTAGGACAGTAATGAAGCTTAATTCCCCTAATAATTATTATTAATAAAAAAAATTGGGGGAATATGGAGAGTTCTCCAGTATTTCTTCACCTAAAGGAGACAACGAGAATGAGATGCAAATCAGTGCTCTTATCTAATGAATAATGTAAACGAATGTTCTGCATATAGCAAGTCAGTCTGCAGGAATTCTCTCTGCCTCACCTCACATTTCTTGTGGATTTAAGCATCATGTGTCACAAGAAATTAGAGAAAGGAATTGCCAAGTAATGACAGAGCCTTGGCGCCCCAAGTTAGTGTAGACAGCAAGGACATTAAGATGCACGGTATAGTAAAGGAGGGAGCTGACATCTCATTAAGATGAAAATGTTGCTATTTTTCCTTCACCTAGTTAATGGAGTTGTATGACACTGTAATCTGTGATTATTTGTGTGGCTATTACTTAAAGGAATCCTCAACACTTCTTTGGAAGGGTTCCGGAAAACTTTAAAAGGCCATCTTCCTCCCAACCCCCAGGGAAGAAAAAAAATTTATTTAAGAGTGTTTTGCTTTCTCTTTCAGACAAGTTAACCAACACTTAAGACTTTTCAGTAGCATGGCAGAATCCACTTAAAACTGCAGCGCTTATGCAACTTTCTAGCTACTTGAAAGGCACTCAATTCCCCAAACAATCATTGAAAACAAACCCTCATTTACTCAACACATAATCAATTGATGTTAACCATGGGTGTGCTCACAGTTACTTTTCAGTCATGGGTTATTCCACTGAAATTTTTTTTTGATTTAGAATTCACTGCCATGCCTTTACATCTCTAAGAAAGCAGTACTGAATACAGAATTCTTTTCATTGCATAGCATAACCTGTACATGCCTCATGTTTCTTGTTGAATCCCTTTCTCTGCCAATCCCAGATTTTAATCAGTCTTAAAAAGAGTGCTCAACTAATCTTGTGCAAGTGTGATACGCTATTTTTTCATCCAAATATTGAGGAAAGCTTTAGGTATAAGCAGCCAACTGCCTGAGGGGCACCTGCAGCACAGTCCTTCAGCTGTTTGTTTCTAGCCATCCTTAGGGTGACCTCAAAATACAGAAGCGGGTCAAATCAAGCAACAATGCTTAAACCTTTTGACGAAAATTGTTTGAAATATGTTGTAAATTCCACGCCATAAAAATAGGCAATACTGACCACACAATACCCTAATTAACACAATGCTCACATAGATCCATTATTATACTAGGCAGTGCTTCAGTCATTTATGTATTTTCGTGTTCTGGTTTTTCCTCTAAGTTTGAGTTTTGGAGAAAATACCCAGATAAAAAAGCTTTCTATGAATTGTTTATGTTAAATACACATAAGACTCTGAGTTTTAAAATAATGTTAAAAAATAAAGACAATGACTTCAGATAAGAGATTCTGTGACACGTATTTGAAAACTCAGAGAATATTTTTGTTTCCTTCTTAGGACAATGTTCTATAGCACTGGTTTTCACACCATGAAATGATTAGTAATAAAACAAGTTGAGTAGGTCTTGATAAGAATTTAAAAACCTGAAACAAAAAAGAAAATATAAAATTGCTTTGTGTATAGTATGAATTTCAGTTAAATGCATATTTATGTTTATGTGTGTTCACTGCTTTTTGATGTCAAATGCATTACCATTAATTTTAGATTTAAAAAAATTGAAAGCTTGTGCTCTAGGGCCCTTCATCAAATCGTGTAACATTCATATTGACACTGGGAAGGAGCACAGAGAAGCCAGACCAGCTTAATTATATGCCTACTAAGTTAAAGGGTTGACTGAGTCTTCATTACCAGTATAAAATACAAGCTTTGTGAAACTCACAACCTTATGGAAACACAAATACATTTTCATTTCTTAATGGGCTCTTCAAAGAGAAGCATACATTTTAATATAATTCCTATATTGTTGCTAAGGGTGGATATCAATCCATATTTATGTCTTTAGGCAGGAAAATGTAAAGCACTCTCTGGAGCGTAGGTGGAAAGAATTACAAAGAACCTTGAGTTAACTGGGCAAAGAGAAGGCTCCTGTGTGGATACTGGAGTCTCCAAGTGCAGCCTTTGCATTCTTGCATATGCAACAGTCAGTACCTGACATGCTCCTTACTAATGCCAAACTAAACTTACTTCCTCACAGTGCTTCTAGTTAGAAACCCCTGAAAAGAGAACCAAGATAGACAAGCAGAAAAGTACAGCCTGAGAGAAACGGAGATAATTCAGAAAACAGAACATAACCCAATTCATCTACTCAGGAATTCAAGAATGTTTTATATTCATAAAGCAAGAAAAAATATTTTGAGTAAAAAAACCAAACAAAATCACAATTGAAACAATAATTTGGTATTGCCAATTTAAAAAATTAATCGAAAAATAAATGTATGGAAAAATATCATAGAGCAAAAAGACAAAATAATGGAATACATGCTTTAAAAAAAAGATGAAAGATGAATATAAAAGCAATTCATGTGGTTTAATTTCTAGAAGAATGAGTGAAGAACAGGAAGGAGAAGTTACTAAAGCAGTAACTGGGGACCTGTCCTCACAGGAAGAGTATGAGTCTTTTGGAAGGATCCATTCAGTGCCCGGAACAAGAGCTGAATAGAAGAACCATCTGGATAGATCATCAAAAATTTTCAGAGCACCAAAAATAAAAAGAAAGTCCTAAAATCTTCCCAGAGTGTGGTGCCTTGTACTACTGCTCCTACGTATTCGCTGCCCCTCTCTATAGGGCCCCTCTCTATAGGGCCCCTCCCTCAGGGCCCCTCCCTGCGGGGAGTTTGGGGCTGGAGAAGGAGGCTTGCAGGGAATGTTTTCTGCTCTGTTGGTGTCAGGCTTGGACATGTGACTGGCGTGGAAAGTGAGGGGAAATAACGTAAGCAGAAGCGTCAACATTTGCTTCTACCACAACTCCTTTCTCTTGTCAAGTAGTGAGCTTTAGCAGATAGGGGCTACTCCTTTAGTCTAGATTCCGGACTTAAAAGGACATCTGAGGCCAAGCTAGAGTCAACCCACAGCTACGCTGTGGCAATCCACTGAGATCTGGGGATTGTATGTGACCATAGCCTAACTTAGCGACACCAAAACAAGACAGCAAAAAAAGTCATCTTAAAAAGCATGGGTTTTTTTTTTCAGCAGCACTGAGTCTAACCATGCCTTTAGAATTGAGAATAAAAAATATTTTAAACTTAGAATTCTGTGCCCAACCTATCAACCAAGGTGAGGGAAATTTTTCATTACACAAGAGCCCATACAAAGTTTACTTCCAATACACTTTTTCTTTCTAAGTTACTTGAGCTTATACCCTAGCAAAATGAAAATAAAATAAAAATTAGAAAGACATGGGATGCAAAAAACTATGGGTCCCACCTAGAAAAAACAATGAATGGAATCTCCAAGCATCCGGTTGAGCACGTGGAGAAAGAGATAGACATGATAAATGTAAGAATAAGATGAAGGAAAATAGGCAAACATTGCAGGAAACAAGGCAAATAAGAACTCACAAGAAAGATGCAGGCTATTTATGAATTAATGTACATTAGAGCACAATTTTTCACAGTTGATAAGAGCTGAAGACAGAGTTTATCTGATATTGACACTGATCATTCTCCTCCAAATGGTGCAAGGATCATGACACTAGACCTATAGAAAAGAAAAGAAAATTATAGCCCTCTACCTGACCTGACACTGAAAATATCTGCATAGTCATAAAAATGTAAATTTGGCTTATTGGCTTTCAACTTAAAGAGCCAACCTAAGAATGAAGCACAGGAGCTTGGTTGTAATTGCAAGGTGGAATGAAACAGTCTACACTGTAAATGGTAATGTACATAAAAGTATAGCCGACAGGAAGTGGGATATGCAAGAGGGGGAGGAAAAGCAAAAGCAGTGAAGGTCTTATCTTACAAAGTGAAAGGGTTGAGAGATATTATCAGCTGGGTCTCTAGTCCCACCCAGCTTCAGATGGTACAACATTGTGGTTCTGAAAGCTGACTGGCCAATAATGTTTTATTTTTAAAGGATACCATATATGACTATAAATAATCACCTAAATGTCAAAAATTGGAAAGAAGGGAGGGAAAACAAAAAATTACATAACCGAGCTATAACCCCATCTCTAAAACAGAGAGCCAGCAGACACTGCCTAAAATTGGTAAGTCAAATAAACAGAAGGTAACTCTATCAAGAGCTAGGGAGAAAACTGCTAAAGGTAAATCAGAGACTGTTTTTAAAGTTGCTTCTTGGACATGAGAGAAGAAAGGAGTCGAGCAGGAGACTTGCTTTCCATGGTTCTTCTGTGCTCTTTAGTTTGTTACCAGGTTCATTAGCACTGTGTTAAAAAAAAAAACAAAAACTTAAAAAAGACAGGGGTGAGGGTGATAAAGACCTGAATACTGGAGGTTGGGGGCACAGGAGTAACATAATGAACGCAAGGCTTAGAACCATGAAAACAGCAGCTACCATGAACAAGGCCGAGACTGAGGAAGAAAGCTTAGAAACTGCCTTAGACAAGGGGTTCTAAACTGGGGGCAGTTTTGCCCCCAGGGACATTTGGCAATGTCTGGAGGTACTTCTGTTTGTCACAACTGGAGGTGTGTGCTACTGGCACCTAGTAAGTAGAAGCCAAGGACGCTGCTCAACATCCTAACGATGCACAGAACAGCCATCTATACCATAAGGAACCTTCCAGCCCAGACGTCACTTGTGCCAAGGGTGAGAAACCTGCTTTGGACTGTGTACGTTTGTTCAAATGAGGGGTAAAAAGGCACCAAACAAGGCAAACGACAACAAGGACTGAGCAAAAGAACCACTCAGGAGGCCACGGCAGCACTTGGGGTAGCCTGGAGGTGGTAAGTGAAAATCAGAAACCTTTGCAGATACAGACTGTGAAAAATTATTCTGTTTATCCATTTCAGTGAGTACCCAAATGTAGTACAGCACTGTATTTAACCTGCAAATTTTGAATATACTCCAATTCAGATAAGGTCCTTAAAGCCTTATTAAAAGGGCACATGGAGGTCATTCCTGTCAGCTAATGCACACAATGGTGATGTTAAGATCTGTCCTTTGCTAAACAAATGAGGACAGATCTTCCTCAATTTACAATGAGGTTATGTCCTGATAAACCTACCGTAAGTTGAAAATATTATAAGTTGAAAATATTATAAGTTGAAAATGCATTTAATATACCTACCAAACATCAAAGCTTAGCCTATCCTACCTTAAATATGCTCAGGGCACTTACATTAGTCTACAAATTGGGCAAATCATCCAACACAAAGCCTATTTTATACAAAAGTGTTGAATGTCTCATGTAATTTGTTGAATCCTGTACTGAAAGTGAAAAACAGAATGGTCGTATGGGTATAGAACAGTGGTAAGTATATTGGCTGTTCACCCTTGTGATGGTGGGGCTGACCAGGGAGATGCAGTTCGCCGCCCCGGCCCGGCGTCACGAGGGAGTGTCCTACCTCATATCACTAGCTGGGAAAAGATAAAAAATTCAAAATTTGAAGTACTGTTTGTACTGAATGCATATCGCTTTTACACCACTGTGAAGTCAGATAATCGTGAGGTCGAACCACCCTAAGTATAGGCAATCCTTCGTTGAGGATCCATTCATAAGGGTTAATTCAGTGAAACAATTCTTTCTCCAAAGCATCCTGGATTCAGATACTTAGAGTAAAAGTATGTTTTCCATGTCTATAGAAATGCCTATTTTTACTTTAATTGCAGAAACAAATAATGTATACATCATATTTTCCCCCAATGCTTTCTTTATCAAAAGAGTTGCTGATAGCAATTATATGAGGGGAAAAAAGGGCACTGTGTAGGGAATGGACAACCACTTAACTTTCATTAAAGCAAGCTCCCCTACAATTGCGCTCCTCTATAAACCATTATGGTTCCTTTGCAACAAGACTTTACTTTATAATCAAAAGCTGCAATGTTCCTACCCAACAGAAAGTTCTTTCAGGGTAGGAAACTTGTCTTACTCAACTTCCTTTCCCTTTAAGTGCCCAGCCTTGAAAATAGTGGGCCGTCAATAAGCAGCTATTGATTTGTCCTGGATTGCTGGATTTAATTTCAAACTGCCCCCAGAAAGAATCTGTCCTTGTCAACACTAAAATTACTTATGATCCCATGTACAGACATAACCAACTGACAGATTTATGAATCTCTACAAAACTGGCCTTTTACTTGTGGTTCTCACCATGCATGTGGTAAATGAGTTTAGAATTTGCATCCCAATTTGAAATATGGTGCCCTAAAAAATTTCTATGATTGATCTCATTCAAGGAAGTTTACTGATTGTCCCTTAACACCCTACTATTATTAGAGAGTAGCATTTTATTTCAGATTATGTAACGGCTTTTTCTAGAAGACATCTGTCTTGTAACCTGCCTAACTTTCTTAGGGGGGAAAAAAAACAGAAAGTAAAGAAAAAACAATACCTCAGTGACATTAATTATACCAGTATGTTTTCCAGCGCTTTGGAAGAAGGACTATGAGCATTGATTGCCACTGAAATGAGACCTGAAGGATATACCGCAGTCCTGGAAATCCCACTTAATGTTCTTACAGCTCTAAGAAACCTAGCGATATCCTGATGGCTACCTAGAGTAGCAATCAATTTCTCCTATTAAGTTGCCCAAGGCAGTAGCCTGCTGTGTGCTGGTGCCAGGATCCCTTTGCAGGTTGTTGAATTCTAAAATGCCTCCTGCTTTCTGACACAGAACTTGAGCAGAATATAACACACCAGTAGGTAAAGGTCCTTCAAATCCCAGGAGAGACTTGCAAAGAAACCTCACATTCTGATTGCACTATTGTTGCACTTCATTCATCCCAATAAATTGCTTTTTCTTGAATTTGGAGTTCTCAGGAAGCATCCTAGAGAACCAGTGTGCTGAGATCTGCTAGGCAAGCACAGCTTAGTTGTGAAAATCAGAAAGGACTAGCTGAATTTGAAGCTAGTATAATTGCTCTTGAATACTTAAAGACATTCCAACACTCTTGCGTTCATTAACCATACATTGTTCAACTAGATAACTATTTATATTGCAAAATCTTGGTAAGTTAGAATTTCAAAGTTCATTCATTTTTTCACTCATTCATTCAATTAACCACTATTTATTAAGTATCTGTTATGTATAAGGGATTGTACTAAATTCTGGGAATAGGGTTGAATTATCCTCACTCTTGAAGAATTTATAGGTTAATATTTAGTTATCATTTTGAACTTGCATCTAAACTACCCAGGCAATTTAAAAAAAAATCTGTGAACTTCATCCTCAAAGGTAGATCCCAAACTCTGGCATTTCTTAAAAACACCCCAGGAGGTTCTAATGTAGAGCAGAGAATGAGATCTTTGCTCTATTAGGTGAACTACACAAACAGGAGACCATAGTACTGTGGAGCAAATGCCATCACAGGCAGAGACAGGGTGTTATGAGGGCACTTTACAAGGTCATAAAAATCAGACTTGGAGGGAGCGTGGGGATGGTTAGGGAAATCTTTATTAATAAAAATAGACTTACAGCTTCTACAGGAGAAATAAAAGCCTTCTAAAAGTGGTCAGAAAGAAGGAGAGGGACAAGAAAGCAAAAATTAAGAAAAATAAGCAAGAAAACATGCATATTTTAGCACAATAAACTACGAGGCAAATATCCAGCCAAAAATGCTAGATTCCATAGTGGAAGTTCAGCTCAAACACCAGCAGAGTGTCCTGGACAAATTACAGAAATTATTTGATCCTTTTTTTTCAATCATCTATAAATTCGGGATAATGACAAGTAGGGGTATTGTGAAGAACAGAAACAAAATCTGGCAGAAATACTCAATAAATGCCATCAGTAAGTAAATGTAGATAATTCAAATCAAATTCATCTAGATATTACTCAAATACTGTTTGGTAATTAGACTAAAATTATAGTTTCTGTTTGTTTAGAAGACTGAAATCTCAGTATTAAATAAAAACAATCCTCACACAGCTTTCTGCAGTGGGATATAGGACAGACTACTTTTTATGCCACAGTAATCCTGAACAGGACTCAATTCTCCTCTTTCAATGCTAGTATTGACTAATATAATGCCCTGATTAGTCAAGATCAGAAAATTCTGAAGGAATTAGAATGGGATTTAAATTATCTATAGAAATGGAACTCTAAAACTCAAACCTTTCTTCCAGGATTAACTAAGAATAAGCACTCAGTGTGGCACTGAAGTCTGTTTTTTCACGAAATCTTTTGATGTTTAAGATTTGCTTCTCTCTCTTAGAACGGTGGACAAGAATAAAGGGCTACAACTTTTTTTCTCATCGTATTCCACTGTTCTCAATAAGAACTCCTTAAATATCTCTCACTGCTTTCAGCAGATGGGTATGGTCTTCCTTAAGATCCAGAGAGCTGTAAAACCTTCACTTTCCAAGGTGTCAGGTGCGTTGGGACATTATTGAAGGGTGCTGGGTTTGGCATATAATTTCTTGGGCAAAGCTAAGTGTTGTGGATCATACTGCGTTGTCAAAGAAACTTTGGTTCAATTCTTTAATTCTTCCCTGCACTAAGCAAAAAATGTACCAGGTTATTCAATGTATCTATTACTGAAAAAGAGAAACACCAATCCCTTTCAACTAGGGCTTTGAAATTGGTTATTTCTAAAGAATTGTAAGTCTTTCTGTACTCTAGACTAGACTGTATCCAACCCTAGAAATAAAAACAAGAGCATAAAGGGAAAAAGGAATAAAGCACAAAATGAAAAGACTTCTAGAATAGAGACTTGTGAAGAGGTTTTAAGACACACTGACCAAAAAAAAAAAAAAAAAGCATCCTGGTTGGGTTTCGCTCAATAAATCTTTGAAGCGCTGCTACTTGATTCTCTGACAAATATCACATAATGGCTTGGAAGTAAAGTATAATTTCAGTTCCTACTACAGAGCTATTATGATGTTCTCGGGGACCAGTTAATTTATTATGGAGCTCTCCTGTACCAATCTCACACCAATCTGGAAACAGAAAAGTCCTCTGTTCTGAATGAAGTGATTTCTCTAAAAAGGCAGCAGTTCTCAAGAGTCAAGTTCACAGCACAGAGATTGCAGAAGGACACTACCAAATTCTCTACTTCTGAGTTTGCCCAGAAAAAATTATTTTCATACACCATAAACATTCAACCAAGCGCCTATTGCTTTTAAAAATGCTAATTTTTTGCATTTTTCAAGCATAAATGAGTGAATTTACATTTATGAGAGTGAGAGGACATGGGACAAGCAGCCTAATTTAAAGACCAACAATTAGACTGATTCCATAAAAATTCCATTTCCTTTCAAGACAACTTTTAAAAACACAGCCAATGTTGTCACATTTCAAGAGTGCCTTAACCAAAGACGTCTCACCTTTCTTTCCTGGTGACAGTATGGTTAAAACAATTTTAAGTCTTGAATTCTGGCATTCTGACTTCATAACATTATGGCACACAGGTTAAGTATGAGGAATCAAAAACCACACTGTCAAGGTTTTTGCTAGTTGTGTGACTTCGGGTAATTACATAACTTTTCTGTGCCCCACCCTCATTTGAAAAATGGGGCAATAGCAGTACCTAATTATTAGAGCTGTTGTGAGTTAACAGATTGAAACGCTCTTACAATAGTGCCTGACACATAGTAGGTACTCAGTAGAAGATGGTTATTAATATATAGTAACTACATGGTCTCCAAATTTTCCCTTGGCAGAGGACAGGTTTTGGAATTAGGGATGGATCCCACCTCAGTCCTTCACTAGCCTTGTCCCAGTAGACAAAGCTATTTGTCCTCTCAGTCTCAGAGTTCTCAAGTGTAAAGCAAGGACAATAATACCTACCTTACACAATTGTTTGAGGATTAAGCAAGCAACGGGCAAGATGCTTGCCTCATAGTCAGAGTTATCTGAGTTGCACACAGCAACTGAAGGAAATAAATAGCATGTATCTTAGTCTGTAAGTTGTTAAAGAAAGAGAAACAAGAAACTGTACTTCGTTCTAAAGCCCAAAGACTCCTCAGTCTCTTACCCATCCGCCTCCTTTCCCCATCCCCACACACAAAAAAAAATCCAGGCTATTGATAAAAGAATTTCTATGTACCAAAGCAAATATGAGACTGAAAAATCAGTGGCGACTACAGTCTGCGCTTCAGGGACCACATTGACTAGGAGAAGGTTAATAACTGTTTCCTCAGAAGCAGGAAACGCTGTGCGTCCTCAGAGGATGGATGAGCAGTTATGTGTACAAGACGGGGAGGGGGGGAAACGGAGTTCAGAATGGTCAATGCAGCGGGTGTGAGTGACTAATGCTAGGACAAGAGCAGTCACACAGCCCCACAGAGGCGTGGCGCAGGACAGCCAGGAGGCCTCTGAGCCCCTGCTGGGACACACAGAGGCCCACCAATGCAAGCTACCGACACCAAGAAGAACCTAGTGTCTTTGAGGCAGCCAGACCCCTTAAGGGAGGAAAAAGTCTTAACCCCAAGTCTTAAGCCTCCCTCAGTGCCTTCTGCCAAAGGCTCTGAAAAGAGGGTGAAAGGCCAGGGGGAGGAGAAAAAGCTGTTTGTTGAAAGATGGAAGGAACATAAGTACAAAACTCAGGACTGGAACAGAATGGATAGAAAAAATTAGGAAGTGTTATAGTTAAACACACACACCGTAAGAAAGAAACGTTTAAAATTTTACTGAGCATTTTTAAACATCAATAATTCAGCCATCAATATTTTTAAATATTAAAGAGGATACAGAGTATGGTATTGATTTGAAATACAGAAAATGTCATGTTGAAAAACATACCTGGTTTTGAACTGACAAAATAAGACCAGTCAATCTGATTTCAACACAAACTAAGGGCTAGATTTCAACACAATTAAATTTTGTCTTATTAAATTATGGGTTGGGACACCAAATATTTGTATGGTGCTACAAGTAATAATGGCCCCATCTCCTATTCTTATTGAGGAATTCCAAGAAAAGAAAAGGGAATTTGAGCCTAAATACATGCTTCAATGTGAAAAATAATTGCCTAAATTTGATTTTGGGGTCAGTAGTGGTAATTTGATCAATTATAATGTGTTTTCTAAACCTGACCTATAATAGCTGCTTTTAAAATAAAACATAAATGATAACAAATGGTACCTCCAATTAATTCATTTCCAACGGATTTTGATGATCCGCATCAATAATCACGTTCAGCTATATCCAGTTATTAACCTTAATGATACCATACCTGCCGTTTAAATAATTGCTTTTTACCAGTATCATCAGTAACAATAATTTTTGCTGATAATTAGTTGATTTGTTATTCATTAAGACTGCTCATTATAATTATCCTATTAAATCATCATCCACAAGATCCACAAGATGATCATAAAGATAAATAAAATATTGCCTGGGTACCATAATTTGTCACTCATTTGAGTTTTGAAGCATAACACAGACATGGCCCAAGAGAAAAAAATTTATTTATCTTCCTCAGGCTCTAATACCCTTTCCATTTCACTTCCTTTAGGTCTTAAAAGTATGTATTTATGGAAGAAACTTAAATAGCTAAACACTTTGAAAACGGTTTTCTTAGTATTCCTAAAAAGCAGATGTGATGTTGTGTCAACCCACTAGGCAACAGCCACCAATTATTCAATCACTAATCTAGGAGCTGCTGTGAAGATTTTGTATAGATGACAGTAAAGTCCATAGTCAGTTGACTTTTAGCAAGGGAGATTATCCTAGGTAATCTGAGTGGGCCAGACTCAATCAGTTGAAAGACCTTAAGAGCAGAGCCAAGGATTTCCTGAAGAAATTCTGTCTCTGAACAGCAGCTTCAGAACATGCCTTAGAGTTCTAGCTTGCCCTTCCTGAAAGTCTGCCTTACAATTTTGGACTTGCCTAGCCAGACTCCATAATTGCCTAAGCCAATTCCTTGCAATGCATTTCTTAGTATATTATCTCCTACTGGTTCTGCTTCTCTCATGGGTCTCTAGCTGATACAGCAGGCTAGATTGTTGCAAGATGGCTTGGCTGTTGTGTCAGAGAAAAGAAAAAGCAGAAGGTACTCTTTGCCCTAAAATAGATACCTCACCATTTCAAATTGTATTATTAGATAGCCATTTGCTTCTTTGTGAGATTGTATTAATAATGCAGACATTTCTAGGAGCAACAGAATAAACTACTCCTATTAAGGCTTTTACTATTAGAGCCCCCTACTCCCACCTGAACACAGAGGATGCTACCCACAAAGGAGAGCTGTAAAGACCAGGGGAACAGTAGGCAGTAAATGGAATACTGAGACTTCAGAGCTTGGCCAAGGGCTAGTCCTATCAGAATTGGTGCTTCTCCATCTAAATTTCTTCAAATCCTGCTCAAGTATAACCTTGCTTCTCCCAGGTGGCCAAGATCTTAGAGAAATGTACACCTCGTAGGATTTCATTATCAAAAGGACAGTGCAGACTATGTATTAAGAAGCTCCAAATACTCTTACCAGTCTTTATAAAATCTATATACTCAAGAAAACAGTTTGATACACAGACTATAGAGTCAAATAATACATGTGCAGATTAAACTGTTTGAGATGACTAGTTTTATTTTCACTCTATTAATAAATGTGGGTACCAGGTTTGGTAGGAAAGGAAAGCTAGCCTCCATTTGGAGGACTTCATGATGGTTCTGATGGCAAATATCGATCTGTCAAGAACATGCTGCAAATATGAAACTGGTGACCGATTTGATCAATTTTTTAGAGTGTCATGAGACCATCAAAAAATAGCCAGTGATTTAAGGGTGTTTCTGGAGATTTTTGTTGCTAGGTGATTTCCATGAGTCACCCCTCTATGGTGAAGAGACTGACATACCTGTTCCAAGTTTGGAGGATTGAGCCAAATAGGAGAGAGATCAAAGAAATCGCTACAGATAGAAAAAAAAAAAAAAAAGTATATGATGTGCTTGTTCTTACGTTTCTCCAGAATGCAATTCAAAAGAGGATTATTTTAAAACAGACTTACTACTGGGCTTACTGTGCTGACCTTGGTAAACATCACCTCAAAGTCGTTTCACTTGTATTTTTCTTAAGGGAGCAGAGATGCTCATGAATAGGTGTAGACAGAATCACATGTCAGGTTAAGGTAAAGATACTGTAAGTTTCTACAGAGAGAGAGAAAGATTTTAATCTGTCCAGAATAATAAAACAAAACAGGATTTGCATGATCAGAAAAATACTCTCCTGGACATAGTGTCTTACTTCATAGGTTAATAACCATTTATAAACATGAATGTAGAACTTCCTGAAATCATATTACCATCTAGTGCTGAGGTGATTTTTTTCCTTGACGTTATTCTAAACTGGAAATGAGAACCTAACATATGACATCCTATGATGACTGTGGATTTCCATGAAAGAAAAGGAACAAAAAGCCAGTAGAAGCAACATTTGAGAACTGCCTGGCTCATTTCAGACTACGACTACATGAAAAATCTAGTTTCACAGTAAAGCTCACATTAGTTATACTGTGAGATTGCAGCTACGTTTCCTCCAGAGATCTCCAAGTTCTTTCCTGGTATCAATTTGTCAATAGCCCAATGCCTCTAATCCTGTGGAGCCCAGAGGAATCTGTTCTAGCATTATTTCTGTGGAAGCCTTTCATAAGCTTTATGGCAATCCAGGCTAAGAAGCAACAATAGTGACTGCAATGTTCTTTTGTCAAGTGCTTACTTAACTAATAAAAGACATATTCATGAGAAGAAAAGGGAATGGCTTTGGAAAAAAAAAACTGGAAGCTTAAGAGCAAAATATTTACATCCTTCTTAAATCTACTTGAACTTTCATTTAAAGTTTAAATTCATACATGTTATACCCTTCGTGGTTAGTAATAATATACACAATAAAAGTTCATTATAACTTTATAAATATGTGATAATCCAACATCTACCACTCATTAGCTATGGTGACTGAAAGCAAGTCCTTTACCCTTTTTAAAATCTCGGCTTCCCCATTTGTAAAACGGGGCTTTTCACGTATTCATTATTATTAACATGATTCAAGATGTAGCAAACTATTTTTAAGTTATTTTTACATAAATATGAATTATTAGTACAATAAAGCTGGGGCTTGAACTTGAAACATTTAAGGAATTTTAACAATGATCATAATTAATTCTATATAATATATATTATACATCACAACTATTTAATAAATTGGGAAAAATGTAATACTGATGTTCTGCCATTTATGGGTAGACTCTGTAGAATAAAGTTATTTTCAGTGATCATGCATAAATTCATGCCACTCTAAGGACGGCTGTAGGCAGGCTCAGGGAGCTATGAAG
This sequence comes from Camelus ferus, assembly GCF_009834535.1. NCBI lineage: Eukaryota > Metazoa > Chordata > Mammalia > Artiodactyla > Camelidae > Camelus > Camelus ferus. The sequence goes on along the minus strand of NC_045704.1, from coordinate 76,008,850 downwards.
ATGTGTTCTGGAACACTGCAGAGCAAATAAAATTAAAAAGCATTTTAATAAATTTTTTTTTCTAGAAAACAATGGTAAAACCAACAGTCCAGTGCACCAGTGAAAATGTCGTGTAGTCTAAAATCAGTGTTTTGGGAAATGGAATACTAAGTTTTGGGCTAGGATTATGGAAGATCCTCTGAATATCAGAGCTATGGACACAAGCCACATAAAGTTGCTTGTATCTGAATTCTATGTGCATTGTGATCTTTCTGACTAGTCCCATCTCTAAACAGGGACACAAACCTTCGGATACTGAATAACAGTACTAGTAACTTCAACATTTACTCATCTATTGTTACGTACTATTGCGTACATCAGCCATGTAAGACTCATCTCTCTACTGAAGCTCTTGGCAGTCAAAAACCTGGGTCAAACCAAAGGGTCTGTTATGTATAAAGAGTGATTTTCTTGTATTTTATAGGTTTCAAACTTAATTATTTCAACCAGTCTTCACAGGAACCATGCCAAAGGAATCAGAACCTAGAAAGTTCAAATGGGTAACCTGGTTAGGCTTCAATAAATATTCACTGAATTGAATCTCTGTATCATCTGTTAAGTACGAATGATTTGTGATCACTTAGCTTGCAAATAAATATGTAAATAAGAACTACAGTATCTTTATATAGCACTTTCCCTTATTTTATATAGTGCTTTGCCTTTTATAAAGTACCTTCACCTACATGACTGTGTTTAATGACTGACAGATTCGAGAGCAGGAGAATATGCCAAATGTAAAAAATGATGCCATAGTATCATGTATTAGGAAACATAAGGACAGCTGAACAAAATTTAGATTAATTTATGGATGGCACAGTCATAACATTTGTTACTGTTGGGATAGCTCCACAAAAGGAAATTATTTTAAAAAGAAAGCTAAAGACAAAGCTTTGCTTGCTTCCTGAAGCTGGCATATCCTTCTCTTTCTTCTTCCATCTCAAAGCAGCTCACTCTTCCCTCAGAGCTCAGCTCAAAAGCCATCCCTTTTATGAAGCTATCACTGATCCCTCTGAGTTTGCAATGAACTGCTTCCCTCTGTATTCCCATAGCTCTCTATCTGTAGCTCTAGCATAGCATTTATTTTCTTCTTCTTTGTAAATAGCTGCTTACTTTATAAAGCTACTTGGAGGCAGAGGCTAGCCTGTCATCCTTATCTCCCATTGCACCCCGCACAGGGCTCTGCAGAGCAAGGAACTCCATTAACACTCAGAGTACTGAACTAATTGGAGGGAACAACACTATGTTAAAGAACTAAGTACTCCCAGCAAGATATCCCTTGGGTCACCTTCTGCCAGATTCTGTATGATGTTACTTCGAAAACATAAAAGGTGGCAAAGACAGTGGAAAAAATAACTGAAGTGGCAGAAAAGATTATGCAGGGTCAATAATAATAATAATAAAAAAAGTTAAAGTGGGGAGAGCACAGATGTAGGAACGCAGACTGATGGACTCTTTATTCCAGCACTATTAATTAAGGGCCCACTGTGTATCAGGCACTAAAGTAATTGCTGGGGATATAAGGGAGAACAAGGCTCCAACCCTGTCTTCAAAGAGCTTCCAATACAGTACATTGGTGGACAAGTAACCAGTAAGCACAAAATGAAGTGCTAAATGTATTGATAAGGATGACTACCTGCTATAACATGGCAGTTGCATGCCTAAGAAATTGCCTTTAAAAATAATTTCAATGAGGAAAAGGGGGTAGACCTCTAGCCTTGTGATGACGAAGTTATTTTACTGTAGGAGTTTCAATAATAAAGTTGTATGTTTAATAGTTCTAAGAATATATATGCAAAACCTAATATCCCTGAGCAAATCTACCATTCAACAACATGCAGACTTTCCCAAGAAGAACAGTCTTGACTTTCTCATCACCACCAGTATGATCACATACTTTTCACAGGGGCTTTAATTTCTTCATCAAAACATTTATTACATTAGCAATAACTGGTATACTTGTTTAACGTGTCTCTCCTTCCTTTGATCTTGAGCTCCACAGGTTAGGAAATGTGTTAGTCTTGCTCATCTTCACATCTCTAGCTCGGTACCTTGCATATAGTAGGTACTCAATAAGTATTAACACCAAACTAGTTAAATTACTAACATTTTTTATTTTTGTCATCTAATGCCTTGAAATACAGTTTCTGTATGGCCTGTAACAGCTTTTGTCCCCCTGTGTGGTGCTCATTCCAAAATGCAGTGTGAGTCTAGCATAAGATCCAGTTATAATTGTGAAATCTGCATAATGCACAGAACTAGCAAGCACAACTGGGCAGGTTGTGCCCATCCAAAGAAGCCAAGCCAAGCAGCAGAGGGAGGCTGAGACCCAATCTGCTCTCTCCTTTCCAAGCCATAACGCATCTCTTGGGGAGAAAAAAAAAAACCAAAAAACAGAACCAACCTCTTCCTAATTCACACAATCAGTCGCTTTGATAATGCAACTTGTTGGTTGTCCTAATTGAACATACTGTATCCAAATATCATGTGAACTAAAACTTGCAACAGAAGCAAGTAAGATTTATGGGTCTAAGGCTTCGCCTAACAATGCTTTTTTTTTTAAAAAAATTGAGGTACAACTGACATACAAGATCATCTTAGTTTCAAGTGTACAAGATGCTTTGACATTCATATAGACTGCAAAATGATCACAGTAAGTCTAGTTGACATCCATCATCATACATAGTTACAGAAATTATTTTTCTTGTAATGAGAGCTTTTGAGATTTACTCTCCTAGCAACTTTCATATATGCAATACAGTATGATTAACTATAGTCACCATACTGCACATTATACCTCCGTGACCTGCTTATTTTATAACTAGAAGTTTGTACCTTTTAACTCCCTTCACTCATTTTTGCCCACCAGCTCACCTCTGGCAACCACCAATCTATTCTCTGTATCTATGAACTTGCCTTTTTTGTTTTGCTTTGTTTTGTTTTGTTTTAGACTTTACATGTAAGTGAGATCATACGGTATTTATTTGTTTCTTTCTGTCTGGCTTACATCACTTAGCATAATGGACCCCAAAGTCCATCCATGTTTTTGCAAAAAAAGTAAGATTTCTTTCCCTTCCATGGCTGAATAATACTTTGTTGTATACATATAGCACATTTCCTTTATCCATTCATCCATCAATGGACATTTAGATTGTTTCCATATATTGGCTACTATAAATAATGCTGCAATGAACCGTATTTTGTCTTGTTAATCAGGAGTGTGATGGAGATACACTGGATGCTTTTAAGAAAGGGGATAATATGGCAGTCAGAAAAGTTGATTTAGGACCTGGCATTTCCATTTCCCAACATGAAATTTCTCTCTTTCACTTCAAAGCCTCCATGAGAGCCAACACATCGAGCCTATTCCAATATTTTATTAATAAAATGAATTTTTATTTAATTTATCTTCATAATTATTGATTTTAACTTTTTTTTTCTGTTTTTATAAGGAGTCATTATGTTGCTGTTAGGCATGTCTAGTGCAGTTGTTAAAACATTTATCCATTATAATCTCAGTGCAAATGCCACTGCATTCATGAATAATTATTTTAATACTGTGTTATTTAGAATACATTCCACTTACTTCAAAACTACAGTTGTGAAATTATTTTGATTTTAAATACCTGGCTTAGAGCCAGACTCTCATAAGCTGTTAGTTATTAGATGCCATTAGTAACATCAGGAAAGACCAGACGATTCACAGAAAGGGAAACTATTCAGAAGATCCTTTCAAAGCAGAAAATGAGAATCAGAATGACTTCAACTTTCTACCACTAGAAATGATAATCACAATGATAAAGATGACTAATATTATTGAGCAATTCCTATGTGCCAGGCCCTGTGTTTAGTACATTTTTATCTTAATGTTTTTGAGAACAAAGAAGTGAAATAACAAGATTAAGTTGGAACCTGAACCTTCAGACCTGTTTGAATCCCAAATAAAATATCCCTAAAGGCATGCACTTTCCCAAGTAGCACAACTCCACTTCAGAATACCCAGTTCTTAAACGTCTAAAAACCCTTACACCTGAAACTAATTTAATATTGTACATCAACTATAGTCAACAAAAATGAATGAATGAATGAATTTTTTAAATTGTCCAAGACCCAGTGATCCTGGAAACTTCCTATCTAGAAAGGGCAACTGGCCCTTTCTTAGAAGGGCATAAAGTGGTGTAAAGGTATTCCTTTACTGCTGCCACTCCTAGAACCATCCCCATTTGCCCCAACCAAACAAGTGAATGTACAAAATGTGTGCTGATCTACCTACGCTGTCAGCCTAAATGGAAACTTCCTGGCTGTGGTTTTAATTGGAAATGGAACCCTTCCCTTGCTGTCCAAATTTATTACAGTTACACATCACCCTCAGGTTTTCATCTAGGAGACAAGTCATTCTGGTGATGGATGAGGCAATATTTATATATCATCTTGCAAAGTAAGCAAGGAGACTTTCAGTTTAAAAGCACTATAAGGCTATTGTTACAGTCCAGTAATGAAGACAGTGATTTGGGGGGAAAAATTGCATATAGCTAAATGTTAAAAATATTTTTTAAACCTGTGATTTTTGCATAAGTTGTATAGATCAGAGAATACCTTTCAATTCAGGTGGCCAGATGCAAGATGCCACTCTTATAATTTGTTGCCCTCTGTATAAAGATCTAGTCAAAGAAGTTTGCTTATAGGTTAGCTCAGTATCTATTTCTCCAAATTTTATGCTTCTTCTTGTCGGTCCATAATTATGAATACTTGTTAGTGATGCTCATACAACTTCCAAGTGATTTAGTGTTAGATAATTTTTTAAAAGATGAGAGACTGAGTCATGGTACATAGAGTTCTATCAAAAACCCTGAGTTAATTATGGTTAGTATGATAGATCATAAAATCTAACTATGAGTGTCCTGACAACTAAGGCAATAAGAGAAACACAATTTCTTAAACTTTGTTCAGCGCACGATAAGAAAAGCATCTCAGTAAACAAGACAAAACAAAACTTAGAGAGGACAATCCTTATGGTCTGTTGGTAGGAATGGGAAGTGGTGCAACTGCATTTAACGAAAATGCTCAGACTCTCTAACCCAAGAGACTGGCTACTGGGTGCACATCTCAAGAAAAGCAAAGTGAAACAAAACAAAACTCTCACTCATATGCACCAAGATATGGGTATAAAGATGAGTGGCTTGAAATTATAAAAAACTAAAAAAAAAGGACACTCTAAACTCCCACTAATGAAAAATGTATTTATATAATGGAATATATATGTATCACATTATATATATATATACATTTTTTACATATAATATATATATGTTATATATTATACATATATATTATATATATAACATGAATGAACTAGATCATACAGACCAAATGGATAATTTACAAAAATATTGTTGAACGAAAAGGCAAGTTGCAGAATAGATTTTTCTGGATGGTAATATTTAAAAAGTCCGAAATCAAAACTATGTATTATTTATGAACATAAAAGTTTGGTACAAAAAATATTAAAACATGGACTAGAAGGAAATACATCAAATTTACAACACTGGTTCCCTCTGAGAGAGGGAAGCAAGAAATGGATCAGGGGGCATGGAGACAAAGATGATTTCAACTTGGTCAGTAATGTTTATTTTTTAAAATCCTAACAAAAACAATATGATACTATTGTTCATTTTAAGTGGTAGTTGTACATGTATTTGTTATATTGTTTATGTACTTTACTGTTTTAAAAAAATTTTTAATGATACCTTCAAGATCAAAGACCTCCATAGCAGACTACACACTCCAAAGACCATGTATGTATTAGAGCTATAATGTTTGATATAAAATGTTATGATCAGTTAATATCTGTTTTAGCAATTCATTCATTCATTCCACAAATATTTATTGAGCCCCATTATGGGCAGATACAAGACAACTTGCCTGTCCTTGGGTGCTTGTATTGGAAAGGAGAAAAGAGACACAAATAAAGGAGCAGTGTATCACATAACATAGCAGGTAGTTATAACTGATATTCCGTCAGAAGGTACCCAGTAAAGTGTAACCACTGACACCTCTTCTGATTGGTCGGTGTTGGTGCTGTCTCAGTTGTTAAAATAGTCTGAACATCATCCCCGTAATAAACTCAATGAAGAAAAACTAAGCAGGCTCAGGGAATAGATAAAGTGTGTGGAGGAGATGCGATTTTAGATACGGCGGTCAGATTAGCCCCTTTGAGAAACATTTTTAAGCAGAGACCTGAACAAAAGGAGGGAATGAGTTATGGGAAGATAATAAGAACGTGGGTCCAAACAAGGCAAGAATGAACAGAGTTTTATGAGGAACATCAAGAAGTTGCAGGTAGGGAGGAATGAGCAAGGTGAGAGTAATCAGAGCAGAGGTCAGAGAGGTATTCAGGGGCCAGACTGCAAAGGACCTTTCAGGCAGTAGTAACAGTGTAGATTTAATTCTCAGTGGGACATAAAGATACAAGAGGAAATTGAACAAGGAAAGGACCTGACTCACTCAGATTTTTAAAATTTAATGTATGTGTATATACATTATATAATTATATTATATAATTACTTATATAATATACTTACATTACATTTATATATCATAATGTTTTATATTACAGTATTGTAAAACATATGTGAATTTGATAACAGAGCAAAATAGGGAAGCAGGGAGACTAGTGAGGAGGTACCGCAGGAGCCCAGAGATCAAGCTGGTTGGGGCCTGGCTGTTAGCAGTGGACAGGATGAAAAGAGGTCTGATTTGGGATATATTTTGAAGTTTGGCTAACAGAAATTCATTGATATGTGTTGCGAGAGATATAAAGGAGTTAAAGAGGATTCCTAGATTTTTCGTCTTGAGCAACCAGATAAATACAAGCTGCTGTTTATAGATACAGGGAAAGACCAGAGGCAGAATCGATTTGGGGAGCAGAAATCAAGAGTTCTATAATAAACATGTGAAGTTTAAAATGCCTCCCAGACATCCAAGTGGAGACAGCGTGGAGGCAGTTGGCTATATGATAACAGTTGTTACTGATAGTGTGAAAAAAAAAGAATCAAAAGTATCACACTAACTACTTTTCCCAACACTTCACCCACAAGAATACGATTTTGTTAACTAGCCAACAGTTGCTGACTTATTATTCTGGTTTTTAGATGGTGAATACAATATGTACTCAGCTCTCTATGATTTCTAACAGCTTATTTCCATTTATATGAACACGTTAATGAAAAAAAAAAAGCAGGAATGGAAACAAACACTGTTGATTGGCTCTCTTATCCCTGAATGAAGACACTCATCACATACTGTGCATTTTCAACATTCCACACACTTTGTTTACAGGATCCAATTTTCTGAGGTTATTTCAGATAAAAGGTTTTTTAAATAACAAAATCACAGTATTACAGTCCAAATCATCAATGTGACATTAAAAAGGTTTTTGTGATGGTTTTATCCCACATACTACAAATGAAACTAGGGGAGGAATTTATAGTATAGTTTAAAAGTGGGACGTGTGTGTCAGACTTCCTGGGTTTATATCCTGTTCCACTGCTTCGCTGGAAAAGTTACTTAACCTCCTGCCTCAATTACCTCACCTACTGAATAAGGATGATAAGACTGAGGATTATGTGGACCAACAAAGGCGAAGTGTTTAGTACAGTGCATTACACCATGTAAATTCCCAATAAATGACATTATTTGTAACCATATTCCACAATTTCAATTCAACAAGCTTGCACTGAGTACTGTTATGTGCTTTACACTGTGCTGGGCACTACTCACGGGACTCCAGTGACGGCTAAATGGAGCTCTATCCCAAGCCAGACAGCAGACGCATCTGTGACAATGCTCCCTACACCACGTGCAAGGTTAGTTTTTCTAAACCTTGAAATCAAAATCCATATGGCATGGTCCAGTCATCACAACCAACCTCAGAGTGGCCTCATTTTCTGTGTCATGCACACATCCTCTTCTTCAACTTGTGCTGACCACACACACTAGGTTCTTCTCCCCCTTCAGAGAGAGCTGCTTGGAAGCATATTTGATTTCTTCATTTTATCATTTCCAAGAAGGAAAGAGAACAACAGGAAACAAACAGAAAGCTACATGTGGTGGTGAGAAATGATCGCTCAGACATGACCCGATGATACTGTCAGCTGCTGGACCTCTCAATGGACGTCAACCCTCTGGAACGAAAGGGCTATTTCTTTGTGCTGAGACAATATCCAGTTCAATTCTTCATTTAATATCTTAGAAGTCAGTTCCAAAGTAGGTCAAAGAATGAAAACCAATTCTGGTTTCTTCCTCAGCTCACATCTTTAATTTTCAATGGAACTCATACTATGAGAATCTATTTCCAGAAAGATGAGAAGAAACGTATAACTTGCCAATCTCAGTAAGTCCTTTTCCAATACGATGTGTGCAAAACATCTTTCATCCTTTTCTCCTTTTATGAGAAAAGAAATTCTAAAATCTAAGAATGGCACGTGAAAAAGTAGTCCCCCCACTGGTCTGGTGAATTAAAACCAAAGCAGATTTCACACCAGCCATTTTATACAAGGAATATGTTTCAGTATACAACTGTTTCCAAAAGGACTGATCCTAAGTGAAAAGAGACGCTCCACTGAGGGTGAATGACCACTTCTCACAGTGTTTACATTGGGAAAAAAAAAAAAAAAAAAAAGACTTGACGGGGCACTCAGGTGAATCTTTCCTAGCCCTGAGATGATGGCCCCCTTTCGCCACCAAACTTCCAGTGCAAGAATATGCAAAATTTCCACAAAGTGAAGGGTTTCTGAAACAAGACCTATTCTTCTGGAAGAAAGGCTATTCATTTTTGAACTTGATCAACGGTCAAAAAATGGTGTCTGTTTAAAAGGCCTATATACATATATATAAATTGCTGGCTTCAGTAGAAAAAGAAAAGGGGCAAAAAGTACAAAGGGGTAAAACTACTACAATGAGGAATAAGAACATTTAAACAGCCAAGAAACATATTAAAAGTCAATCTTTTCAATAAGCAAATAAATACACGTTTAAAAATGAAATGTCCTTTTCACCTTCCTATATGTTTGTTTACCAATGCCAAATTTTAAAAATTATTACCTTGGCAGAAAAGGTGGTGGGAATAAGGATAACTTTATCACTAACCTTTTTGGTAAACGACGTATTTTCATTTATCTGCTAACGCCTTATATTAGAAGAGGATTAAAATATATAAGGTCTATTACTGACAAGGATCTAGTGACTAGTACATTTTCATGAAATGCTGGAGGACATATAAATTAACTATCATTTTGCAGAACAGTTTGACATTAGTTAAGAGCCTTAAAGGGTAAAAACCAAACAACCTAAATGTCTATAAATAGAAGACTGATTAAAGAAATTCCATATGGTAGAATACTACATAGCAGTATATCTCAAAAACATAATGTTGAATTTAAAACGGAAGTTATACAATAATGTGTATGTTATTTTTTCCATTTATACAAGGTTCAAAAATAATGCTACTTATAATTTGTGGATCACAATCAATATGTAATTTTCAATTATTTGTTAAAGAAGAAAAAGGAATATAAAGGAAGAAAAAAATATCAGAGGGCACAGCACATATAAAAGGGTAAAGACTGTTTTGCAAAGCTTTTGTTTTGGTTGTGTGTGTGGATAAGTGTATGTTTATTACTGCTTTCCAATATAAAATGTGTTTCTCACTGTGGATCAATTTAAAGCAAATTTTAAAGCCACAAGAATAGTTTACGTGGTGTAATTTGCTCATCTTCGGCCTGTTGGTCCCAAAGAGGCCTCCTGACTTCACTCTACCCTAGATGCGGTCTTCCTTCTACCCCCAGAAGTCCTCTCAAGTCCAGACAAAAGAGAGAAAGGCCCACATCCTGATTTAAGCCCAACACTTCTTTCCCCATGACTGACATACATGTACGTAGCCCCAACTAAATACAATATAATAAGCTCACCATCTTAAGTGCACGTGCATTTACTATGGGAGGTTTGGAATATGGGAGAAGAAGGGTCTGTTTAATAAAGAAAACTATGCTGATACATGTTCGACAAAGCATTGTAACAAACAGGAAAAAATGAAATGAAAATAACATCAAGTCATCAAGGCAGGAGAATAACTGAATATACATCCACGTAAGAGGATATTTATAGCGATCAAATCATATTTTCTAAGAATAAATGATATAAGTAAATGTTAAAACGAGAGTAGTAAATGCAAAAAGGTGAAAAATTATATGTGATATGATTCTGACTCCAATTTTGTAAAACAAAATGTATATTATGTCTAAGAAGAAAGACTGGTAAGAAATATGGCAAACCAATTTCAATGTTGAGTGTTCAGTTTTTCATCTTTTCCAAATTTTTTATTTGGAAAAATATCTTTTTAAAAGAGTCAATTAGAAATGGAAAAAAAAATCCCTCATACATGCTTTCAGTGTCGAAGCTCAGAGTAGATTTTTGCCTCGCTCATCTCTCTTGTGAGAACATTATGATAAGCTGCCCCAATGCAGTAGCTAAATTTTTCTAGTTTTCTCTTAATTTACAGAAGAAAAGAATAAACATCTATGACAAAAGTTCTCAAGAAGCAGAAAATACTCCAGAAAATCAAATACTATATCCAATCAATTAATCAATTGATTAGTTAAAAATATGTTCTTACTTATTTGTTGCCTGAGAATATAGTAAATGTTATGAGGTAGTAAAGCAACATACAGTCTCTGCTGAGCAGAGATACTCTTCATCAGAGAATACAGTACAGGATGCTGTCTCACGTATCATCTCATTTAAAGCATAGTGATCCAGATCAAGAGTCTGGATACGGTTAGCACATGAAACAAATGTGTATGCGAGTGTATAAATCAATAAAATACAATGAAGTGCTAAATGGTGCAGTGCAATAGAGTACATAGATAGGCATGTATTTTACCTACATACGTAAAAGTCAAGAGAATGATACAAGCTGAAATTGGCAGGAAGAATATAGAGAAACCAACTTGACATTAGACCCTGAATGGGTGGAATTGGGATAAGCAGAGACTATTCCAAGCAAGAGGAATCTCTTCTGTTTGTCCTGGTAGAGAAAACACATGAGATGAGGGACTTCTTGTGTGATGACTCTAGTCATCAACATCCTAGGAACAAGACGCCAGCCTAAGACCCATCACAGCTCCAAAGCCAAGTAGAAAAAGCCCCCCACCACCACCACCAAAAGTCTACACAATATGCCTAAGAGATCCTATTTTTGCTTAGGACACTGTTTCTCACATTTTTCAAGTGATATTCCTCTAAAGCAGACAAGGTCACATACCTCTTGGGGAATTGAAGGCAGTAACTCAAAGTAGTCCACTACAAGGCAGCCATTACATTGAAATCTCATGCTCCATCTTTAAAAATCTTGCATTTGTGCATTCAGTGAAATGCTTTTCCTAATTATTGTGTAGAGCTGGAGCTCCAGGTATATGAGCCATGCTTATCTTATGCAGTATTCTCCAGCATCTCCTCAGTTGAGAATATATATATAAAACTCATCAGGCTCTGTGATTTTTTTGCTCCTCTACCATCCTGCAGATGTATCAGTCTACCATCAACCAGACCACTGGGCTGTCATTTAAATGCTGTGCCTCCATCTGCTGCATCCAGACTTTTTTCTTATCTTCTGCAGACACAGTTTAACATTAGGCCACTTGGTATATACCAGACAGTATTTTCCAAGTGGCCCTTTAAAATGCAGCAAAATAGTGTTTCACCTTTAAATTCTGAGTGCTAGTCTTACCTCTCTGGGTACACACCACTTTGTATTAATTTTGCTTAGGCCTCTACTTCCTCTGGAGGCAGGCACCACATGTTATTTGATTTTGATTCTCGCCGCCTCCACCACCACCACCACCACCAGGTTCTGCATTCTGTGCTTGCGTCACTCTGTACACAGTAGTCTGGAATAATACTTGTGCCTTAGCCCAACGGAGACAGGCCACTTGTGCACATAGAGAACGCTGTCTGGAAACAATGAATGACATGAGGTGGCTTTAAGTTTTGTTAGCCCCACCATAATCCTTACCAGCTACCTCCCAAGGCCTCCCCCATAAACCATGCATGCTATGCCAATGCAGCCTCAACCCAAATCCAGTAGTCCCCTTCCAATGAGACAGCTGGCTGGTCTTAAATCCCCTAGGGATGCCATAGGGTCCCAGTGGGAAATAAGGTGAAATAAGGCTGTAAACGCTCAGATTTAAAAATCAGGTAGAGTACTCTAGACTTGATGCAATGGATAACAGAGAGCTACTGTAGGCTCCTCAAAAGGGGAATACTTGATACCAGATATACCAGAAAGACTGATCTCTGTGGAACTTTATTCACTGCAAACATGAATTAAAACTTTTCTAAGAAACAAGTCTAAATAATGAACTAAATAACAATGAAGTGTTAAAAATGAAGGAACTGAAGGCTTTAAAAATTCCATTCTGGCATAATTAAGGGATAAATCAGTTCAAATGAAAGATGTCACTGTTATTAAAACTTCATTCATTTATTAAATTACATTTCATGTGAACAGAGTGGATTTTTAAGATCATTCGATTATTATATATGTCAATGTCATATGTCATTTCCAGTTTTTGGAAAATTGATATTAATGCCTTGTCATTGAAAACGTAACTGAATTTATCAAATTAACTTCTCAAAGGCCACCTGATAGCCACCAGATGGCAACCTGAGCTGATGTCAAATCAGAAATGTAAGTTATGGATAGCCCTGAGACTATGCACCACCACACACTCATCCCGCAGGGTTCCTCTAACATCATAAAACATGAAGGCTTTCTACCACTTTTGTAAATTTCATTTGAACATAATAAAATACTCTCTATCCACAATGCTTACAATAATTAAAATTTTTTTCTTAATAGGAGTCTATCTAGAAACAGCAAAATATGGAATGATCATTAATAGACCTGCTATGGTGCTTGAATAAATGCCTATCAAGAGTGCAGGCACACATTAGCAAATTTCCTAAAGAAAATCCATTTTCATTTCAAATTCTGACATTTTATTTAGAAAAATTACACCCTTTCTTTTAATTATTTCAGTAAACATAATGAGGGTATTGCTAACTACACCTCAGAGTACTTTATTTTTTCCATTTTTTAGTAATATGAGTCTACATGTAATTAAAGGCGTGCTGCATTAACGACGCCAAAGGCCTCCAAGGGAAGCATTTAATGTCCACCTCATAATATTAAGCCAAAATTACATGCACAGAAGACTTTTTAATAATCTTTGTTTCCTAATTTAGTTTTGATTGGCTCTGAAATCCATAGCTGCACTCAAGGGCTCACATTTCCACCATCATCAGCACTTCTGTGCCATAAATTGTACAAACGCCTATGATTTCTTCCGTCTACAGGCTTCTTTTGAAAGCTTCTGTTTAACTTATCCAGAAAATTAGCTGCAGGCTGGAGATAATTGCAGATAATTCTGCCATTTTTAAGCCACTAGGGTGTTGCATGGAGATATGACAGCTAAGTTTGTCTAAACACAAAGAACAAGTCATAGCTTTGTTGTTGTCACTTCAGCTTTACACACAGGTTCAGATCATCCTATTTGCTCTTTATGCAAATTGAAACAAACTGTAGTCACTAGATGATCTGTGTTTTCTGACAAAGCTGTGCTACCTGAAGGTTTAATGTGGCTGAAGGAAGGACATGATCTATATTAACATGTTATCCCAGCCGAAAAAAAAAATGCTCAACCCTCTTCTACCCTTCAGATTGTTCCTCGCTAACAAAAATAGGTTTTTTAGCCATCAACAACTTGTGAGGAATATACCAAATTAAATTAAAAGGGAAATGCAAGGTCTCAATATACAGAATTCATGCATATATATGTATATGGACATATGTATTTCCACTCTCATAAGTAGAAATGGCAGAATCTCCCATAAAACTGATGTTTAAAATGCGAATACTTATGGTACACAACAATTTAAAATCACTAGACGTTAAAGAGTTATTAAGTAGGTTATCTAGGTTAATAAGCGGAGATCTACTTCTACAAATGGAATTATGTAGTCCTTTTTCCCTAAAATTTCACTCTAAAGTAAATGCAGCATTCAAGGATGGTCACTGCCATGTAATGATGGAAGTAACGCAAAAAGCAGCAACACAGACCCTCCATGCTTTGCCAATAACTTCAACTTTATATAAAATAAATTGGCTATGGGAATTACAGGATATTTCTCTGACCAAATGTCCCCTCGGTGCTCAGAACTGTTATAGTCACAGCTAATAAGGGTGTCACTAGCAAGGCAGGTGATTACTGAATCCATTTCGCAGCAAGCATTTACATATCAGGGCTAAGCAGTGACTGCGCTTATGTGGCAGCTGCCCTGATGTAATAGGCCATAACGACTCTGAGGGAGCAGGTATGGATGCGTGTGTCAAGGAGGGGAGAACGTGAAAGTCATAACACAAATGACTTGATGGATTCCCATTAGACCTTGGGCTAAGGAGCACCTAAACAGGTCTGATATGACAGCATCCTGAGACAGCTTTACAGCCTTGTGTCAGGCACCCTTACACTAAAGACTTTTATGGAAAATCCAAAACTGCAGAGAGGAAGCGTTGCTATAGTAGGTCTTCATCTTTGATTTAGTATATAGCATGCATACAATTAGTCCCATATTATGTATTTAAAGGATAGATTATTAAATCTGTTATGCTGATCATATGCACATTAAGGAGTCCAAATTAAGCACTGATAGGTGACGTCTCCAAAACCTCATACTCTCCCTTGGAAAACCATTCTGCTCAATGACAAGCTTAAACCCATCAATGCTTGGGAACATCTGCATCACAGTAAGATGCAGCCTTTTAAAACACTGCCCTGTGAAGTTTTATATAAACATATAAAGTACACATGACTGCACTTGAGAAAGCTGAAGGATATCATTTTAATTTTTTTCTTTTGGTCTCTAACATCACATAGCCAGTGGACTAGTAGGAACCAGCTTGCTTAAGGACCTATGACCATGTCCCTGTGAAAGGCAGGCACAAGAAGTTCTGTAATGTGCCCTTTCCCACTCATGACGGGAGAAAGAGGCATGCTGAAGACACCAAACAAACCCTTCAACATGATGGACAGGAGCAGTGCTGAACAAGCATCTCTTGCCAGAGGCTGAGATCAGGAAAGCCACACATTCAAATCACACATTAAATTCACCACACAGGGCCTATGCAAGTACAAACAACACACTGCAAAAGGATCTTTGCTATTTTACTCTGATCTGTAAATTATTAAACAATTCCACAAGAGTCATATTGCTACAAGTACATGCAAACCAATATGCAGCGTTAGAGTGTTCTTAATCATACAAAGAGTTGGCCCAGAACTCATCCTCTGCTGAGGAGTGGAAAATGCACTACCTGTCACCTGAACAGCCATTTCATCTCAGATTTGCAATGAGGCCTTAAATTTGACCTTTTATGAGGGATTATTAAAGACCTTATAGAAAGCCAAAAAATGCCCCTGCTGCTTTATAGATTTATTATAGTTTTCCTGATGTGTTTGAATAAACTTCTCTTCTGGAAGTCTCTGGGTTCTAAAAGACAACTTCTTTGCAAAGCACATACCTGTTTCCCAGAGAGACGGGTCCTCTCTTTGAAATACTTAGTCTTTCAGGGCACTTTAGTCATAGTGACACCTCATAGCCAAGCTCTTTTTCTCACTCTCCACGAAATCAGGTTTAGACTATAATTCAAACCAGTCCCCAAAGGCACTTCTGAAAAATGGCAAGCCTTTAGCTTTTAGGTGAAAACACTCTTTATTGCTCAAAATTGTTCCCTGTTACAAAACCTTTTCTACAGTGCTAGGTCTAAGATGATCTTATGCTAATTTAATTCACTGGGGACTGTGAACAGATGCTACTTTGATTAATAGTTTCACTATCCTGAAAATGCCAGGCCAGGTTCAAGATAATAAAGCCAGGTAAAAACACTATTAAAATCTGCCATACAATTATATGTTATGTGGAGAAAAAATGGGATCACAGTTCCTGTATCAAATAAAGACTACCTATATTAGAAAAAAAAAAGCAATATAAACCAAATGGACATGCTGAATTCTTTAGCACACTGGTCTACCTCATTTTAATCACCAAACTCTTTAGTAATACCTTAAAGGTATATTTTCAGCAATGTCTTTAGTAAAAATTCAACGTGTCGCCACAATGTTACCTTTCCTCACAGCATTTACTTCTCCGCCCAGAAAAAGACTTCTATATACTATGAAAACAATGAATTCTCTAACTTGGCTTATCAAAAGGATAGCATTTAAATGTGTAGGCTCCATGTCATTACTTTTCAGCAAATACATTTTCAACATTCCAACATTTTCTACAGGAAACCACAACCCTTGAAAATAAGAGGCTACATAAATTATCAAATAAGACTTTTCTGGAAAAGCTTCTCATGAGGCTCTAGTCCCATCTCCTTCTGTGTTTCTCCTCTCACTGGTCTCCTAACCAAGATCTTCCAAATTATAGAGCTTTCCTAAGGGGGAGCGTATAGCTCAGTGGCAGAATGAGTGCTTCGCATTAGCATGCACGAGGTCCTGGGCTCAATCCCCAGTACCTCCATTAAAAAAAATAATTAAATAAATAAATAAACCCAATTATCTCCCGCTCCGCCCCCAAATTGTGAATCATAGCCCTTTCCTGATGAGGAAAATCATGACGTCTACCCTAGCTTTGAATTGTGGAACTAGGGGCTGGCCTTATTTTAAATATACATATGAAGAAATCTTTGTGTTTTTAAAGCTGGCTTACCAATGGATTTTATCCTTACCATATCATATTTAGCCTGGTCACATTTCCAATCTCCAATCTAAAATTTAACCTTCAGTTGGACTTGTTCTGTTATAATTTACATACAGTGCGCTTGTCTCGGAGAAACCTTTGGTTTGCAGGAACGTGGAGGTTAAGTTCCAGTGCATCAATCACACTGTGCAAACTACAATTCCAGGGAGCACAGGCCTCCACTGAGAACGAAGCTAGCCTGTCAGCACAAATCTGCCACCTGCAGATTCATCTTATGGCCCCAGTTGAGTCTTTACACTCCCCACATTTCATGCATATACAACATGCCTACACTTAACACGAAATATTCTATTCAAAAAGGTTGTCTCACCATTGCACAGAATGTCTCAGGAGGGTCTCCGCAGGTAATGTCTGGAGGATCCAGTTTCACTTTCAGATATTTTGTCATGTCCGTGGATTCCGGCTGACAGGCCATGTAATCCCAAACTTTCCCTTCTTCTGTGTAAATCTGAGTCTTACACACATCATAATGTCCCCACACCAAAGGGTAGGGCTGCATCACTGAGGACACTGTAACCCAAAGGGCATGAATGGACAGGAATCTTGACAAATACATCTCTAAATTCTTGGCAGTCTTCGTGGTAACTAAAGCAGGGTTTGCTTTTCTGTGGTATCAGTCTACTTTACATATGCATGTATGTCTATTCGTAGGTAGGTCTGTATATTTAAAAAAAAAAAAGGAAGAAGATGCGATCTCAAAGTAGATTTTGAAACTAAAAGTGGACAGTTTGGATATTGCGCGTGTTCAGGGATACTGAGGACTTTGGCAGAAGCCTAGCATACTTGTGCGTTAGGCATTAATGACTTGCAGCTTTTTCATTGTCCCAGAACGTATCTATTACACTTGGGCCTAGTTTGGTTTTTGTAAAAGATGTCCAGTAGCAGATAATGATTTAGCAAAGTGATGGCTCTCCTGGTGTACATCCGATATCCTGGGTGATCCTCGATGCTCACAGATCACAAGCGATGCTCAGATGCACTGAGGTATCAGTATCTGAAGCAAAAGGATGAGCGTCTATACCCCGGTGTCTGCTTCCCATCAATCATTCTTTTCTTCTGGCAGCAACACCCTTTTAGAAACAATAAGAATAAGAGTTACTGTCCCAGAATCAATGCATTACAAAATATATGATATGTTGACATTTGGGAGGTTTGATGCAATATAAAGCAAATTGGTGTAATATGGATAACCTTTACTCAGCTGCTTTGCTAGAATGAGCAAACCACAGAAATCATTCATATTGGAGAGAATTTCGATATGAAGGATTTAACTCTTCCATAACAAAGACAGATGTGTGTGTTCCAGGTGAGTTACAGGTTTTCGCTTCAAAAATTATATTTCCATCTTGACAAAACTGAGAGCAAGCAGCTAGATTTAAACATTTCTCATACATCGCAGTGCGAGAAAATCCTCCTGGAGAACAATGGAGGAAAAATAAGCGCTTTTATAACAATGACAAAGAAGTGACAACTACTGGAATGCCTTTTGTCTCTTAGCAAAGAGACCCTAAAAATTTCCAAATTCCTTGTACATTTCTTAGCCGTTGTTAGCTGGAGTGAAAACTGGCATTGTTGGCATGAGCCTGTCCCTCTGGACTTGTTCATTATATTGGAAGAATTTCACATCTTTTGTTTAGTTGCATTTAGTGATAAAGATAACTTGGCTCTCTGAAAAAAAAAAAAACCCTCAAAAATAAAACCAAAGGAGCAAATTTTCCTTTCATAAGAATCTTCTATTTTCTTACATCTTTTTATAGCCATTACATCTGCATTTGCAGTTACTTTCTGCAACAGAAGAAGAGAATTTGTCCCAAAGGCGAATATTATACGCTGCTTTAAAACTAAAAGCTCTGTAGTAAAATGCACAATTTAAAATGCACATATAAAAATAGCAGAGGGTGAGTTAACAGGCCATGAAGCAGAATAACATGGCACTAATTCCAAGAGAAAATAAAAATTACTGTTTAAAAGTACTTTTGGGTTAACTTACAGCCTACGTAAGTATGGGTACAAGTCACTGGAGAGTTTAACTGGCAACTTTCCCCCCTAGAAATCACTGTTCAAATCTAAACAAACAATAATGTTTGAAATCCAGGTGTAAGAAAAGTATATTTGCTTAACTAGTTGGTTCTTATTGTCATAGTCCAAATAATTTTTAACTATTTTTTTAAATGCAGAAGGACAAAAACGCCTACAGTTTTAGGAAATACCATTATAGACCCTTCAGTTCACACTAAGCAGTTTAAATATGGAAGTTCACTATCCTCAAACAATCTTATAAAAGGAATTCACTATATTTAAATAATGCACCATCTTAAAATGAACTAAACCACAGAGACTATGAAATGCCAACAGATGGTTGAATTGTGTTTCCATAGCAAAGCAATTTATAATAATTGCTTTATGGATGCAAGTGCAATTTTCATTATATTCAATTCATAAAATGTTATCATACTGCTGCAATTTGTGATATTTTCTATTAGGAAAAGTGTTGAATATTTGAGTTCCTATGAAGCAATAATTAGCAGTTTGTCTAAACATGTATAAACTACAGATTTAAATCTGCCTCTTCCTTGTAACATAAAGACTATATTGTGTTGAGTACATTTTGAAATCTTAATCTAAAAAGAAGAAAATCACAGAGAAGCATGTATTGTGGCTACGACTGCCTTCTGCTTTTTTCAGATTCATTAGTAATTTTAAGTTGGTATTTTCAGAAATATCCAACATTTTGACAATTAATAATCTGAAAGGATATTCAAATAATACAAATTTACATTTTCTAGATGCATTTTTTAAATGCGTTTACTACTTTGTTAAAATAAGAACAAACACTTCTACAGGGTGGTGAGGAGGTGGGCTTTATAGCTGAAGCAGTGTAAAGTCTACCGCACCAGAAACTGTTAGCTTCAATTCTTAGTTTCAAATACACAGCAACTTATTTATCAAGAAACATACAATGTTGAAGACCTAGAATGAAATGCTTTGAGTTTGAACTGAGTGAGCACTACAAACTAATTTTTAATATTATTTTAAAAATATGACCTTAAGTATATACTTGAATTCTCCCTAAGATTAATTATATTTTTTAACCAATAAATGTTGTCCCTCAATCCATTTATTCTTGGCCACTGCCTTCATCCACATTTCGCCTTACCTGATGCACAAAATAAAGGATGACCATATATGTGTGTGTTAAAAATTTGGACACTAAGGAAATGTATGGGAACCTGTTACTATTTCCTGACACAACAGCGATCCCAATGTAAAGAATTCTCATTAAAGTACACCAGAATTATAATGATGGTCACTACACAAAATTATGGACTACATCATTGATCAGATTTAGAAAACTGACAAGGAAAAATGCAGAGGAGTGCAAGACATTTGAATATTAGGCAGTTGCAGGACTGTGCGACAGACATTCTTGACAAGAAGCAGCCAATTATAGCTTAAATTTCTGGCACATAACCAGTTGTGATTAATAGTTTTCCATTACATTACAGACATATTATTAATGTATTAAAAATGTCAAGCTTTGGCAAGCACTAATATGGCATGGCTCAGTTAGTCTGCAGAATTTACATTTAATGAGCTCCCATTGACACAGAAAAGGATATTGACCACGGCATATTACAGATCAGGAACAGAGGGTCACTAAGCTGTTCTTTCACATAATTATTTGATTTCACTCCAATTTTTATGTTTGTAGCATCACTTAGAATGCATCCTTCACATCAGGATCTCCTTACTTTTCAATGCCACATACACTTCAAAGAAAATTCTCTCAATTTAAAATCAGTAAAAAATTGAATCAATGAACTTCCATAACACACAATAGAAAAGAAGCCTCTGTCTAAATCAGGAATTTTCTACTGAAGTATAATTATGAAGTTCTCAAGGAAAATTAAATGATTTAAAAATAGAATATTATTTACCCCTTAACCTCTGTTACCTAATAGCACCAGTTCCCACCTGGTTATGCTTTCAACCAGGTTAAAATCTTCAATAGCTTCTTAAAAGCTAGGTCATCACAGCAAATAGCCAGGCAAGCCGATACGAGAAGGACAGTCAATGACATACTTGGGGATTTAATATACTAAACCCATCTCTTCTTGCCCATAACTGAACTCATTGCCAAGTAATGTGGGCTTTGAATTTGTCTCAGTTGTTCATTTCACCTAAATGTGAGCAGCTTCAGAAGAGCTCTGGGCAGCCCCAGTTCTAGTTCTTTACTCAGGGAACCTTGAGAACTCACTGTAATCTGGTAGTGCCATCATCCCTACCTGCGCACCCAAGTACTGGGAAGTCCTCTTCAATAAAAATACCCACTAATATGCTATGAGTACTCCACAGACTTCTCACTGGTGTACACACTTGTGAAGCCAATGTGAAAATATAAAATTATGCCATGCTCTCAAGTGGATAGATGTCATTGATCTGGACTAAAACGGGCTGTATAAAATGGCTTCGTGTACAAGGAACATCTTTTTCCAGGATTCTGGAGCTAATTCCTTGCCACCTTGGGTTAACTTTGCTGACATTATTTCACAGGTCCTTTCCCTCATCAGAAAAGAAACCTCTCAACCACTACACGGAATTAATAATGATCAAAATTATAGGTAATTATATTCCAAAACAACTGCCAACTTCATCAACTGAGAGGAAAGTATTGACAGTAAAGCCACTAACCCTAGCTGGCTCTGGGCATTCATTTTACTAAATAATCTCACTAGGAGGTGGGGGCTGGGCGTGGTAGTAGGCTATTTACTCCATAAACAGTCAGCTCTTCAGGGGCACCTGAAATAGGCAGCTATTGACTCATTCCTCATAGACATTAAGAATTTTATAATTATGCATGTTTCTGAATGGGAAAGAACAAAAAGAACACTGACTATAATCACATTCCATTGAGTGAGATATATAAGGAGATAAAGACATATCCAAACTCCATAACCTATCAAAATTAGCAGCTTCCAACACTGTCATCATAAAATTGACTAGAGGAGATATTTAATATATATTGAACGCTCTTTGCATTTCTTTACTTGTTATGAAGAAAGCATTTTCTATTCATCCTAATGGGAGACATTTGCTTCTACCCTTTTGTTAACTGTCTCTCAAAATATAATGAATTTAACATGGCCTGCAATATTATTGGCATATTCTACTCATACTTGATTTGAGTATTAAGAGCAACTGCCTATCACAAGATTCTTAATAAAACCAAACAGCACACCTTAGTATTTGAAATATTTCCTTTCACCTAGAGAAGATTGATTAGGGAAATTAGATAGCATATATTTTGGGGGATGTTTGAGGATGGGATAATACATAAAATTATTTCAGAATCAGTTCAGCCTAGAATAAATATGCTGTTTCATTAATAGAGAATAACAAATCTTTTATTGTCAGGTAGGGAAGTTCAGAAATCCAAGGTTTCAAATATACATTTGAGAAAATCTACACCCACTTGAAGTTTTAAAACAAAACTTTGGATTCTGAAGATAAAATTATTTTTTAAAGTATGCTAAATCTCTTACTGACATATAATATAATTCATACACACACATTTTTTCTGTCAACATATAATTGATTTTCTGCGTTGTATGAAATTTTGTTTCTTTCCAAGTGACTTAGTGCTTTTGTAACTCTAAAATTCTCTCTCTAAATCTTTACAACAGTAAGAAGACATATCAACTAATTGTGTAATGGCTCAATTTTTTAACACTGTTATTTGATTTTTTCCAGAATATTAATGGAGTCAAAGACAGGTACATGCACCACTTACACATATACAAAAATAAACTGCAAAATACATTAGCCTTCTCCTTAAAAAGCTAACCTGAATCATTTTAACACACATACCCAGTGAAAGCCGACAAAACAAAAATCTCAGTAGGAAAAACAGCTTTATATGCATATAAAATAAACTGTTTTCTTACAAAATGTGAAGACTACCATTTTAAATTTCACAGTGGGAAGTATCACCAAGTTAATAGCCAACTATGTGGAATTTTGAATCCACTCATGTTGGTTTTTAGTGGTGAAAGAGACCTCATTTCATGGCATCCAGAAATGAGAAGGAAATATATCCCTTATGTATATAAGCTGGAACAACCTTCCGTGTGAAACACTGGAGGCTTTTTTTTCTTTGCAGGCTGATGTACATGCAAAGATCCAAATTTTGTCTCAAGGAAGAACTGAAAGTTACTTATCTTCCAAAAGAAACTTGGACAGTTATTGAGCTGATATTCCTTCGCTAAAGATCAAGGGTGGGAGGGGAGCAGTAAGGCATTCAAAGTGACAGTTCAAAATAGTTAATGAAACCTGGGGTTGTTAATTCCCCAAAGGTTAGAGATGCTCTTCTCTCAAGGACTAGACAAATCAGAAAAACCTTGCCCCTACTCCAAGAAGAGAATTTCTGGAAAACTTTTTCTAACGAACTTAACCATTAAGTATATCTGAACAAATGATTTTGTTGGAAGATTTTTCTGTCCCCCCCCCCCCAATTCTGTAAGATAAGAAAACTTTTAGTATTTTCAGTCATAAAATAGGGCCTTATTTCTAGAGCAAATCTACTGCCAGATACGCCATATGTTTAGTGGATTTCTGAATCTTACTCAGAATTTTCCATTCCAAAGATTGACAAACTGTTATGATAACAAGTGGCTCCATTAGCATTCCCTGGGAAGAATGGGGGAGGAAGCGGGAAACAAAAGCCTCAACTCTGGAAATCTATACCCAAAGCGAGGATGGAAATGCAACCTCCAACTTTTCCAAATAACGTTGCTTAAAATGCCTGCTAGGAATTTTTCTCCCTTGCCCTGTAAAATGACAGTCTCTTAAGTGGATTTCGGGGGGGAGGGGGAGAAAAAAAAAGAAAGAAAGAAAAGAAAAGGAAAAGGAAAAAAAAAAAGGGAGAAAAAAAAAGTCCCCGAGTGAGGTTACTAAAATAAACAGCAGAGGGCGCAGTTTCTTTTTTTATCGAAGTTCCTGTGTATGATTCACTTAATTGGTTATTTTGGGCCCAATAATATTCAGTATTATTTGTATTATATATAGATATCCACAGATCCATACAGGAGGGCAATTCAATGTCTCTAGCCAAATCCATCAACCGATTAATGCAATGCCAGTAAAGAATCTGAGAAAATATTCCAAACAGCGTTCCTACACCAAGTCTTTCCTCTATCACTTTTCCTTTCTCCCTAGCTGCACAACATGGGATAGTAATGCTTAATCTCACATTAATAAAAGAGATGAAAAGAAAGGAACTTCAAAAGCTCAGTGTGACCACCAACCCTAAGGGGTCGGCAAGAGGGCAAGTTTTTACCCCAAGCAAGGACAATTAGCAAATGAAAGAGGGGAAAAAGAAAAAACAAAAAAGAAAGGAAAGGAAAGAAAGAAAAAAAGAACCCTCCAGTGCGTTGTATGTGGTCAGGTGTGTGTGTGAGAGAGAGAGAGGGAGAGGGAGCTGTGTGTGTCTGTAAGTCCGTCGATGGAGGCACCGACCCAGGCACTGAGTACAGCACGGACACACAACCTGCCCGGGGCGCACACCAGGAAGACTTGTGCGTGGGTGTGAGTGTGCGGGGTGTGTGCTCGCAGAGGCTCCGCGCGCTGCCTCCTCAAGGCGCTTCACAAAGTTCCTCGCCCACCCGGAGCCTTCCCTCCCGCCTGTGGATTGCGCAGAGGAGGGGGGTGTCGGGGGGAGGGAGAGAGGGAGCCCGGGGGGTGGGGGAGAGGGGCAAAGGCGGGACGCTCGGGTCGAAGGGAGGGGGACGCCGGCGGCACTCACCGTGGGGCTCGTTCGCCGGGAGCCGGGCGGGAGCCCAGCCCAGCCTGGTGCGCCTCGGGCGGCGGCCGCAGCGGCGGAGCCCCGGGCGGCGCTGGGCGCGCGGAGGCTGTTCCCGCCGAGCTTCCTCGGGGCGCGGGGTGGAGCGAGAGAGCTGGGGGTGTGGACCCGGGCGCCGCCGCCCCGCCGTCGCACCCCGAAGTCCGGGCTGCGCCCGGGCCGCGGCGGGAGAGGACCCCGCGGACCCAGAGCCCCGGCCCGCCCGCCACTCCCTGCCGCTTAA
Organism: Camelus ferus; assembly: GCF_009834535.1. NCBI lineage: Eukaryota > Metazoa > Chordata > Mammalia > Artiodactyla > Camelidae > Camelus > Camelus ferus. The sequence goes on along the minus strand of NC_045704.1, from coordinate 75,983,852 downwards.
TTACCTTCGCCTTTGGCCCTCGGGGGGAGCCTCCTGCGCGTCGCCCCCTCTCGGAGCCCTGGCCGAGAGGGGGAATTCCTTCCCGTTGACGTCCTCTTCCGAAATGCAAAAGATCAGTGACTTTGACAGGTAGATGAGGGGGAGGGAATAGAGGTGGGCGGAGAGGAAGAGAGGATGAGAAAGGTGCCTCTCCCTCCAAAAATATAGTGATATTAATAATGAAATCTCAGCCTTTGGGAGGTCTTGCCAGCCCAGTCCACCGCTTGCCGACTCTCCTCCGCGCCTCCTCGCGCCACTGCCTCTGCCACTTCTCGCCTTAAACTTTTACTGAGGTGTTTTTTTCCCCCCTATTTCTATTTTTTCTCAATCCCCCCCCCCCTTTTTTTTTTTCCAATTTTTAAGCTGCAGGACGATTTCCTGATTCCCGGGGATCAGAACCAGCAGCCCGGCGGTTCTACCCCGCTTGGCACAGCTTTCATTTTATTTCGGATGAAGACGTTGAGCTTAGTCAGAAGGGACATAAATCAGGACAATTAGCATTGGCGCCAAGAAGATCCTCCAGTACCAATTTCGCCCGAGCTTTCTTCGCGCATTCCTCCACTCAAGTCAGAAATGTCACTGCACATAGCGCTGATGGCTGCGAGACGCGACGCACCCGAAGTCCAGTTGATGAAATATACATGGCCCACGATGCTTCTGGATTGCGGTTCCCAGGCTCCCCGCCCCCGCCCGCGGCGCCTGGCCGGACCCGACTCCGAGCCGGCAGCGAGCTCTCTGCAAACTTAGTGGCGCGTACGTATTAAAGAGTGAGCGCGAGGGCCGAAGAAAGAAAGAAGCAAGCCGGGGAAAGCTGCAGCCCTCGGAAGGGTGGCATGTACGTTTCACTTAAAAGCAGATCTTCTGCAACTGCCAGCAAGTGGAAGGATTGCAAACCTTATACTACCTCGAGACCTGGACGCTCCGAGCGGTCCTAACTCCGTCCTGCTTGCTGCTGCTGCTCTAACCGCTGCTGCTGCCACTCTGCGACCTCGGGGTGCCGAGGCTCTGCGACCACCACTCACCTCCCCCACCCTCAGCTCGCCCACCAAGCGCGGTTTTCTAGTAATTCTTCGCGTACCTTTCACTCATGCCCTCGCCCGTCCCATCCCTCACTCTTGGCTCTCTTCTCGAAAACCGTTCTTAAGCACACCCCTCGCTCCTAGCAGATCGCAACAGTGTTTTTCAACCAGCAATTCCCTTGCCTAGCCAGCGGCCCCTACAGCGCAAGCCTCGAAACTCCTAATTTAGAAATTCATTCTCCTTTCAAAAGTTGAAGTTGGAGAGAGAGAGAGAGCTGTGCTTTTCAGGCCCCCTCGACTTACTGAAGAGAAAGACAATTGCCCCCGCCCCACCAGTGGGGGCTCAGACTTACCGGAGATCACTCTTAGCTACACACCAACGTCAAGGGAAAAGAAAAATTCAGACTTAGATACTTAGACAGGGAGAGACGTTAATTAAAAAGAAAGACTATTGCAATAGAGAAATCTCACAAATCTGCAAGCATCTCAAAATCAAGCAGAAAGACCTTTTTGCATGGTCAAGGGCATAAACGGTGAGGGAAAGTTGGGCAGATGAGAGGGAGTAAACCCATGGCTTGAACTGCTGGTTTGGTAAGAAATGTGTCTCTGTGGCCCACTGATTTGGGGGATAAGCTGACAAGGAAACATGTTCTGCATTTTAGTGTTTGCTCAGATGTGGGGTACACATTCAGGGTCCGAGGAGGAGAGAAGCAGAACTTAAGTCTGGTAAAGACAAAGCGGAGGGTAAGAAATGGGCAACTGTGAACACTTGGTCACTCACTGCATGTCCCACAGTGGAGGCACAGAGCTAAGAGCAGAGGAGTCTTTTTTTTAATTTTTCCACCATGACTGGTGATGTGGTGGCAGAAGGGGACATAGGGGAGAAGACTGTTGAACTGAGCCTATAATCAGATCCTCCTTGGCCCTAAGCAGCTGGGAAGGAGGCAAGGATTCCAGGCACCCCCACTCCAGACCCTCCAACACCTGAGAAGCCAGGATAAATCCTCTCTCCCTTGACTCCCTCCAGCGCAGGAATCTGTGATTTCTTCTCTTTCCTTCTCCCCACCTCTATTCTCAAGCACTGTCACTGCAAAAAGGAGTCACCTGAGGAGTAAACTCCTCAAAGACATTCTTAGACAGTGGCCATTCCTTGCTCTTCACCCAGTCTTTGCCCATCCTCCTCCAGGGTCATAATATACCCATTGTAGGGAGGTGCCGCTCACCACCTAACCCTCCTTTCACATGCTCCCAGAGCCTGGCGCCCTCTGAGGAGCCAGAAGGATGGGGGAAGCAACACCCACAGCAGCCCTCTCGCTTCTCACTGGCATCCTGGCCTGAATGCTGAGATAGAAATAGCGCTCATCCTTACCTCTTCCTCCTGCATTCGTCTCTGAAGCCAGGAAAACTCCTGACTTCTCATGCTCAGCTTTGTCTGATTCTTTTAGGTCTTTCTCCATTAAAAAGCAAAGGAAAATAAATCTCTGTGCAGAGATTAGGGTATTCCTTTCTGGGATAGATATACCAAGATCTTTGTGCTATCAGAACTACCCTCCTGCCCTCTCTCCCTGTGCCACACCTTCCCTCTCTCCCAGAGTCCCTTTCACTAGGATGAGACACCGTTCCCAAATGAGTCCAATATGTGAATGGAGACCCTCTCCAGTTAAGCAGCTTCTCCCACTCCAAGAGTGGGAGTCTTCCAGAGGCAAATTTTCCCTCATACATCTATTCCGATCTTTCACAGACTCAGTAAATCACCAACCAAACAAGTGGATCTAAACTCTGAGCAGGAAATTTGAATCCCCAAGGAGACTTTCAATTTTAAAACTTCTCATCCAGGTCATGATCCCTCCTCTAGTGGGGATAGGTGGGAAGGACTTTTTCTCTAAAAAAGCACTTTGGATGGATCTGATGTACTTCCTCAGACTGAGAACCCATGAATTTATATATTAAACCAGCTTTCCTAAACATACCTTGCACATTTGTTTATGTAATACACAGCAATCAAAAATTTGCTTTAGATATTTTCTTGGCATCAGGGAAAATAATTTAGGGCATACTTACTTTTTTTTTTATCATCCTTTGCTTTCTCTACATATATATATAAATATATATATATTTAACTTTCTTTGGAAAGAATGATTTTTCTGTTTTTATCTAAACTTTCAACTCTATTTCTCTCTCCTTTTAGAGAAGAATTGTTTGATCTTTCAGTTCTGGCTTCAGATCTCTGTCTGGTTTCCACACATTCCTCATTCTTCTTTAACTTAGATTTTCATCTATTTGTAATTCTCTTAGGTCTCTATTGTTCATTTTTCTAGGTTATTAGCTGCTTTAAAAATCTTCTTTTTAGAGATTTGGCAGGGTTGTTTAAATATGTGTGACGTCAATATGCCAAACTGGTAATGGTAGCATATTTGCATAATATCTGGTCCAAAAAGATATGTGTCTTCTTATAAATATGATTAAGGTACTTGACATAAATAGGTATTTGCAGATGCAAATAATTTTTACCCATTCCCAGGATTCAGTTATAACCTCCTTGGTAACAAGAGCTAATTTTCACTGTATTAAACTAAGACTTAGATGTGTGAAATATTCAAATCAGGGACAAGTCCTATTGGGCCAATTGTATACAATGTGATAGATATTTTTTATAACTGCTACTTGTGCCCCAGTAGAAACATGGTTCCCAGTAGTTGTAAAACCTTTAGCTCTTTCTTGTCTCTACTCTGTGCTCAGAGACATACTTTATTACAGAGCCATTAGCAGTGTAGTTTTGACAGGTTTTGACATTCCTTACTTAACAGGATTTTTTAATGCTTAAGTATTTTGACATTTAAACCTCTCGCAAGTTCTTGACATCTGGCCTGGACTGTGTCACTGACTATACTGGCATTTTCCTGCTGTTGTAGGTCCACCAAGTACACTTACCTTGAAACTTTAAATTTACAAGCCCAAATTATCCAAGTATCAAGCATGTCCAACATAGGTATATCAACAATCTCTTTTAGTTCTTCCAAGGACTGATAGCAGACCAAAGGGGATATTGTTTAATATAAGAAAATACACATATCGACTATGTTACTGATTCTAGAACATGAAGAATAGCAGATTGTATAAGCCACTGATAGTGACTGTGCAGAGGATGTGACCTTTAGCACTCATGTGGTTTCTAATATATTTTATTGTGTGAAATAGTTTGAAAATAATAAAATTAGCTGCTTTGGTTAAGACAACATAAAAATTAACAAAATGTGAGTTTTGGTATTTTCTTCAAGTGAAAGCATGTGAACCTAGAAGATTAACTTTTTTTAGTCAAATACAGATTTCATGTCTTTTTCTATTCCAACTTTATGACCCATGAATAGTTTTCTTAATTTTGTTTAATCTCTCTCACCCATAAGAAGTCAACAAAAATCACTTCTTAATTTTTATGCTTTTGGAGCATTGTGACCCTAGATGTTTTTATCCAACCAGTAAAATCTGTCAGTCGTGGCACCCTGAGCCTTTTTTATACCTATTTTGGGTTATTTGTTTAACAGTTTATCTTTTTTTCTGAGGCAACAAAAAGAGTCATCCCTGCAGTGGGTTTGGATAATGCTGTGGTCTGAAAAAAATTAGCAAGCTTCTATGAACTTGTGTTTTCTTGTGCTTAGTTTGTCCAAGATCATTAACTTAGTCCATGAGAAAACGAGATCTCACGTGTAATCTAGTGTGTTGGCTGGAAAAGTTCAGTCTCGAAAGTTAACAGCTGCGTCAATTTCCTCAAATGTAATTTTTTATGTTTTCAATTACTCTCCAAAAACAAAATCAGCCACCTTTCAAACAGAGAAGGAAAATATATGAAGGAAGATGAACACCCCTTGCCTAAATTAGAGATCTCTCCAACAGTTCTTTCCTGATGGTTCTTCTTTTCAATTCAGAAAATATTAATGGAACCCTCACCACCTGCCAGGAACTATACTGGATGCTAGAGGTAATACAAAACCCCCAGTCAGAGTGTGCACTGTCATGCTGGGAAAACAAGAGTTACACCAACTGTAATGTGCATCTTTCATATTATACTAGAGATTGTGTAAGAGAAATGCAATAGCAAAGGTCAAGTCTGGAGATTCCTTGTGTGCCCAAAATGGGGCAAAGATGCACACAATCAAGATGATGATACAGGGCTTCCAAAACCTCTTCCAAGATCTAGACCATGTCCCCAAACTACAATAAACTGCAGCCTCGGTGGTTTAACAGCCTCTCAAGAGGTTCTTGTACCATCATATAAATGTGCGGCCGGATACAATAAGGGTTGAGCTAAAATTCGGTGAACCACTGCAGTAAGAATATCCATGATGAAAGGCAGTCCATGAATAGAAAAGCAGCAGACACAGAAGAGAAATCGAAGGTCACAGGGTGCCACTGGTTTGAGCTATATTCTACCTAGACGTTTCTCCTTGCTTTTCTTGTCCTCCTGCTTCTGAGTTTAATTTCAGGTTTACTGTTCTGAAATGATTGCCCTGACTGCTGTTTTTATCAGCTCTATGGCTTCCATCCTTTAGCTTCTACGCTGAATGGAGGCAGTAGAGAGAAGCTGGGTTGGCTTCTAGTAAATAAGACGGATTTGTGCCAAGTGGCCTTTACTTCCCAGTGGGCTGCCATCGCCGTTGGCAAGAAGGCTCCCTCTCCTGCAGAAAATGCCTAATTCTCTTAAATCCTACTTCAATTTGTAATGGAGAAGAATGAAATCAGAAGCATTATGAAATCTCTTATTTCAATAAGCCAGGAAGAAACTTGTTTGTCAGTTCTCCAAACTTGGAGCTCTCATGGAAAATAACACAACTGCAAGATTCCTATGATGTCATAGAAATTATTTCTTGTTCCCCTTTCCTCATTCTCAAACATGAATTTCACACCTACTGTGTCCTAGGGACATTAGAAATAACACGATGAATAAGGCAGTCCCTCACAGAGTTTACAATGTGTTAGAGAAGACAGACTTGTAAACAACCAAAGTAACGCTGCTGCAGGAGCTGAGATCGAAACCCACAGACAGCAGGTGAACCCCAAAGGAAACAATGTCTGATTCTCCTCAGTGAATCCTGGGAAAAGCTGATGATGCGGCATATGACCTACATCTCAAAAGATGAGTATATATTCACCCAGCAAAGGGGCAAAGGGCCTTCTGACTAGGAAGCAGGAGGAACAGAGTCAGGAGGCCTAAGGCGACAGGGCATACTCTGGCACTTCCAAGTAGTTTGGTATGACTGCAGCTCATGGATGGCCTTTGTGGTGAATGCTTCTGAGCTTTTGACATGGAAAATCTGTAACAACAATTGAGAGCAATGGAAGAGAAAAATCAAGAGAAAGGAAGTATCTTATGTTATTGAGGTTGAGACTTACGAATATGCTAAAAATTCACCATAATTGACCTACAAAAATGGCAGCTTTATGTCTCAACCTTACAGGATCAGACACTACCCATTCAGTTCTAAGTAATCTGAGTTAAGAGAAGAGTAATCTAAAATAGCAAACAATTTTAAAACTTCTTTATTTGCTTTTGAATACATTATATGTCTTACTTTGGCAGGAGATAGACCTTCGCAATGAAGTTTTGCACTTAGATTGGTATTAAAATTAGTTGGATTTCCCCGAGTAAGCACAGACAGCAGGAGAAAGTGGCTGCAGAGCAGACTGGTGACCGGGAAACTGAAAGTTCAAACGTTTAACCAGGGATAAGCCACACATGAATAATGAAGAGTTGAGTATTAGTAATTATAGACACTAATTAAGCCTTAGATGAAAGTCCCCAACCATTCCACCATGATTTGCATTTCTGCTATCCTAAATAAATGTGTTTCAAACTTCTGTTGGAGAATAACTATTTGTCAAAAAGGAGGTGGGAACAAAATAAAACAAAATGGAAAAAGATGCAAAAATTCAAGAAATTTAGAAATCATTATGCATAATGGGAGAAAACAGTAACAACTTGGTATTTACAGTAACCAGCACTTCTCTAAATCAAAGCAGAATTCAGACTTTTTTTTTTTTTTTTTTGGTGAAGATGGGCGTTAATCAAGCTTTTTAGCTGTTTTTGACCAAAAAGTCAAGAGATAAGGAAAAATGAATAATCTGGTTTTGTTTTTTACCTGCCCTCCCCACAAATTTCCAACTGCCTTTTGCATTTATAAACCTTAATTTTCTTGATATCTATGTAAAATGAGACTTAGGAAACTACCTCTCTCCTCAGCTATTTCCCTGAAACTGTATCTGCCCCCACTTGTCTGAAGGCTGAGTTGGCAATAAAAAAAGAGAACTAGACTGTCATTTACTGTATATCATGGTATATATATTACTGTTAAGATGTTGCAATTATTCTCATATTAGGAGCTGATTGTTGGACAATGAGAGCTGAATGCTCATAGCTCATTTAAGCACTGAAAAACAGAACTCCAGACTCTCAGCAACTGAAAATCTGAGACTGCCCTAAATGAAGGTTTAGCTTAAAACCATTATATGTTTAGATCCTTCAAATAAGTTTTTTTCAGAAAATCTAATGAGATATAGTGTAAGTAGCACTGGACTAGGAACCAGGAGACTAACACCTTTTTAAGACACTTTCTTGCTGTGTGAATTTGCATAAGCCATTTCACTTCTCTGGGCCTTAACTACCAAATCTGTAAAATGAGGAAGTTGAGTTAAATAAGTCTAAATTCTCAAGGTGGGATTCATGGACATCCTACCTTAAAATGGCTTTGGGGGCTTGCTAAAAACCAGGTTCCTAAATCAGCACTTCCACAGATGATTCTTATTTAAGCATATTAAATTTTAAGAATAACTAGCCGATGGTCCCTTCCAGCTTTTGCATTTTGAGTCTGCTTTGAGGTTGAGATTAATTGAAATGAAAGCTGAGATAGAAATAAATATATTCTTCATATTCTTGGATAATAGAACAGGATTTCTGATTTCTAAAAGTAGTACATAAATTTCTTATATAATAGAATTAAGTGGGATATATGTTTGATTCTCTGAAAGATTAGATAGAATGAAGGCCAAGGACTTTGAAGTCATATTTTTAAGAAAAGAAGAAAGTAAGCATTTGCCACATAATACAGTTAATTTGCAACCATGGTCACTAAGACCCAATTTCTGGAACATATGTATTAGCTATAAGCTGCCATAAATCTCTCCTAGAAGTGAATTACCCAACTTGTAAACACCATTCCTCTGAAACCTACCATAAGATTCAGTCATGAGGTATTAAAAGTTTTGATTATCGTATCCTGGTTCAATTTTTTTCAAAATCAGTCAGTAATTATTGGGCTTTCTTTACCAGCACTAGCTAACATATCTGTGCAAAATGCCCTGGTGACTTATCACAATCAGACTTCCATAAAGGTCAAAACTTCCAAAACATTTTAGATTAAAAACTTAGCAGTCAAACTATATACAAGCGTGTGTGTGTAAAGAAAGGTAGATATCGATATAGATGCATGTATTTTCTGTGTATTCAAGTTAAAGTCACTATGAAATGTAGTATGATATATTGGCAAATCCTCAAAGATCAGAATTCAAGTCCTTTAATAAATTGCTTAACAGTTGCATGGCCTTAGGTAACTGGCTTAATCTTTCCTCAGCTCTCTTTCCTCAGCTATAAAAATGGGAATAATGGGAATAATGGGAATAATGCTGAGTATCTTATAGGATTGCTGTGAAGAATAAATGTGATATTTAGTTTAAAAAAACACTCTGCAAATATTAATTATTTACTTCCCATATTATAGTATTGAGCCTTCTATTGTTAATACGTCAGCATAAATTCCTATATTTATTTATTTAATAGACAAGCATTTCTGGACCATTTATCATGCTTCTAACACTGTGCCAAACACACTGGAAAATGTAAAAATATAAGCTATAATTTCTATGTTTAAGATACAATTTTTACTGAAGGGTTTTATAACAGTATCACACAGTATAAGGTTAAAAACTGAAATATGAATTTTTAAGACTGACTGAAAGAATGAATACAATTGGTCTTCAAAGATCAGGAGAGTTTTACTGAGGGAGGTGGAAGGAGGAAAGGGGTCTGGATAGATAAACGACAGAGGGAATGTCGTCAGGAGACTGAGGAAGGGCAGAAGCAGTGGAGCCTAAAGGCCAACCCATTTTCGGGAGATGGTGGGGAAACAGAGTCATTAGAGTTAAGGTCTCAGGGAGGAAGCTGTGAGTATAGTTTGGAAAATTAGATCAATGGAATATAAGGTTAATGCTCCTTGAACTCCCCAGGGAAGAATTTGAAGTTTACCCAGAGGATAATAAGGAGCAATTGGAGCTCTGAGCAGGGGAAATTCATGAATAATGTGATATTTTTAAAGTTAATTTACCTGGAAATTTTGTTCATATTGAATCCAAGTACAGAGATAGTACAGGCAGTGAGAGCAAATGGGAAGCTACTGTATGAATGAAGCCAGGTAAACAATCATTTATACTAAAATGGTCATTGTTGAAAGAAAAAAGAAAAAAAAGTTGATATGTGAGGAAATGGTGAGATTTCTGACAGAATTTATTTATAAAAATAATTTTAAGCTAAACAATCCTTTTAAATTAGATGAGAAATTATAAAACCCTTAAATTTTCATTTTTATTTATATGTTCAAAATGCACATACTTTCCCTTTGTTCAACCAAATATTTATTGAGTGTGTAATATGGGCATAGTTCTAGAGCTTGGGATTCAGTGGCCAACAAAACAAAGACTGAACTCACGAACTTAACATTCTAGTTGGAGGACAAAGGATATAAACAACAAACATAATTAATAAGTAAATCATCTACTGTGTTTGAAAGACAGTAATATATGGAAACAAGAAATAGTAGAACAGGGTATTGAGGGATGGAGAGTGGCGTGTTGAGGGCAAGTTGCAGTGCAAAATACAGTGGTCAGTTCGGACCTCATAGAGAAGGTGACGCTGAGCAGAGACTTGAGGAAAGAGAGCTGGTCCCACAGATATTTGGGGGAAGAATGCTCCAGGAAGAGGAATCAGCTAGTATAAAGGCTCTTATCCTCCCTGGCATGTTGGAAGAGACCAGCATGGCTAGAGATTTAAGATACCTTTTTTTTAAAGTCTGACAGAAATTTACAGCATATCACATTAATTCATGTTTATGTAACTCTTTGAAGCTTAACCATATTTGTATTGTTTATGTATCATACAGCCCTCTATAAAGCAATTTTGAACCTTTGGGGGTAAATATTATATAGTTTGGGGACATGGAGAACAGTCCTTTTCATATGATGTCAGTTAGTATTGTCATCATTTTTTTTAATTAGTATCATTGATTTTTGTATGGAGATTTAATTTCTGTAGTTTTCTGGAAAGGTTTTTTTTCTTAACTCCTTTACCTATTTTTTTAAGTTTTGCTGCCATCATATTTCAGGAAGGATTTTGGGCCACTTACAGGAATACATAAAAATGACCACAAAAAGGGAGCAGAAACAAAGTGCAGGGAAAATAAGACTGAACATGCACATCATAATGTCTAGGTACCACACATTTTCCCCAAAGCTTACTAATGGACAGTAAAAAAGAAAAGATCTTATAGTTTAATTGATAGTATCTATTAGATTTAAAAAAAAACTAGTTATATAGGAAGTGTAACTGTTCTTTGTAATAATGATAGGCATGCATTTTGCCTGAGGGTCCTCAAAAAAGAATATAATGTGATAAAATAACATTTTTTACAACATCCTCACCAAAGATATGAATAGAGAGAAAAAAATGTTTAATGGAAAAGACACTTTAAATTCAAGACTTCGATGGATTATCTTGAGAACCGCTGGGAAAGGCATGGGATACACATGAAATAATATTTGTTTTAGCAAAAAAGAACCTCGTTTTCTCACTTAGGATGTCACATAACCACATGTTTACAAACTCTACCAATTACACCCATCATTTGTTCCGTGTTAACACACTGAATTCAAACCAGGGAAACTTGGATGGGATTCCCAGGTTTACTGCACATCTTTATGAACATGCTAAAAAACAAGAGACTGGAACATGCTGCCTGGTCCAGCAAGCTGCTGAGCCTGAGCACCACAGAGCCTAGAAGCCACAGCATCACAACCAGGGTCAAACTGGAAGGCTTGATTGTCCCATAATTCAGTTTTACCAAACTTGTTAAACTCGGTGTTGTGGGAAACACTAAGGATCGTTTATGTGTGCAGCCAGGAAGGAACAACGTCTGAATAACCAGAAAGTAATATCCGTAGCTGCAGAGCTACTGCAAAGCAGCATTATTATAAAGATCACAAATTAAAACCCGCTACCTGCTGATAATGCTCTTAAAAATTGTTTTGAAAGAGTGGAAAATATTTTCGACGGTATTATAGTATGCATTTGACGTGGTGCCCGTTACATATTTATCATGATTTATAATGTTCACCTCACTCTCACCTCTTAATTATATGTCATGTATTAGAGTGATGTGAAAATCTCTACTCGCTGACCACAGTGAGGGCACAGATGACCACTTGGGTATGTAAGTTAATACTGAAAGAACAAATGGGAAATTCTGATGAGCCTACTTTCAAGTGGAGAAATGACAATACATAGTAAGTAGTGCACTACGTCTGTGAGCCCTGGGGTCAAGAAATTATTTCAGATGGCTCCCTGGCTGCTCTTCACAAATAATGTGTTATTTTGAGTAATGCATGGCACGTGGAGATCTTCACACTGTTGACAACTAACCACGAGTTATGATTTGTGGTACCATTGCAAACCAGTAAAGGGCAGCAACAGCCAATGGTTTTGTAACATAAACAACAAGGCCTAATAGTTATTTCAAGTCCTAAATAAAAATGGTTAATTTTATATAAAGGTAGTTGTTGCAAATTAATTAATTATGCTAATAGTTCTGATAGGCTAGCTTTAAACAATATAATCTTAACACAAAAACAAAATTTATAATTACCTTGACCATTTGTCATTTCAGAATCAATTGGTTCTTACAGAATTTAGGAGCAGGAATTAAAGATTGCTCTGCAGCTATTCTGGGAACACTTAAATGAAATATTTTCTCACCCTCTACTCTGCCATCCAAAAATACATTATGGAACAGCCTCAGAATCCAAAGACTTTATTGATTTGAAGTTGAAAATAAAAGAGGAATCACATTCAATGGAATATCAATTGACAGAGTTCTAAATTCAATAAATTCTTTTTCAGATATCAGTTCAGTTCATGACTTGAACTAAGATTCTTTTGCCCTAGATTAATAATGTGTACAAGAAAAGGGAAAAAATTCTTGCAACAAATTTCACACTTTGCCAGAGCTTTCTGATTAAATTAATTTGTCACCACAATATGTTAAAAGGTGGGGGGAGGAGAGGTGTTTATCCTAAGTGATTAAAATGGGTCAGGAGAGGGAAAGGAGGAGGAGGAGACAGCCCCATACTTGGAGCCACATCTCATTTTAGTTTTCTTTCACTGGTTATATCCATGATGGGAGGATTTTTTAAAGGCCTTAAAATATTCCAGGATAGCCAGTAGTGAACATGTTTAGATTTGGGGCTTTCTTACAGAAGACAGTATAATCTTTGGAGGCAGATGTGATATGATTTCCAACTCTTCTACCTAAGAACTGTGTGATCTTGATAAGTGACTTCACCCTTTCTGAACCCTATTTTTACGGATGAAATGGAGATGATACACAACTCATACTGTTACTATGAGGCTTAAGTTAAATGGCCTGTGCTGATAACAGTGCTATCTTTTAATATAAATATGTCAGGTAAATCAATTAAAAAATACATAACACTTGTTGCTTTGGATTGTTTAAAAACATGGAACATTTGTAAGTTTACTATTTACACTCATAACAGACATTTATAAAGTATAAGACACTATGTAAACCTTCAATAACTACTGATGCAAAATTATTTTTGCATTTACTTATATATTATCATATCAAAATAAAAATCTGTGATAAGTACTTATTTCCTTCTTAAAAAGCATCACGTAACAAATTTTAAAAATAGTGATAATTTATTGAAAAATCTTTGTTCATCTTTTCAACTTAGTGGTTTTAACAGATTCCAGAGAAAAAAAGCACAGCTTCATTTGTAAGGACTCACCAGGGTCATCTCTTTGCTCTAGGTCTGCCTCACCTTGTCACATTTCTCTTTTCAGTGTGCACATCTGGGGTATGTCCTGCCTAGCAGTAAATGAGCATGTCCTATAACATTTGTGAAATTTTTACAACTTGAAATAGCCTCTGACAGAGTCATTTTCAAATTGCCCCATTAAGATCCACATCATGGATCGCAGATCGAGCTTCTACAGTAGTTGTCCCCATGACTTGGTCTTCCTTTCCATCCTAGTAATAGAATTTTAGCTAAGGACATTTCCTAGCCTCGGCCACATGCTATGTAAAACTTCCAGGGAAATATCCCTAAAGGGAAGGAGTCTTCCCCTTTTCTCCTTCGTTTTGGAATGCAGATGTGAAGGTAGGAGCTAGCATAACCATCTTGAACCCTGACACTGAAGACAGGTGTTGAGGACTGCAGGGCAAAAGATAAGTAGTCCTGGCTTCTTGATGTAACAGACCACTGTATGAGCCTTGTACTGTTACACTTGATGGTTGTATGAGATTATTTTGGGTCTTGCTGCAACAGCCAAACTGTAATACAGCTTCTATGACATCAGGACAGAATCCACATAATTCACAGCGAAGCACAACAATCGCTGTTCACCTGAACTACACCAAATCACATATCAATTATTGTACTTAAATTATTTTTTAAAATAAATAACAATTTGTTTTAAAATTTTGGATTGATTCTATTGTTTGGCTCTTCTAACCTACCTAGTAGTTTAAGTTGTACTCTTTCTTTTCAAATATTTAAATTTTTTTCCTGCCCTCAGTTTCTTACTTTTTAAAGTTACATGTTTAGTTTCACATGATAAAGAATTAAAGGGAAACTAATGTTAAATCTTTCCATAGGGAATATATTCTAGATCCTGACCAGTGGGTTGAAAAAAAAAAACTTTAACATCTTTTCCTGTAAAATATAAAAATATAATTACTAAATCCTTCCTACCATAGCCTCTCTCATCAGCCTGCTAGTTTGTCCTTCCCTAAGGAGGCATCTTCTGGTTGGTACTGTAGCTGCGTGGTGGGTTATGGAACACAGTCTGAACAGCACATCTTTAAACACAGTGGCCAGTCTCCCTGATTTGTGATCAGATTACTACAATACCAACCACTCATACTTACAGCTTCATCTGAGCAGCTTTAGGCACTATGAGCTGAAGAGAGCAGTTCTGGGAGGCTGTGAGTGCAGTGAAACCAGTTTGAGCTTTGAAGTCAGACATGCCCAGCTATAAATCCTGGGGTTGACACTTACTACTCCATTTCCCTGGGTTACTTCCTTGACTCCTCTTAGCCCATGTCTGTAAATGCGGGTAATGACACTTATTTCACAAAACGGGTTCAAAACGGGGTCCTTCCCACTAGGTGCTCAATAAATGTGAACCCCCTCCACCTGCGAGTGTTCTGACATAATGACCGTGTGAGCATGAACATTTGACCCCTGTTTCTTAGGGCTTAAATTCAGTGTATTTACCCAATGCTGGTGTGCAAGGATATCGGTGGCCTTGCTCAGTAGCCACTTTTCTATGCTTGGAACACTTGCCTCGTTTTGAAGTTGGTTGGAGCTAATTAAAATGAAATCTGTAAGGGGAATGGAGAAAGAGCAACTCTGCACCTTCAGATGAGGTACAGATGTGCCCCTCCCTGCACTCCCCCCCCCCATACACACACCTTGTTATCTCTCGATGGATTTGAGACAAGTGGCCTTGGCTGTGTGGGCTTCTGAGACATGGGTGCCTTTGAGTAGATCAACCAGAGCTCAGCCAGCTAATTGAAGCTGGGATGCTGTAAAAGTGGGAGTCAGAGACCTGTATTATTTATCACTTCCATTCTGCCACTGGCTAGGGTGTGACCCAAGGCAAGGGAAGAGGGGCAAAGAATATATATTGAGTGCTTATCATGTACCTTGTCATGTGCTAGACACTTGGGGTCATTACTTAATTTCATCCTTAAAAGAGGTCTGTGAAGGAGGCATTCTTACACCCTTTCCAGGTGAAGACACCAAGGCTTCTCTGCTTTTAATAACCTGCTCATAAATTATGGAGTCATGAATTGAATCCACCACTGTCTGGCCTCCAAGTCCTGCCTCTTTGGCTAATAGAAGGTTGCCTTTGACCTAACTGAGCCTCTCTTTCCTCTGCAAAATGCTGTGGGATGGATGCCATCTAAGTTTCCTGATACTTCCAAATCCTGTAGTTCCATCCTCTTTACCCTAAATGCAGGAATATAAAACTTACTAACTTTTTTAAAGGCTTGTTAAGTCTCCCTCCAATAAATGTTCACACTATGTTTGACTCAGTACAGTTGGCATTTCTAAGTGTGGAAGACACAGAAGGAGTAAATACATACAATTGGGGGTAGGGAGCAAAGAATTAGGTACTTATCACTTTTTGTAGGCATCATTTTTCAGGAGACTGCTATTTAAAATCTAAATACTCTTATCATTGTATTTTCTGAAATTCTGATTATACAACAGAACACAAACGAAACAATTCAGAATTCATGCTGTGTCGGAAGAAGAAAGGGATTCAACAAGTACAACTGAGCCCAACAGGAGACGCAGTTGCAGACATGCTACAGCCGAAGGAGCCAGGAGCGCAGAAGGTCATGTCGAAAAGCCCCCACGTTATTCGCTTGACTCAGTTTTAGTCTTCCTGGGTCGAGCAGTCACAGCAACACCTACTTGTCACACACATTTTAAGTTTGAAGATGTGAGCGTCACACTAATTAAAAAGAAAAAAAAAAGAATTCCTTGCCTGGTTTGATAAAATGTTTTGTTTCTTTCCTCTACTGAGTAGCAAGGCCAGTTCTGGGGAGATTTTTTAGGGCTGTTCTGAAGCTCACTATAATACCCTTAGAGTGGCAAATTCAGTTTTATATTTGATGCATACATCTGCCTCAGTCATTATCGGTAAGCTTCCTTCTGGGTCACCAAGAAATGTTGCATTTGGTTGGGATTTATTGTTTCTATTCATTGCTCTTTGTGTATCTATACGAACAATAGGAGGAGGCTACTCTTTTCTATCCTTTTATCATCATCAAGCCTGCGCTTTTGTGAAACACATTAGAATTTGCATTTTGCTTTAGTTCAGAGTGTAGTAATATTGCAAGCTGCTGGGAACAGAAGGCATTTAAAAGAGAAGCCGAGCACATTTTCTCAATGATTCAATAAGCTGTAGAGGCAGATTCATGAAGGAATGGGCATTTAGGTGAAATGACAGAGGTGCAGAGGTTACAGCTTCCGGGGCACATGCTCTGTGAAAACGTAACCCAGTGCGCTTCACCACAGTCTCCTTCACAGTACGGCTGGTGATATACTCTAGCTGACTCAGTTTGCGGAACTTTTTTTCCACAGATGTAAAATTCGCTGTTTTGATTTGGCCTTCCAGGTTTTACTGCCACCCAAACATCCAGTGCCTTATGCATTGTGAACTTCAGGCAAGGAAAAATGACTCAACAGTCCCCTGGAAATGGAATCGTGGGGCCCCTTACACCACCCTTCTTCCCTAAATGTTGCTATTAATCAAATATTAATCCCACAAATATGTTTGGCGTGTGTATACGTACGAGGGCATAAATACTGCAGAATGACTCTGGGGCTACGTGATTCACTGCAGCTTACTTCAGTTCTTCCTAGCCTACCTCCAAGTTTTGACCTAATTAAACACTTTTTAACACCTGGCGCTTAAAAAAGGACAGCTCTTTACAGACTGTGTGAACAAAACGGAAAGGATAGAAAAAGGCACTGACTGTTCTTCCCCTAACCTGCCATCCCCGCTTCCAGTAGGGGAGGCTCTCACAGCCAAGGAGTTCAGGTGTCTCCAGGTGGATTTGGAGAGCAAAACATGGGACGTCAGTGATCTCTCTGGGATCTAACGTCAGTTCTGGGCTCCCAAATCCATTTGCTTTGTTTGTTTGTTTGTTTGTTTAATGGTTAAAGTCAAGAGAGGTATACTTGGATCTCAACATATGGCCTAAACCAGACAAATACGCTCCACAGCAGCCCCAGCCCTGACTAGGGCTTCCTTTTCAACTGCAAAGAGCTGCTATTTTAGGCTAACTCTGTAACAAGAATATTGCAAAGTAGCGCATTTCTGGGACTGTTTCCTTCTCAGTGGATGAGTGAGGGTGGAGGGCTGTTATACAAGGGTGGATCCTAGTCAGGAGGGAGCGGCTGCCGGTCACATCTCCTGTGTTCAGATAAGGGTTCTGAAACCCAATTTCACCCTTCTTCACATCCCCTGTCAAAACCACCAGCAAGGGGGAACACCCACAGTATCCTGCAGAGGGAAATTCCTACCACATAGGCTGCTGCCTCTTTGCTCCTTCTCTTTAAAACCACTGTCGAATAATTGCACACTGAACTTTAAACCTATCCTGTTTTAAGTGTGACTGACACCCAGGCATATCACTTGTTCGGTGGATCACATTATTACCCGGTCGTCATGGTGCTTTAAAATGCACAAAGGAATTTTTATTTAACAATCACAACAATTGACAGAAGCTGTCAGGGTCAGATAGCTTGAGTTTCACCTTGGCACCATCACTGTCTCACTGTGTGGCCTTGTTGCTTCTCTGTGCCAAAGTCACCTTTAATCTTCACAGCTACTGTGTGTGGTAACTACAACTTCTCTACCTCACAAATGTAGAAACAGGGTCAAAGGTGTTAGTAAATAACCTGGATTTGAATTTGATCCTCTGAAGGAAAATGTATTTCCATCTGTTTTCCACCTCTACTATAATCACAACTGGCTCAGACGACCATCTTCACCCAGCCACTGCAAAACCTATCAGTCTTCTGTATTCACACGTGCCCGAACTCCTCGCCTCCCACCAACTCACCCTCTCCACGGCAGCCAGGGTGATCTCCTCATAAACATCTCTAATCATATGTCATGTTCTGCTTACCACTTTTTTGGTGGCTTTCTAATGTTCCTGGGATGAAAACAGAATCTTAACATGACCTGCAAAGAAAGATATGATCTAGCACCAGCCTGCCTAGCCAGACTGATCTCAGAGCACTTTGCCTCTTGTCCTCCTTACTGAGTCAAGAAAGGTAAGATGTGTTGGCATCTTGCTGTCTGAACCACTTTCCAAGGATAAGGCCTGGTATAGAAGTTATTAGATACATTCAGCTCTCCTTGGGCACTTATCACACTGCCTTGATTCAGACCGTCTCCAACTAAAACGTGCACATATGCCCCAACTGTTAAAAATAGGTCGCTTGGGACAAAGAATACATTTCCCCAAAGAGTCAGTGTTATAAAAATTAGTTAAGTTCCAGGATCATAAATGCCTGCTTTGCCTACGAGGGAGCTAAGCTATTCTGCTGAAAGCACTGTAGCTTCCCATTTGACAAAGTAACAATATTTAACATAGTAACAACAGCTAGGATTTACTTAACACTTACAGCCTACCAGCTGATAACTTTTGCATTTGGCACATACTAGCTCCCTCAAAATTTATGAGGTTGTTACTGTTATAATCTTCATTGTATAGAAAAAGGAAATAAGGCACACAGCAGATTCAAACCAGGAAGACAGTCAAGCTGAGGTAAACTACAACCATAGCTTTCATTTTAAAAATCTTATTTGTATGCCTCTTAATCATGGCTCTAACATTAGTAGGATAGCCGCTTAATTTGCAGTGTAGTTTTGAGGATGTTTTGCTCTCTATTTCATACTTTGAAAAGCAAAAAAAAAAAAAAAAAAAGAATTATAATCATTTTCTAATTAATAATTCAATGCTTGCTTCTCAGCTTTTGAGAATTCTGTCATAATTTTGGCAATGAAACAGTTCCTGCTTTTAGCTGATTTACATTTTGCCTCTGTCTATTCACACCTGTGCTAAGAGACCCACCATCTTGATTCAGTCACTAGTAATTTCTGCTCGTGGCTGACTGGGTTATAAAGCAGCTCACACACGGTCTAGTATCCAGTAGCCATGCAGGGTCAGTTTCCTTACAGTAACCCCAGGAATGCCTAGAAATAACAATCTTAAAGTACCTTGCAATTGTCTAGTTCCCTCTTCTACCAAATTGGGCTTGCTCCCTCCAGTGTGCGGGCTAAGTCTTTGTTTAGCTTTTTATTTTTTAAAGGCTTAAGCACATTCTGCATGTTTAAAAAGATCAGATCTCAAGTTATTAATATTTGAGCAACAGCAAAAAAATTAAGCTAAAATTCCAGACAGCATCACTGATTCATTTTCATCCATTGCCTTTGTTGTTTCACACTTTAGGGAATATTTGGCTGGGGTTTGTTTGATTTGGGAGAATTATTTTAAAAAGTGTTTTTATTGCCCACAATGATTTTCAATAATAGGTCAGCAAATGAAGGGATTTAAATACAAGTTTTACTGAAAGCCTAAAAATATTTTAGATTCAAAGGGATGCCCTAATACAAAACTGTAAGGTTTGGCAAAACCTTAGTTTCTTAGTTGTGAATTAATGTAAGTAAGATGGATAATTAAACATTGCTTATGTATTTGATATTCTCAACATAGACTGCAACCAGGGAACATGTCATCTATTTGTTTCATTCCATCCTCTGCCCCACTTTTCCCACAACACTATGGCTCTCTACCATCCTGGTGTACTTTGCTTCAACTGAGTATTGTAAATATGCCATAATACAAAAAAGGTGTTATGTAACTTTAAAAAGAGTTAATATACACAAACATATATGATATATGTGACAAAAGGAATATTTAAGCATTTTCTTCAAATCTTCAGAATGGGCTTAATGGACTAAGACATTTCAAAATATTAAAATGCTAATCAAGCAGTATGGCCCAGGAAACAACATGGGCTCCTGTTTAAGGCTGTGTCAACAATTAAGCATTTAGTCGTGGGGAAGATGGACATTGGCAGCTGAGAGCTGCAGAGTGCTCACTACAAAGTCTATTCACCAACTAGCATAGAAGAATGTTAATATTCTAAGTAACCGAAACATCTATAGTGGTGTATACTGGCTTCTGAAAGCCCTGATTTCAGAGTGAGATCAGCTAGTAATATGCAGCCTAGGAAACCCTCCACTTCGCCGTTTTAAGATCCTATCTTTGCCTTGCTGTCTGAGAGCCTCGTTCTACAACATTTGCAGCCGTGGCTTATGAAGGAGAACATCCACTGAGCTGCTCACAATGCTGAAGGCTCTCTCACAGGTGCATCCTTACCGATCTGGCAAATGGAGCATCTCAGAACATAGGCGCTGGGTGGGTTTGTGTAATACATCCACCCCTGTAGGCGCACTTCTTTGAGCCCTTGTTTCCTTCTTCTACCAATTGCCATGGCAATTCTCACCTTTCTATTTCACTTTAACATGGGCCATTTCTTCCCCAAACATGTTAGCATTTTTCCTAAGGGTCCTTACCAGGATGTTAAATCCTGTATCCCAGGAAATGATCCCATTTCAGTACATTCTTCCTTATTCAACTTTATATTCTGCTTCTCTTGATCCAGCACCTTGACATCTGTTTCCCAGCACACTCTCCTAGTTCCTTCGGGCACATAGTGACCAGGTCCCTTATCTCCACTGATAGTACTTTTCCTCCTTTAGCACTTAGACCCAGTACTTCCCTGGCCAGGTAATGCTTGCTTATGTGTGATTTTCACCTTAATTATTGTTCTGGGGGCCAGGGCAGATCTAGAGGGAGCATGTGTTGTCTTAAAACGTGCGCTTCTGCATCACCATCAAACAGCGTGAGTGTGCTGTCCTCTGATGGAGAAAAGTGAGCAACTTCCGCAGACACCAAGAGTTCACTGGAAACAGGCTTTACATTTTTCAAATGCATCTGACATTTCAAGATCCCATTCTTTTCCAGTCAAGGCCCTAACTTTGACAGAAAAGACTTGCTTAGGTTGAGAATTCAGAATTCAGCTTTCTTTGGAGCTCTGCTACTTTTTTGGGGGGAGGGGGCAGGTACTAGGTTTACTTATTTATTGACTTTTAGAGGAAGTTCTGGAGAGTGAACCCAGGACCTGGTGGATGCTAAGCATGCACTCTACCCTTGAGCTACACCCTCCCCTAGAGCTCTGATACTTTTAAAATTAAATTTGAGGCCTAGTTCTCAGCATTTTTTTGGTCATTCAGCTCCAAAAGATGAGAGTCTCTTTATATGCAGTCAAAGAGGACTTTTGGTGTTCATAGCTACCCACTAATTACTCAGTTTTTTACCACTGTTTCCAAAGCATCGGTTGCTCCCATCAATAACCAAATCATTCTATTGTCCTTATAATTAAAACAGTTAATATTTCTCAAACACCTGATCCTTTGCACTACTAGTGTATTTATTTCTACCTTTATACCAACCCCATTTACCACCAGTAAGCATTTAAAAAATTTCACTCTTACCTTTTCCCAGGAGCTCCATCTACCATCAGTAACTGGGTCCTCATGGTCAGGGGACTGACAAGTGGTCAAGCTCCAACATCCCATCTTAGTGTCTGCAATCTCTGATCACTGCTGGTATTGACTATTGCCGGTTAGGTTCCTAAGGAGGCAAAATATGAAGTGAAGATTACCATGCAGGATAAAAACCTGTAGCAAAAGGAAAGCAAACATAACTGGGCAGAGGCAGAAGTTGGACTACAACGCAATGCAGTTTCAAGAAAGGCTTTGACTGACCCATGGGGAGTACTGAGACTGGGAGAGCCCTTGAGAGTTTTTCCACTTTGGGATAAAGGGGTAGAAAGAACGGGAGTTTGTCACTGCAATTTTCATTAACACAGGCCAGTGGCTCTCAAACTTTAGCATACATCAGAATCAGAACCCAGGCGAGCTTAACAAAACAGATTCTTGGGTCCCACTGCCAGAGTTTCTGATCAGGTCTGGGAGTGGCCCGAGAACTTGCATGTCTAACAAGTTCCCAAGTGATGCTGATACTGCTGGTTTGGAGATCATACTCTGAGGCTCGTTGGTGTAGTTCATTTCCTGGAGGGGACTGTCAGCTGGCAGCACTCCCAACAGCCTGGAGCATAATTTCTTCAGTCCTGAAAGGGGGTCTGGGAAGCATGTCACAGACCCACTACCAGCATGGACTCAGGAGTCAGGGGTGCAATCCTATAGACTCTACCACGTAACTAGATTTGTGACTTTGGGATTTAACCAACTTGTCCCGGCTTTGTTTCTGAAATGGGTGTAATGACACCTAAGCAAGGGGTGCTGCTCCCCTTTCTCCTAACTCAGTGACAGGCAGCACCATTCAACCAAGTTGTTCAAATAAGTGTATTGAGAACCATTCTGGATTTTCTCTCTTCCTCTTATCTGATCAGTATATTAAGACTTGGAAAATCTACCAGACCAATGTCTCTTGACTCATCCAATGCTTTTTAAGATCACTGTCAATGCCTTAGTTTAGGCCACAGTTACCTTTCATCTCTGAGCTGGTCCATCTGCCACTAGTCTTTTCTTCCATTTCATCCTATAAAGCATCAAGAGTACTTTTCCTAAAATAATACAGGTTCTCTCATGTTCAGTGGTTTTTAATGGCTACATCTTATTTCTGGGATAGAGTGTAATCATTCAAGCTTGGTTCTACCTTCTAGAAGAACTCTGCTTACCTTTCCATTGCCACACACTGCCACTCATGCCCTCATTATCTGTACTAAGCCAGCTCAATTATTTGTAGCTTCTTGCAAAATTTATTTTTCACCTTTGCGTATACTATTTTCTCTCTGTGGAATACCCTTCTCTTACCTCCCATCATAGTTTCTCCCAACTCTAAAGCATCCTTCACTTCCTCTGGAAACCTTTTCTGACTCATCAAGGCTGGCTAGGTGCCTACTATGTGCTTTCCTGATGCCCTATGTTTTTCCTGATTTTACTGCAGTTAACTAGCTCTCTATTTTTCTGTTTCTTACTCTCCACCCTTCCACAAGGTGGAGACAGTGTTTGAAAACACTGTAATACTAAAACAAAAGGTACATAGTAGAACTCCCCATTTTCAAATTTTGGAGGGTTAACTCAGTAAGCTAGGTGCTTGCCACATAAACATTATTCAGTAAATGCTATTTAATATTTCAGTTAGAGTGGAGAGAAAAAAATTAAGGTGAGTGAGGGAAAAGAAAATGCAACATAAACCTGGCAATTTCTAAGTGGGAAGTTCATAACTGAGACAGTATCTATCATGGTTATTCTCTTAACCAAAAATGCAAATGATTTAAACAATTTAATCTCTTTAAACAAAATTTTTTATCCTAATGTCATTGGTAAAGATATTAGTAGTGTAAAAACATTTTAATGTTATAATCTGCCATGGAAATGAAAACCATAAATAATACTGTAGGAACATAATAATCTAGCTATAATTATTGTTAATTTACTTTTCTATTATTATTTAGTTATACTTAATGATTGATTCAACTTTTAAATATTGATATAACACTTTGCAACCATTATGTTTAATAAATTCAGAAATTCTATGATATATAGATAAGCCTATTATTGCTTTTGCAAATGAAGAAGTAGTTAATGTAGGAATATCTCAAAGGAGTGAAAGAGGCAGAAGTCAAAGTCTGACTTTATAACCACAGGAATCACATAGCTCACCTACACCTACTTTCCTTGAGAAAAAAGAGAAATCTTTATCACAATCCATGGGAAATAAACAAATAGCATCATTTGGGTAAGGTATCAATAAGGGAAATCAGAAGGAAACAGTGTAACAAGGTAGATCCATTTCTACCGGACCTCTCATTCTGGTTAGTTTCTCCATTAAGAATATTTGCTATTTACTATCATACCCTTTTAGTCACTTAGCACTGCTTTATAGCCTTTACTTCATATCAACTGTCAAAAAATCTCTTCAGAAAATTTCTGATGGAAATTTCAGTTCTCTTCAGGGTGTACGGGGGCTTTATAATGTGTCAAGTTGGTTAGGCTAAGCTACATTGCTCAGAATTCTCTTTCTTATACATTTCCAGCTACAATGGGCCCAAAAAAGATTCTTTTGCAAGCTTTGGAGGATGTAGATGAGAAGGCACCATTTGTTAGTTCACACATCTCTCTGACGTGCTGAAGCACCCTGTTGGCCTGAGCCAGCAGCTATGCCGGAAACTGCTCCAGCTATCCTGGGTTTTCCTTCTGCTTCTCTGACTCCTGGGGCAAGGGTGTGTCAAGCTTTGTAATGAAGTGCTCTGGCTTCTGCAGGACACCCACACTACCAGTCACAGGCAACAAGAACCAGGCATGAAGCTTATCCTCATGACTTCTGCTCCTGCTTATGGGTTCCAGCTTCTTTTTATTCTTCTTCATCTTACTTTCATCTTCCTTTCCTGACTCTACGTGGCTTGTGGACTTAAGGTTTCACCACCAAATGTGAATAAGCCTCACAGAGATTGCTCAACTAACTCCAGCTCCCACAATTGTATGAGGTCAATTCCCTGTAACAAATATCTATCTATCCATCCATCTATTTACCTATCTATGTATCTATCTATCACCTATCTATTTACATCTCCTAGTGGTTCTGTTTCTCTGATGATATCCTGACAGAATTCGGCACTGGAAATGGGGTGGCTCCAGAGAAACAAAATCTTAAAGATGAGTTCTTTATATTGGCTCTAGTTTTCTGGAATTGGTTCTCTGATGTGATTAAGTTTAAAGACAGTGATACCGTATCCCATGATAAAGTGGGCACTGGTTTATGCAGAGACAACACAGGCAACACAGTGACTCAATTCATGATGTTTGGATGCCTGTGATCAAGTGCCTTTAGAAGGGAAGGTTCCAAGCAGCCCTCTTACAGTAAAAATACAGAGTATAATGGGATTGGTCAATTGCTTTAAACGTGCTGGAGAACTTGAAGCAAGAAGTTATAAAGAGCTCACAGCGCTTTAAATTTTCAACTCCAGTTCCACATAGAACACTTGGAACTTTGTATGACTATCCTGAGGAAAACTCTTATCTCCTGCAAAGGTGGGATCAAGATATCTGGAAACCAAACCAAAGCCTAATCCTATAGGTGGCTGAACTATAATGAAAACTGAATCTCCAACCATGAAGAGTCTCTTTTCTTAAAGTTATGACATTGATTGGGAAGGACTGAAATCCTGAAAATTGGGATGGAATGTATGGGCAGATTCTGATTACCCAGTCTCCTAAAACCTTCTGAGGCTTCTTTGCCAGTGGAATCAGTCCTTCCATCCCTGCCTGGGTTAGTCTTCCTTTTATTAAAGAATTTGTAATGGCCTCCCCTAATAGAGTTGCCTTGCAAGGCACTGCTATCATCCTTGGGACCTACCTTTTCTGGCCTTCAAGATCTATAGCCAGACTCAAGTCCTGAAAGGCCCCAAAGAGCATGCTACAAATCATCACCTGGGATAAGGTGCAATATCCACCAAGATATTGCATAATTTGTTAATTTGTTTTGATAGAAATATGAAGAGTATGTACGAATAGATCTTACACGTGTAGGATCAAGATAGAAGGAATATAAAGTTATATCAGGCATAAAATGTTGCTCTAGACCCCCTAAGGACAGATTCTAGATTTATTGTTTTAAGCAGAGGAGCTAGAAATGGCCCTAACTTTTTTTGGTAAGTTGGTTGGAATATGGATCCAAAACAACCTATACCAGACAAGTTAAAAGGCCATAACTTTCATGAAATTCCATGGAAGAAGGCATCTGAAGGCTTAAGGTGATTGTAATACTGAAGTGTTTTTGCATCTAAGATCTGTTCGCCCACTTTTCATGAAGTTATGAGAAATAAGTTAGTGAGAGGATTCCTGGCATCCTTGAAGAGCTTTGTGATAGCTCTTCTCCATAGGTCAGAAATCACAGTTAGAGCTACTCCCACAGAACTGGCTTCCTGAAATACACTGGGGATGATGGGATTACTGGGACCAAGGAGAACACTTAATCTCCAAAAACAAAGGGGTGGCATGATTACCATAATGGACACTGCGGCCAGTGCAGGCACCAGACTAGACGGACTCACAGGGACTTTCGGCCTTGGCCAGGTTACTTAATATTTTCAAGGGGGATGGTTGTAGGCCTAGTGAACAGAAATCTCCATGAATAACTGAAAAATTGTGCTGAACACTGGAATTTGACACAACATTGTAGAATGATTATAAATCAATAAAAAATGTTAAAAAAAAAAAGAAATCTAATTTGAAATCTGACCAAAACAGAATCATAACTCCTCCATCAACTCTTAGACTTAAGTCAGTTCATACAACAAGAACCTTTTGAATGGAAGGGAGGCCCAGTTCCCTTAAGAAAAGACCCTGTTTCACTGCCAAAATTTTATACTGTTGCTCTTTTTCCTAGACTTCCCCCAAAGGGATATGTGACCATTTTTCAGTGTAACTATAAATTGTGGAGGGGAAATAATCAGACATTCTGGGTATTAATGGAAATTGGCTCAGAACTAACACTAATTCCCACAGACTTAAACCACCACTGTGGCCCACCAGTTGGTGCAGGGTTGCGAAGAGGTCAGGTAATCAAGTTTGACTTAGGACCATCTCACAATGGGCCTTTCGGGTCTCCAACGAACTCTCTGACTATTACCCTTGTTCTAGAAGGCATAACTGAAATACACACGCAGTGGTTCCCTGCCCGCTGGAGTTAGAGCAATTACACAAGGGAAGGCCAAACGGAGGCCATTATAACTGCCTCTACTTATGAAAATGGTAAAACAAAGGTAATACTCCACTTCTAGAGACATTTCCAAGATTACTGCCACAATGGAGGACTTGAAACTCAGAGATGGTGACTCCGTTTCAACCTGCCTGTTCAGCTTGTGCAGAAGACAGATGGATTTTGCAGAATGACACTGAATCATGGTAAACTCAGTCAGGTGGTGACTCCAACTGCAGTTGCCGTTGCAGATTTTATTTCTTTTTTTCTAGAGCAAACCAACACATCCCATAGCACCTGGTATGCAGCTATTGATATAATAAATATTCTTTTTTTCTCTATACCTAGCAGTAAAGGCCAGCAAAGAAGCAGTTTTCTTGCAACTGACAAGGCCAGTAATATACCTTTGCTGTTCTACCTGAGTGGCACACCAATAGTTCAGAGCTATGTCACGATTTAGTTTGCAGGAATTTGATCACCTTTCCCTTCCACCGGACACTGAGTTGGTCCACTGCACCGAGGATATTATGTTCTGGTAAGCAGAAAGTAGCAGCTATCTAGACGAGTTGGTAAGACACTTGTGTGTGAGGGGGTGGGGAATTAAACTGATGAAAATTCAAGGGACTGTCTGTCATCTTGGTGAAATTTCAAAAGGTGCAATGGCTTGGGGAATATCACCTTATCTCTTGCAAGGTGAAGGAAATTTGCTGCCTCTGGCCACTAAGGAAGTGGGGTGTCATCCGATGAGCTGCTTTGGATTCTGCAGCGCCATGTATGTTATCTGGGCATGCTGCTCTGACCCCTTTGTTGGGTTATCCGAGAAACTGCCAGTTTTGAGTGAAGCACAGAATAAGAGAAGGTTCTGCAACAGGCCCAGACTGCCCCTGAAGCTGCTCTACCACTTAGGACATATGGCCCAGCAGATCCAATGGTACTTGTGTCAGTAGTGAAACAGGGATGCTGTTCAAAGCTTTTGGCAGAACTTTATCACAGTACATAGCCTTAGAATTTTGGAGCAATGCCATGCTGTCCTCTGGTGATACCTTCTCTTTTAAAAAAACAGCTTTTGGATTACCACAGGCCTTTAGTAAAGACTGACCATTTGACTATGGACTACCAACCTACCGTCTAACCTGAACTGCCCATCATGAATTGCATGTGGTGCCTGGTTCTGCAAACCATGAATCTGGGTGTGCACAGCTATACTCCATCATCAAATGTAAATAGTAACACACAACATCCTGTCCAGGAAGGTCCTGAAGGCACAGGTGAGTTACATGAGCTTAGATGCCTGTTGTCCCTCCTGTCACTAGAGACACAGATGCTCATCATCCCTACTCCTGCTACATATCTTCTCTCTCTCCTCATGTATGATGATCTCATAGGGACTTCACCTGACCATCTGATTGAGGAAGAAAAACCTTGGGCTTGTTTTATTGATGGTTCTCCAAGATATTCATGCACAACCCAAAAGAAAACAGCGTCAGCACTGCAGCCCCACTCTGGGATAAAGGACTGCAGTGGAAGCAAATCCTCCTAGTAGGCAGAACTCCGAGCAGTGCTTCTGGTTGTTCATTTTTCCCGGGAAGAAAGGATGATAGGATGTATATAATATATCTATGCAGTCTTTGAACTATAGCCAGTGGTTTGACTGGATGTTCTGATACTTCAAAGGAACATGATGGGTAAATTGGTCATTAAGAGGTCTGAGGAAAGGGTTCTGTGGGAGACCACTGCAAATAAGCAGAGTTTGAAAATTTGTGTCCCATGTGAATGCTCATTAAGGAGTGACCGTAGTAGAGAACGATTTTTGTAATCAGATATGACCCATTCTGCACGGAGACCCATGTTTCTCCAGCCACTCCTGCCACTGCCTGGTGGGCTCATGCACAAACAGCCATGGCAGCAGAAACGGAGGTTATACACAGGCTCAGCACTGTGGACTTCCTCTCAACACGGTTGGTCTGGCCATACCCACTGCTGAGTGCCCAATTTTAGCAGAGAACAGTTTCAGAGAACAACATGAGCCCTGACGACACTCTTCCCTGGGGAATCACCCAGCTATGGCAGGTTATTTACACTGGGATACTTCCATCACGAAAAGGGCAGCGCCCATCTCTTCTAAAACAGGTACTTACTCTGGATATGGATTTGTCTTCCCTAATGCCCCTGCAAAAACTATCAGCTCTGGACTTCAGATGCCTTATCCATCCTAATGGCATTCCACACAGCATCATTCGGACCAAGGAATTTATTTCACACACACAAAAACGAAGTATAGCAGTGGGTTCATGCTTATGGAATTCATGGGTCTTACTGTGTTCCCCAAGCTCATGAAGCAGCTGGCTTGACTGATGTGATGGCTATGTGAAAACCTGTGTTGGGGGTGGGAACACCTTGAGAACATCAGTGAAATGTCTTCTTGAAGGTAGCATATGCTCAAACTCAGCATCTAACCATGCCGTTCTCTTATAACCAGGATTTGCAAGTCCAGGAGTCAAATGGTAGGCATGGGAGTGATTCTTTTCACTATTCCCCTAAGTGACCTACTAACAGAAAAAAAATTTTTTGTTCCCCATCTTCTTGATTTTAGGGTCTGCTGGGCACACAAAAAATGATTCCATTCACCTGGTAGTTGAAACTGCTGTCTGGACACTTTGGTTTCCTTATGCCTCTGATTCAACAGGCAAAGAAGAGGATTATTCTACTGGCTGGTGTGTTTGATCCTGACTATGAAGACGAACTAGACCACTACTACACAAAGTTCTAGCACCAGATGCAAAGTCAACAGCCTTACAGAGACAACTTAACCAACTTAAGCGCCCAAATCTGTAAGGTCAAATCCTTATAGCAAAACTGTATCTCTACCTGCCTATCTATCCATCTACCTGTCTCTGTATCTCTCTAGTTTCCTGATGATTCTGCTTTTTTGACTGGACCCTGATTGATACAAAGTATAAATAAATGTTAAATGACTACAGAGAAATCAAAGTGTTACTTTTTAATGAAAGTCAAATCCTTAAGCTACTGAAGAAGTGCTTTTGGAAAAGGGCTTTTGGACTAGTAATCACTAAGATCAGAAAAGATGTTTTCCCAGTAGGATTCACTACGTGTTTTTCAAGGAAAAAATGTACATTAACCCGAACAGGCTAAATAGGATCTGTAGCTTGGGTGAGCCTAATTAGTTCAACAGTACCAAGTCTTAGGAAAATGTTTTCTGTCTCAAATGGCTGCAGTAGGACCTCCAGGACACTCTGTTTTATATTGGGGGTTGCCTGTGTGAGGCAATTTATGGAAGGAACCAGGAAAGATGATCACTCAACAGAGTGAAAAAATCAAAACAGAAAATTTTAGAGAATATAGCTATCTGATAATATGTTTTGTACCGTCTTTTGGCCTTGGAGAAATTGTTTGAGACCATTTTTTGTTTGTTTGTTTTCAGAAAGTGTTTAGGATGAAATTTTTAGATCTGTAAACAATAATGGGGATGTGGCCTACTTTGTGCTATCAAGTAATTACTGTGATGAGGTAGATAATAATTCTCAAAATCTCACTAGTATAATGACTATTCACCAACATTTTTCAGTGTCAGTAAACACTGAGACATACAGAATTAGCCCACGCAAAGGCAGTGTGACCGTCCCATGGACAAAGGATGACATATGCAGTTGACACGCCTTGTGGCCCTTGTTTCAGGACTTTATCTGTGATTATGATAAACAAATGAGGCTACCTAATGTTAGCTTCACAGTCACTTCACAAATATCCTAATTTTATCTCAGAATTCATGAAAACAACTGATTTTTGTTACTTAACACTTTAATGTTCAAATTTCAGACATCTTATTTTAATGGGTGTCTGGTGCTTTCTGTTCTTAAACCAGGAGGTACATTCCATGTTCCATATCTGCTTTCAGAAACAGGCTCATTTAATCATTTCAATCAATCACAGCCTACGATCAAAATAACGTCATGAATTACCAGTTCATCCACGTGTACCGGTCCAGCATTCTGGACTCCAGGAAACATGGAGCTTGAGAAAGAAACATTTATACTTAGAATCACACAATAAAATATTCAGCCCCTTTCTCCTCACTTTCTTCTTGAATCAACCAAATTGTCAAAGCACAATAGCTTCTGAAAGATTCATTCAAGTATTTATCTGTCAAAGGATGTCAGGATGGCCTCCATCCTGAAGGAATTTCAAACTCTAGAACTGTATTTCCAGCAAGGCTTGCAGCATTATTTTGCAAGCCTCTTTACCATATTTTTTTGAATATAATATCCCCCAGGTATTTTCCTTCCCACTTCAATTTTGAGTGTGTATATATATATATATATATTTGGTTGGTTGGTTTTTACTCCAAGTTATTTTCACAGCAGTGAGCTGCTTCGGTTGTTGACAAAAGTAGTCGCAGCTCTGAAAGGGGCATGAAAGACTCTGTTCGCCGAAAGAGAAAGCAAGAGTGTGTACAGACTTAGTAACAATGCTTGAGTGATTTGATACGGAGGAAATTTAGCTGTAAACTGCAGCGGCTTTAGTCCCTGGGGCGGCCGTAATTTATTCCTCTAACTTTTATCTTCTACTGACCATCGTTTCTGCCTAGCCTATTTTAGGAATAAAACATTCACTTAGGAGGCCACAGAACGTAAGCCCCGTGTGAACGTCACGAGCAAAGCCCACTGGGGTCCTGGGCGCGGTGGGGGGCGGGGTGTGGATAAGGTGGCATCCAGGTGATACGGTCTAACCTCTTCTGTCCTGCTTAGTCTAGTTTCACTTGCCTTTAGGGGGCCGAGTGCAGAGGCCTTGCGCCCAATATGTCAGACTGGAGAGCCGCTGTCCCTGTCCCCGCCACCTGGGGAGCGGGCGTGTGGAGGCTGTGCAGAGAGGAGCTGCCCACGAACACACGTCGGTTCAAGATGGCGGCGGCTTCCTACGTGCGGAGACTCCGAAGTGCCGGGAGCAGCTGGACTGCACCCTTCTCGCGAGAACTGCACGTCCTGTCCACGCCCCTCCCCCAACAAGAACCCTGAGAAACAGCCCCGGCAGCGCCCTGAGGGGAAAGCGGGGATCTAGAACGCAACTCCTACTTCTCCATTTCTGGATCACCGAATAAAGCTTTCCTTTGCGTCTGAACTGAACTCGGTCTCCAAGGACACCGGGCAGAAGGACACCGGTTGGGGACCCACTCGGGAGGGTAAGTAGTAAACGCTACGTGAGGGCGGGGCTGGAGTCGTAAAGCAGTTTTTCTTCTGAAGATTCGCCTCGTTTTACCGATTGCAGAGATGATTACGGGAGAATTCTAAGCGTTCAGGTCATCTCAGCAGTTTTAAGAATTCAGAGGGTAACTTTCTCAGCATGGAAAATCTGGAACATATTTTGAAATAAAATCATTAGAAACATTGTTTTCTCATACATTTCACAGCTTATCCATGCTGAGCCATGTGAAGAGGGGGAGAAAATACAACAAAAACAGCATTTTGTCCCTGACCATATTGGTAATTAGAATATTATGAGAACTAGTAAACAACTTGAGAGTGGGTTGCAAGCGCTGATGTGGGCCAGCACGTTATTACCAGTCAGTTGCCCCTGCATGTATCTGAGCTCCTAATGAGAATTGTGACCGTTGCCAAATGAAATACATACAGCCTCGTGGCTTAATAGCTGGTCCTTATGTAAAGGGGTTTAAGAAGGGGTGTAAGAGAGAGAGTTTCGTGTCACTTGCTTTTCTGATCAGTGGAATATGAATGAATATCGCATGGAAGATGAGTAAAGAAAAGATGACATTGGTATTAAAAGGAAAAAATATTTCTGTCTCATTCAAATCCATTTGTTTGTTTATGAGCTCAGTATTCACCTGGAAGTTTACCAAATCATGAGATATTTCTGAGTGACAAGAATGGGTTTTTTTTTCATAATTTGTTGTAAATTAATGTTTGGTTCTGATTTACACAGTTCATTTATTTGATAGATAAGTTGTGGTAAAATTCCTCTTTAGTAGGCATGAATCACAAAGCCTGTTTAGTGTGATCCTTCAGAACAGAAGCCTTGATGACAAACACAATTGGCCATGAACTTCACCTCTGCTACTTACTAAATGTGTGTGATCTTGGGCAAATATCTTAGCTTCTCTGAATCTCAGTTTCTTTATCTATAAAGTAAGGCTAAAACCATAGTCTTTATTTATAAATTTATGTGAAAATGAAGCAATGTATAGAAAATGCTTAGCACAGTATCTGGCACATAATAAAAGCTCAATAAGTGTTTGCTATTTTTAAAAGTTGCAAGCTTACATAAGCTTGCAACATTCATAGTATGCTTACAGAATTTAGATCCATAATAAGTTTTTTTTTTAATGGAGCAAGGACCCACAATTTTAGGTACAGTATAACTATGTAAAGAAATTTCAGATGGGATTAAAATGAGTTCATTTTTCCCTGAAGGTACAAATGAGATGAACAAGGACATCAGAATGAAATATAAAGATAATCAGCTGATAATCTAATAGCTTGAAACCAGATGAGGGTAGTGAAGAGCTGTCTAGGTAGAAATGACTCTTCTGAGCAGGCAAGGAGTGTTAGAGAGGTTGGAATGGGGCACAGGTAAAAGACGGCA
Organism: Camelus ferus; assembly: GCF_009834535.1. Taxonomy (NCBI): domain Eukaryota; kingdom Metazoa; phylum Chordata; class Mammalia; order Artiodactyla; family Camelidae; genus Camelus; species Camelus ferus. The sequence continues at coordinate 75,950,458 of NC_045704.1, read as the reverse complement.
GAACGCAAGGAGGGATGCACATCAGGCCACAGACAATAAGTCAGAATTAAAAGCCTGGGAGAATAATCGTCAAGTGATAGTTAAAGAATGAGAGCAATCTTTGGAAATCGACCCAGGGGCTCGCTGAGGGACCGCATCAGCTGAGCCATATAAGGACTCAGTGGCAAAATGATAATAAGCCCGTTTATTCACTCACCTACTATGTGCCAGGAGCCCGACTAGTTAGGAGAATGAAACAGTATAGTCACAGAGACGGTGTGAGTTGGGACTCTGAAGCACTTCCTAGTTTCTATTTATTCATTCATTTTTAAAATTTTATGCTAGGCTATATTCTAGACACCGAATATACAATATTAAACAAAGAAAAAAAATCCCAACCCCATTAGAACTTATATTCTAGTGGGAGAAAGACACACATTCAACAAAAAATAAATAAAATATGTTACATGTACGATGGCAGTGAATGCTGAGCAGGAAGGCGAGCAGGACGTGTTGGGGGAATCGAGCTCAAGGAAGCCTCCTTAAAAAGTGACATTTGAGCAAACACTTGAAGGAGAGGTGGGAGCACACCACATGGCTGTCTTGAGAAGTCGCATTCCCCAGTGGTGTGAATGCCAATTTAAGAGCCGGCTGGCTTGCCAGGAGACCTACCGTCCCAGGGGCAGGTCAGCCTTCTGCAGAGGCCGGGTCTGTGGAAGAACCGCCAGTCCAGGTTAGAGTAAGGGTCTGCTGAACACCAGAGTGTCTTCGGTCGGTGGGAACCGCACTGAGGTTGAGACCATCAGATAGGACTCCCACGCCCCGGCCAAGTCAGAGAGACCAAGCCATGAATGGCAGCCAGAAACTGAGTCCCCAAACGGCAGCAGGGCCTGTCTATCCCCGTGGGCAGGTCCCAAGCTGGACCTGCATTTAAGCACCGAGTCTCATCTCTCCTGCCAAGTCCACAAGGATGTTTCTTCAACTTCCACAATGTAAAAAGGGTTAGGCGTTTTCTTTTTAGTTTTCTGTAAGTTTGTTCTAGTTGCCCTTGTCTTTCTTTCCTACTTTAGACATATGCTTATTCCTTTCATTTTTTTCATTTAATTTTTTTTTTCTATTCTTGTTCCAAAATGATTTTCAGAGTAAGATGTTCTAACAGCGGTGTACATGACAATTATTACTTGTCTCATCCAGTACTTTCTATCCTTCTGGGAAGCACCTTTCCCCTTTCCAAAGATGTGAATCTAGTGGGATTTTCCATGATGATGATGATGACGATTCCTTTAAAATAATATTTACTATTTTATTGAGCATTTACTATGAACCAGGTACTGTGCTAATCACTTTATCTACATGCATTCATTTCATACTCAGAAGAACCCTGTGATTTGGGAACTAGTACTTCTTCCATGTTACAGATGAGGAAGTGGGGACTTGGAGAAGTTAGGTAACTTTTCCAACATCACACAGCCAATACACGGTGGGGCCCAGACCTGTTCTTACAAGCACCACGTGCTTATTCTGGGGTGGTTATTGGCACCAAACTGGCCCAGTGATGACAGCTTCCTGCAAAACCTCAGTTGACTGTTCTAATGAGAAGCACGTGGCCCAAACCAGTAACTTGTCTTTTACAAAAAAAAAAACTGAGGAAGAAATATTAGTGGTACTCATAGTAGGAAGAGGAGGAAGGTAAGTTGAGAGTTTCTGGCAGCCGTATATTCTATCAGATGGAAGAAGTCAGACTAAGAGAATGTAGCCAAGATTAGCAATTTGGAGAATGTAGGAGGATTCTGTTGTTCTGTCCGTGGGCTTCCACTGCTCCTGAGGTCTAGCAGCATTCCTGCTGCTACATAATATCATTCAAGTTGCTTTTATTACATTAATGAAAAAATTATTAAATTTACTTTACAATGCGAAAACTAAGCAAAAAAATGAGAGGTACAAAGAATATTAGAAATCATCTACTATAAACTTCTTAGTTTATAAATTTGAAAACTGAGGCCTACAGAATTGAATTTTTTCCTAACCTTACACAACTAATTACTAGCAAAATTAGAATGAAAACACAGCTCTTCATTCAGCTACACTAGGTTATAACTTCAAGGAGGTGTTTCCTCAGATTAAACCATATGTGAGGTACTTCTGTTTTGAGAAAAGAGAGAACTCATGTACCCAAGAAGGGTGCCCTCCTTATCCTCCATAAAGTGGTGCAGATTCTCTGTCTTGATGTCTCATTTGGTGAAAACTGCCTTGGTTTTGCAACTCTAAAGGGAGAATGTCATTCTGAACATGTGTCATGTAATGGCATGCTCTCTCTTTTGTGTTTGAAATATTTAAACTGGCATACAAAAATTCCTTTATGTTGGAGATGTTTAAAAATAAGATATTTAAATCATAATTATGGGTCTGTTTTGGATGTTTCCAATGTGATTCACAGGTTTGGTCAGCTTTGAGATTATGCATTTTCTTTTATTTTAGAGCATTGCATCGTTTGTGTGTGTGTGTGGTTTAGGGTATAGTTATAGTTGGAAATCTGTGATATTTCCACATGTGTTATCTGAGATCCATGTAATCCTGGTGTTCAGCTTTTGTAATGATGGTGGATTCTGAGGAAGACAGTTTTGACACTGAGTAGGAACCATAATAACAAGAGACTGATAATGCTTTGGCCCAGGTGGGGACTTGTTGATTGCTTGAAGGTCTGTGTCCTTAATGTATCAAGAACCTTTAAGGGGAAAATAAATGTACTTCTGAGGATCCGCATGTCTGAATCACAGTAATATCTCACCTGGTAACAGATTGATGGTGGAACATGGATGCAGAAAAGGCTAATCTGAGAGAGGATTATAATTGAGATTACAACAGTATATGGATTAGCTATATGAATCTTCATGAAAATTTACTCTTTTGAACTGAAGTTGAGGCATGCATTATTTACTAAGCTGCTGGTGTGAATTACAGGTTTTTTTCCTTAAATCTGTAAACTGGATAGGACTCTTGGAAGCCTCATCGAGAGCACTTATACTACAAGGATTTTGGGTGTGGGTACCAGTCATGCTCTCCTGCAATCAGTTTAACTGTTGAGATTTTAAGAAGGAGACAGATAGACACGTCGTCCTTCTGCGTTGCCCCTGACCTCTGAGACATTCAGGAGAGAACTGAATCCCTACATTTATTCCAGGGCAGGTCATTGACCTAATTTTCGTCATAGGCTTCCTTTCTCTTCTTTTGTAGTTTTTCTACGTTATTACCAACACATTTAAGAAATATTTTTGTACAACGTGTCAGCAATATATTTCAAATACAGCTTTTATTAAATATTTACAAAAACACAAACATTTTATTTTTTTATACACAGTTATTAGACATTTTTTCTTAGTATATATTGAAATGATACATTTAAAAAAATTATGAGACTTAAACTTGTACTAATGCTCTTGAAGGAGAGCGATTAAAACTCATATTCCAACTATAAGACTGACATATTTTATGTTTCTTAATTATCTTTAAAGTTCCCAATTGCATTACTGTTGAAAAGACTCAATTTACTGTGTGCCAGTGAAAGAATGAAAGAACTTCCCAGACAACTGCTATTTCAGATGAGAAAGTATTTCATTCCTTTGTGCTGTCAGAATATAAAACTTTCATGTGAAGGGCATTTTTCACCTTCTTTTGTTCTACTCAAAGTCATGGCATCGTTTGGGTCAAGACTGACATTCAACAAAAGCATAAAAAACTAATTTAATGAAATTTTCCAGTATATTGATTTTCTGTGTTTATTAATTGGCAGTTTTTTAGGTCTTTGTCTCTCAAAAATATCTTACGTTATATGAAAGCAGTCTTAAAACTAGCTTGACAAAACTGATCAATCTCTTAAGGTTTTACTAGCCTGCTGATATTTTTATAAACCTTCCCCTACACTTCCTGTTCTTTCACCAAAGGGTCACTTCATTCAAAATCTTATTTTGTACCCTCTGTGACCCTCTCCACTATGTGCCGTTTGGAACTCCTAGGGAGAGTCTTTGATGAATTGGTAGTAGCCCAGAGGAATGGCTGCTGAATTTGCTCTTCATCTGAAACGGCTCTGTAACAGAAAGCCTACCTCCTTATAAATTTACATTTGGGTCTTTTTCAATCTTCTGCAAATCACATTGACTATAAACCTACTTACGTTTTCATTATACAATTTTTTTTTTTTGCATTTGTTTTTGTCTATGCTGTCTTATCTTTTTTGGATGGCAGTACAGAGATTTGTTTCAGTCACAGGTCTAGGTTCTTGACACACTATCATCAGTCCCCATTTTATTGTATTTTAATTAATTATCCCTTTCTTCAACAATCGGTAGTCCCTTTCCTCTTTTGCCCTCTCCTCTACCAAACACACTGTATTTTGTTTAAGACATGTACATTTGTATGTTCTATCCTGGTGAAATAGTGTTTTGAATCTTTAAAAAAAATGTTTATGTAAATGGTATTTCACTATAGGTTATAGTTCTCTTTCGCTTCTTACACTCTTTAAAACGCAGGAATATATTCATGCCCATCCATGTTTATCAATGCATGTCTAATTCATTACTTCTGACTGCTACGTGATATTTCGTAATGTGTGTCTACCGTATTTATTCACTCTTTCAACAATAGACGACAAAGTTGCCTGCTGTTTGCACCAACACCATCATGACCCCTCTGGTGCTGAGCGGTGGAGGCGGGGGAGGGGGGACTGTGGGTGGAGGAAATGCCCAGGAGCCAGAAAGTCTGCCTGCACCTGTTGTCTGTCCTCCATACCACATATGGATTTGAATTCTGTTTTTCCACTATCATCTCTGGTGCCTGCCAGGGATGCCTTTCCTGTTTAACACTGAAGAAGAGGCCAACAGCAGTCTACCTAGGGATTCATTTTTGTTATTGTTAATTTTTCATGAGAAACCTTATTTCACTTCTATGACATATCAAGCACTGAATTTCATTAAAGGGAGCTAGCAGCCTGTGTTCTTAGTGTTTTTAGGAACCAGGAATCCATCATTCTTTTTAGAAGACAAATTATTTTTTTATAATGTGAACATGAGTTTAGACATTTGGGAGATATGGACTTGAAAATGTATTTTTACCTGGCAATTTTAACATGCATACTGTTGAACTGGTTTCTACTGTACATAAACATTAGAGCTATTAAGCACTAAGAACCGTAACTCTCACAGGAAGAATTAATGGCTGTACAAATGATCACAGATTTACTTGAAGTAATGAGGGAAAAAAATGACTCTGGGAAAGATTTCTCAAAATTATAGCAGCAATATATTTTCTGGTCATGTTCTCACCTTCCAAGCAAATTTTGATCTTTGTGATCTCTTTTATCTCTTTGATCTCATACTTTGAAACAGCTCCCTTTTCTTGGTGGAGGGAACAGGACTTGACATACAAGCACTCACCTTTCTCTGCTCTGTGAACTCAAACACCTACCTGGACACTACCTAGAGTCTAACACTGGAAAACAAAACAAAATAGAAACAAAATAAAAACAAACAATAAACAATGAAATACCTTCCTTGAACCCATAGCTCACCCTAATTACTGTCTTATATCCTTCACAGCCAGATATCTTCAGAGATGTCTTCCCTTCCCTTTGTGACCTCTCCTTAACATTCCGCTTGAAACTATGTCACCCTACAGGGCCAAATTCAAAACTTTTTATTCTTTGCTCAACATTTTCTCACGTCAGCAAAATGACATTAATGATTTCTTTCACCTCGAAACACTCTCCGTTAACACTGTCTTGTTCAGTTTCTAACTCTCTAGGAAATTCTTCTGTCTCCTTTGTCTCAAAACACATTCAACTCAGAAATGTCGTCTTCTCTTGTCACTCTACTCTCTCTCCCTAATCAATTTCTTAACTTCATTTACCATGTATCTCATTGCCAGAAATTTTCAAATCCCTATCACCAGTCTGGACATCATGCCTAACTCCATATATCCAACTATGTATTAATTCTCATCTTGGATAGTTCGTAGGCACCTGAAATTAACTCAGATCTCTCCAGTCCCCTACTCCCATCCACCAATCCCTCTCTGTCATTCCCCACCTTTCAGTGTTCTGTGATGTTCCATTTTGGTACAGCCATTTATCCAATCATACAGTTTAGATGTGGATGAGCTGTCCTTTAAACTGTCCTTTCCTTTTCCAATCCTGGTATGTAATTAGTCACCAGAGCTTATCAATTATATTTCCAAGATATACTTAAATATATCCACATTTCCCTACTTCCACACTTTAATTCTTGCCACCTTTCTATTCAGTCTGCACACAGTGACCAGAGTGAATTTAATAAATCCTCAATCAAATTTTTAAATGCCTTCAAACGGTATCAAGGTCTCTGTAATACCGTGACACTCTCCATGGACTGAGCCCTGCCTCCCACACTTACAGTTCTGCTCATCACCCTCTGCTGTTGTCAGACTCAATGTCTTTCAGTCCTTGTGCTTGCCCACCTCTCTGCCTGCCATCCTGTTTCCCTCTGCCTGGAATACTCTTCTATATCATACTCTCCCACTTCACTCGAATAATTCTCACTCACCCTTTAGCACTTGGCTTAAACTTTACCTCCCCAGAGTAGGTGAGAATCCCTTTTTGAGGGGCTTATGTAGAACCTTGTATTTCTCCTTTTATAACATTTTTTAAGCTTGTGATTATTTGTCTATTAACTCTCCATGCTACAACGTGTGCTCCAAGCAGGCAAAGTAATTATCTTATTCTCTTGGCAGGGTGTCTGGCACTATAGGCACTGTGACGTATTTGATGAATAAATGAATGGCTGCTCGAAGAAAGAAACTTATCTTCTGAAATTCACTCATGTATAATAATCTCCTCCAGAAAGCCTTTCTGTACTTTCTGTTTTGGCTAAGTTCCCCTTCCCTTTATACTTTTGTATCCTGACTGTGACTCCATACTCACCTATTACTAAATTAGGGTGAAAGTGTCTGCTTTAGGATCTGCTATCACTGAACTCTGTTTCAGAATTTGTAGTATCAGTTGGAACAGGACAGCCTTGGCTTGAATCCCAGCTCTGCTAGCAAATAGCTATGTCAAGTTGGATAATCTCTGCCTCAGTTTCCTCCTCCATAGAAAGGAGACAGTAATGCTCACATTGAAGTCTGTTGTTTGGATTAAATGACAACACACATCATAAATGTTCAATAAATATTAGGTGTCATTATTACCAATTTTGTGTGTTGTTTTGTATATTCTGCATTGTTTTGCTATGAGTGAGAAGGCAAATTGCCTAAGGCCGTAGAGAGAGAAACAAAATTGCAATTTAAATTAATCCCTTCATTCTTTCGTATAAAATATGTATTTGAGTGCCCATTTCTAAATTCAATCCAATTCATTTTCCATCCACATTGCACAGAAATAAATTGAAAAAAATGCAAGTTTTCTTTTGCTACTTCCCCGATCAAAAATTCTCCAATGATTCCTTAACACTTTTAGGAAAAAAATACAAAAACTTTAGCATGGAGTGAAATGGTCTATGTTAACCTTTCCTGACTTGCCTCCTCAAATTTTTTGTCCCATCCTATTAACCTCTCTTGTTTCAGGCATATTTATCTGCCACTGAGAGAGGGAGGGACAGAAAGGGAGGGAGAGAGAGAAAGAGAAGAAAGAAGAAAAGACAGCCAATGCTCTTTTCTCTGTCAGGCACCAGATCCCTACATGATCAAATTTTACTTCCTCTTCAAAAACTTTCTGAGTCGTTTCTCCCCTATCTCCTCCCTACTCCAAAAAGAATTACATTCTCTCTCTTCTAAATTCTCATGGCATCTTGTGATGCCTATATTATGACACTTGTCATATTATATTATAATCATTTATGAGTCTATTTCTCCACTGGATTATGAGCTCCTCGAGGGCAGGGACTTTGTAGAGCATAGCAGTTCAGATGCAGACCTTGCATTTTAATTCTAGCTTCATCTCTTCTAGGCTCTGTGATCTTGAGACAGTCTATTTTGGCCTCTCTAGAAAGTGGAGATAATGTTAAATAAGTGCCTAAGACATAAAAGAGCTCAATAGATGCTAGCTATTATTATTACTATTATTATTATTAGTAGTAGTAGTAGTGGTAGTTATGGTTATATAACACACTGGTGCACAGCAATCTCAAAACCTAGTGGCTTATACCAACAACCATGTCACCATGTTACAATTTTGTAGGTCAGAAATCCAAGCAGGGTTTGCCTGAACAATTTTCTACTCCTTGAAGCATTGACTAAGACCAGCTACTCCGGACGATCCAAGACAGCTTTATTCAACATCTGATGCTTTGGTGAGAAGGGTAGGAAGACCGAGCTTGGTTGACAGAGTGCCTACACGTGGTGTCTCCATCTGGCAGTCTCAGGGTAGACAGACTTCCTGCAGGTTGGCTGGCTTCCCCGAGAGCAAGAGTTTCAAAAGAACTGGGCAGAAGATGCATGGCCTCCAATGAACTAGCCTCAAAATCCATGCGCTTTCTTTTCTACTACATTCCCGTTGCTTATGAGCAAGTTCTAAGACTAGCCCAGTTGAAGAGGGGAAGAATCAGACTCCACCTCCTGGTAGAGCAGCAGCCAGGTCATGTTGTAGAAGCACCTGTGGGATGGGAGATAATACTGCTGTCATTGCTGGAAAATGCAGCCCACAACAGTATTATTCAGTGTCTAAAAGAGTGCCAGACACTCAACCAATATTTGAAGATTGGATGAATGAGAGATTCGAGGGGAAGGAAAAAAAGTAGAACACAATCTTTGCTCTTCAGGATATTTTAACTCTGTCCTCACTAGCTGCTGAGAATCAGAGACAGTCACAGTCTAAGTCCGTGCGAAACTGAAGAAGTGGGCTCCATTCTTCTTTTTCTTTTTATCCTCTAAAATAAATCTCAGTGCATAATGTTTTGAAACTGGAAATGGAAGTGTTTGTTTTCACGGACTGACATCCAGTTCTCACTTTCCCTCTGCACCCTCTCCCCCACATATCTACCATGTTAGAAAATTTGTTTTTTAAAAATTGAAGTGTAGTCTATTTACAATGTTGTGTTAATTTCTGGTGTACAGCATAGTGATTCAGTTATGCATATATATATATATTCCTTTTCATGTTCTTTTTCATTATAGGCTATTACAAGATATTGAATATAGTTCCCTGTGCTATGCAGTAGGACCTGCTTGTTTATCTATTTTATATATAGTAGTTAGTATCTACAAATCCTAACCCCCAATTTATCCCTCTTCATCTCCTTTCCCCCCAGTAACCATAAGTTTGTTTTCTATGTCTGTAAGTTTGTTTCTGTTTTACAAATAGGTTCATTTGTGTCCTTTTATTTTAGGTTCCATATATAAGTGATATCATATAGTTTTTCTCTTTCTGGCTTACTTTACTTAGTATGATGATCTCCATGTCTGTCCATGTCGCTGCAAGTGGCATTATTTTATTCTTTTTTATAGCTGAGTAGTACTCCTATATATATCACAACTTCTTTATCCAGTCATTAATATTGTTAAAATGTCTATACTATGCAAAGCAATCTACAGATTTAATACGATCCCTATCAAATTACCCAGGGCATTTTTCATAGAACTAGAACCAATCATCCTGAGATTTATATAGAGTCACAGAAGACCCAGCATTGCCAAAGTAATACTGAAGAAAAAGAACGAAGCTGGAGGAATAACCCTCCTAGACTTCAGACAATTCTACAAAGCTACTTTGTAGCTTTGCTATTGATCTTTGACAAAGGAGGCAAGAATATACAATGGAGAGAAGACAGTCTCTTTGGCAAGTGGTGTTGGGAAAACTGGACAGCCACATGTAAATCAATGAAATTAGAACACTCCCTCACATCTTACACAAAAATAAACTCAGAACTGCTTAAAGACTTAAGCATAAGATAAGACACCATAAACCTCCTAAAACAGTACATAGGCAAAACAATTTCTGATATAAATTGTAGCAATGTTTTCTTAGGTCAGTCTAACCAGGCAATAGAAATAAAAGCATAAATAAACAAATTAAACTTCTAAGCTTTTGCACAGAAAAGGAAACCATAAATGAAACAAAAAGACAACTGACGGGATAGGAAAAAATATTTTCAAATGATGCAACTGACAAGGGCTTAATTTCCAGAATATACAAACAGCTCATACAACTCAGTAACAAAAATAAACAAGCAACCCAATCAAAAAATGGGCAGAAGACCTAAGCAAACATTTCTCCAATAAAGAGATTCAAATGGCCATCAGGCATGTGAAAAAATGCTCAATAAAGCTATTTATCAGAGAAATGTAAATCAAAACTACAGTGAGTTATCACCTCATACTGTCAGGATAGCCAACATTAAAAAGTCCACAAACAGTAAATACTGGAGAGGGCATGGGGAAAAGGGAACCCTCCTACACTGTTGATGGGAATGTATGAATGTAATGTTGTGCAGCTGCTATGGAGGACAGTATAGAGATTCCTTAAAAACTAAAAATAGACTTACCCAATGATCCAGCAATTCCACTCCTGGGCATATATCTGGAAGAAACTTTAATTAAAAAAGATACATGCACCCAATGTTCATAGCAGCACTATTTACAATAGCCAAGATATGGAAGCAACCTAAGTGTTTATCAAAAGATGACTGAATAAAGACATTTAATTAAGTTTTGTATCAATTGTCTTACTAATTCAACACTAAGAGATAAAGTCTTTCTTTTATAGGGAAAATCATAGGAAGTTTTATGATAAAGCACTTACTATTTAATTATCTCTATGAATGTGAACTATAATTTTAAGATAATAGTTAAACTTGTAAGTATCATCAAATGTTCATAAGTCCAAAATTATTGTTTCAAATGAATGAAAACTAAAATTCAATTGATTGAAAAATCTCTGATAAATATAGTTAGTATGAAGAAAAAAAATCCCTTAGAACAACAACAACAAAAAACCTTGTGCCTGTTTATGGAATCCCCTCCCATGTACCCAAGTGATCTTTAGGCTCTGCTTTCTGATGGGGATGCAGCCATATTGGAAAGTATATTATATTTTCTAAACTCATAGTTATTATATACAAAATATTATTGAATCTGGAATTTAAAAAAAATTTAATGACAACAGCAACAATAGGAAATACTTATCCAAAGGTACAGCGTACATGATAAAAGGCATAATCAAGTAATGGCAGAGCAACCTAAACTCTAACAAGACAAAAAAGAATTCTTTCCCAAATTAAGAATGGTGTATCGTGCCAATGAAAACAAGCTCCAGTTTCACCATTTACATGCATCGGTTAGTTGAATCTTCATTAAAATTTGCAAAGTCTTGCTGAGCTGTGGATAAGCCAAGACTCTAAATTCAAGATTTTCCTTTCTCCTGGATCACAGCCCAGATCACTGAAGTGGAGAGTTGCATTTATTACAATTCAACAGCACCTAAGGGACTTAAGAGAAAGAATATGCATTGATTTACTGTGACTATTGACTACTGTGATTTGGCAGAAACCAAGGGGCACAGAAAATTATACTTTCTTTCTTAACATCTATTCAAGCAACTGCAGGGGCAAATAAACCAGTTCAGCTGTGTGAGATTTAGTGTTATGTTTTGTTTAGTTATTTGTTCTGAGATTTAATCTCTGAATTTATCATTTAAACTATATGTTGATGAGAATATACATGCTTGACCTTTCTACTGATTACATCTAATTATGTTTAAACATAAATGAGTATAAACAATCCCTGAATGAAACGTATTCAAACAAAAAAACAAAAACGGGTATAACTGGTTCCTGAATGATGTGTAGTCAAACATTCCTGAGTCCTTGAGATTTAAGCAAGTAGACATAACTCTTCAGTAGAGATTCTAAAGCAACTCAACTAGCTATCTATTTAGTAGAAGTATTGGCTATGCAATAAAGGTTGAAGAGATTCTTAATTTCTACTCACTTGTCTTTGAACTTTCCCCCAGGGTTAACATGCATGGAATCCCTGTCCTCCCTCCTGCCTGGGAGCAAACACCCGACAGTGTCCATCAGGCATCTCATCATTAAATCTGAAGAGCAATGAGCATTAGTTTGGTCTCAAAAAATTACCTCCGTTTATTTTCTTTTTTGTTATTGTTAATTGTTTAGTTTTTCCAAAGCCTGGAGTTTATCCTTAATATACAAAGAACTATTCATTAACTCATAAATATATTAATTTGACTATGCATTTAGTAAACATTACTAACTTCTATCATGTGCCAGGCATTCTGGAAGATACAGTCATTACTCTTAGTGTCAAAGTATAAACGAAAGAAAATCATTAGACTTCAGTTGCTTACGTTGGGGGAGACAAGTAATTATAGGCAATTATATTGTGCTGCATGTGATAAATATACAATATATATGCTTGAGCCCATGCATTACGGCATGGAAGCCCAGAAGAGAGGGACGCCCACTCTTTCCCTGGAGAGTTATAAATGTTCTTGGAGAAGGTGATAATACGCGGGAAGGAAATACGCTTTGTTGTTATTTTCTGTTTTACTTTTAATCAGAAAGTATGCATGGCTTAATGGAAATAATCTTCATTTCTCCATCATTCTTTAACATTAGTTTGCAAACTTCCCACCTCTTCATCATCAGCGTTGGAAGAAAATATGTACAAATTATGTACGGGTTTGTCTGCTATGCAGCATAATTTGATTTTTGACATTTTAGAAGTTAGTCACTTGCACTGAGCTAAAGGTGAGAATGGAGGGGAAAGCTGTAAAAGAAATCACAATAGCTGTTTTTTTTTTTAATCACCATTTAACTCATTGGTTCTATAGTGACAGAACAGGAAATTAGGTCATTCTACACCATTTGTTTTATTGGCAAGATCTTCCTTAAAGGCAATTCCTTAGGTGGCTCTTCTTTCAACAAAACAGTCCCCAAGGCACTTTCTATTAACATATCTTTCCTGATGGTGATACTGGTTGTTGTTATAAAATGTTTTATATTTATTTTTACATTTATGCATTTGATGAATATTTATTAAGAATTACCAGTCAGGCACCATTTAGCTGCTTCGGATACGTGCAGGAGTGTGCTAGTAAATGTTTTATAATGGCTGGGGCGGGGAGGGGGCTGATGCGTCGCACTTGCTGTTTCCTCTGGTGTAAATACCCCCCGTGATGGGTGATTTCCAGTTACCAACAGGATCTCGTTGAGTGGGGAGTTGGGAAAAGTACAGGATCCACTCTTGTGAGCTTCTGAGAGCTGACTTTAGTATACCATTGTGTACACCAGTAAACAAAATACGTGAAAAGCATGCCCTCACGGAACTAACGTCGTACATTATATTATTCAATCCTTGGGTCATTGCCATTCTCTTCTGAAATATTAATGGCCACTTATTAGGTAACAGGAAGCACAATCAGAGACGATAAGCAACTTGAATTAACTTGCCCAGCTAAGAAGGTGTTGGAGCCAGGACTCACATCCAGAGTTGTGATGACTATGCTTGTCACGTTGTGTAACCAGTTCCTCATGATCACTCATTGCAGTGTTTGAAAGCTTCAAGCCAGCATTAAAAAGAAGGAGAAGAAGAAGAAGAAATAGAATTTAAAAAATCAGAGTGTATTCTTCAGTATAAGGGGTATGTATTGTTTGTGAAACTTTAATTTCAATTATGAGTGCATGTTGGATCACAAATTAAAATTTACTTCTTCCTGTAGACTGTTGCCAAAGCAAGTTTGGAAAACAGCTTTATTGACATAGGCCTCCCAGAATTGCTCTTTAATTGATGTGTGGTTTAGGGGAAATGCCCATAGGGTGTGATTATTTGGCACCCTAGTGAATTTGGTGTCATCTCATGGGAAAGCCTCAGAAAGACAAATGCCCACTTGAGTTCAAAGGGGTAGCCTTTGTTCTACCTTGAATCCAAATTTAGGACTTATTTATGTCTCCAGTTACTGCCCGAAGACCTCTCAGAGAACAGTTACGGAAAATGAGCCAAAGCCTCGGAGATAAGAACATTGTAGGCATTAACACATACCGCTTACTTTTGTTGTTGATGTTGTTGTAACTGCCTGTTTTTCTTCAGTGGTTAGCAGTCAAAATATTTAAGGAAAGGTTGAGGGAGCAAGGAAGAGGAGAGGCTGTCAAGACCAAATCCACGACAAGGCGAGTTTTGAGGAAGGAAGAGTAGAGTGAACAAGGAATCTGGAAAAGAGAAGACAAGAGCATGGCCGAGCTCTGCAGTCAGCAGGGGTGAAGCAGAAGCGAGGCCTGAGGCTGAGCCTGACTCCACATCATCTACTCTTTGATCCGCAGTTGGCTTGACTGTGAACTCCCTTTGTGACTCTACCTGACCAATTTGGATATAAAGTGAACACCCAATGAACTGATTTTTTAGACTATTCTGATTGTAAATCTTTGAAGGACAGAAACTTGATCTGTTTTGCCTCCCACTATCTCTTCAATTCCAAGTTATTAATAGCTGCTTCATAAATAATTATTGATTAAATAATCATATATCTGAATAAATATAAGGAAAGGAAAACTTCAGAAACTTTGAATTTGTATTTTTTAATATATCCTTGGGCTGAGAATTTCTTAATGATAATGGAATACTAATTTGTTTGATCTTTTTCTGGTTTATTATTTGCTAATTGTGGTTATAAGATTTTAAAAACACAAAATTGAGATAACAGTTTTCTATGGCTACTGTAAGAAACCATCACAAATTTTGTGGTTAAAAAAACAGCACACATATATCATTTTACAGTTCTGGAGTTCAGAAGTATTGATTTCCCTGGGCCAAAATAGAAGTCAGCAGAATTGCATTCCTTTCTATAAACTCAGGTGGAGCGTCTGTTTTCTTGCCTTCTCTAGTTCCTAAAGGCTGCCTGTTCTCCTTGGCTTGTTGTTCCCCTCCACCATCACAGCCAGCAATGGCCAACTGAATTCTCCTCATGCCACATCACTCTGCTGCTTGCTATTCTGCCTTCCTTGTCCACATTTAAGGACTTTATGGTTTCAGTGGGCCTGCCTGGATAATCCAGGATAATCTCCCCATCTCAGGTCAGCTGATTAGCAACCTTAATTCCGTTGGCATCCACAATTCCCTTTTTCCTTGTCACAACATATTGACAGATTCAGGGGATTGGGGTGCAGTCATCTTTGTGGGGCCATTGTTCTACCTACCAGCCTAGTATAGATACCAAACATTGAATTGAAATTATTGTTCTGTAGTCCTCTAAGGTTAAATTCAGTAATAGCACCTTGTCCTTCACTGACTCCTCCATTCAATCTGAAGCTCTTACAGAGTTTGAGGGCCTTGAGTCACAAGAGTTGGGCTTCAATCCCAGCTCTGCCTCTTCTAGTTTTGTGACCTTGAACACGACAACTAGACTTTCTCAGTGTCATTCTGAGTCTGTGAAATGGCAGTATGTGTTGTAAGAGTTCTGTGAGGAATAAAGAAATATGAGTAGAGGCACTGTGTATAATTTATAAGCCTATTAAAATATTGATTTATTCTCCCTGTTAGAAAGAATGGAAGAGAGATAAACCTCTTGGTTCTTGCTTCTCTTGCCTCAGTGATAATTAATAGCTACTTTGAAGATCTAATTGAAGCCGTCTTGAAACTTTTGTTAGGGAAGGAGATGGGGCTGCTCAGGGAAGGCAAGGAAATGGAAGGAAACATCTAAGGCGATGATGGAAGTGGCAAGACTCTGTCTGGGAGGGTACAGGTATTGCTGTGTCAGTAAAGGGTTTTTGTTTTCCATTTGTACCAGCAGAGTAGGGCCAGGTAGGACCTCAAATGGTGATGGCTGCATGTGTGCCAAGGGAGGTTCAGATTCTTGACGCAGATTTACATGGTCACACCTGGCACAGAAGTTAAGCATGTATGTATATACCCTGAAAAGGACCACGACAATCTGGGCAGAGAGAAGTGGCAGAGTTATTCCCACAGACTTCAGGATTCTTGAATTGTGGGCGGAGGGGAGGTAGACTGAATTTTTTTGGAAAATAACTGTATTTGATATTTCTTCTATTAATAAGAATATATAAGAAACTAAAAACATAGTAGCAATTAACTCAATTAATTTTCAGTCTATGTGATCTAATTTGATTCTTTCCAAATACTATTCATGCTTGATAAAAAGTAATGAAAAATTTCTAATTGCTTTGTATATTTTTGCTTCAATGTCCTTAATAACTAACTCTTCTTAAAAACCAAATGGCAAGAGGTTTTGTATTTTCACGCTTCATGAAAATAGTAAAATAAAATTTCAAATTTTATCTGAGATCTTTACTCCTATTCCTGGCATTTGCTCTGTTTGCTATTCATTATAATGGAAAAGCAAAATTTCTGAAAGCCTCACTCAATGTGATGAAAAATGTATTTCAGTGGCTCAGAATACACTCTCTATTTAACCAAAGTGTGTATGCATTTTGATATTATTTTATTTTAATTTTTTAAATGTACATTATTTACCCACCCAATTGGAACTATTCCACTATACATTTATTTATGAATGCTTTTAAAATTCCAAATGGCTCATAATGGCATATTTGAAACTACTAGAGTTAATGCTGTAAGTGAATATTAAGACTCATAACCCAAATGAAAAGCTGTTATTGCAGAACACTCAAGTCATTTTCTAGAGCATAATATCTCAGCAAACTTGAAGACGTTTATTTAAAACACCAAGAAAAATTAGACAATATGATGATAACCTTTTTGCAAACTTCAGTTGTTAAAATCATTCTTGAACCACCCCACTAGAGAAGATCAACCAACTTACAAACATTTATTAGCATTACAATAAATAAACATTGATCATGGCAGTAAAAATGCCATAAGAATTTTAAGAGCCAAGAAAAACAAGCTTCTAAATAAGAAAAAAAAAAAAACCACTCTAGATACATAGCTAGATTATGCTATAAAAGAGGAAGGGGAATAAATCTTTTCTATGGGTTCAAGAAAGACAGTCACATGATTAATATGGTTCATGTGGTTTACCACAAGGCAGTTTTCGAAGCATCATACTCTTCACTGGTTTTGTTCTACATAGTAAATAATATCTCATTCATTAATATATATGTTCCGTGAACCATCTTATCCCATTTTCACTCTAGTGAGCTGTTTTCTTGCTGGAATGTGTTTTTCTAGTAATTCTTGAATATTGGTTTTGGAAAAATTTGTGTACAACCTTCACTCTATTTGAATTCTATTTAGAGGGATAAAAAGGGCCAACCAGTGGCTCTAAATCAGTCACTCTCAAACCAGGGGCATTTTTGTCCCCTGGGGACATTTGGAACTGTCTGGAGGCAATTTTGGTTGTTAAAACTGGATTGAGAGGCTACTAATGGGGACCTGGTGGGTAGAAACCAGAAATGCCCTTAACATCCTACAGTGCATAAGACAGCCCCTACAACAATTATCCATCCAAAAATATGTGACTAGCGCCAAGATTGGGAAACCCTACTCTGAAAAACAAATGAACAAACAAAAAAACCCAGTAATAAAACCCACATATATGTGTAGTCAGTATGCTAACTAAAAATGGTTGGCTAGTAAACATTATTTATAGAATGCCCTCTTTGTCAAAGGGAGGTGTTGAAAAATAAATGACCTCTTCCCTTGAAGATTTTAAAGTTTTAGCAAAATAGTTGGTCTAAATTTGTGTGTTTAGTCCAAAATTTTGTCTGTAAATGTAAGTGAAATACACCAACCCCAGAAATTAAAAGCATAACCTATACAACTTTGTATGTAGTAGACTCTCAAATAATTATCTACTAAAGACTTTCTCACTGGTTATTGTCTTCTTGGAAGAATCAAATTCATGTAAGTGAGAGTCTCTGAAATTGAGGTTTGTATTTTAGTAGGAGTCTAATAGTCAAATAAATAAATGCAATTAGAGAAAAGAAAAGACTGGAGAGCAAGATGAGTGGGGGCCAAGATGCAAATACGGTTGTGTGACATAGAAGCTTACATTTTATTTTATAGGCAACAGCATTAAGATTTCCTTGGTGTGAGTGTGGGGAATGGCCTTGAATGATGGGATAACAGTAGGATTTTGATGGCTGGGGGAGAGATGTTAAGGACCTGAGCTAAGACAGTGCCACGAATGTGGGGAAGAGTGGGCAGGTAAAACAACATGAATGAGATTGAATTGAGTGAACTGGGTGACTGATTAGCCAGGAGTGGGAGGAGGAAGAGTAGCGTCTAGGATGACGCTGGGCTCAAGATAGGCTGAGTGAGCTGTTATTCACTAAAGTAGAAAGTAAATCGAGGCGCAGAAGAGTCATGGGAGAGTTTGCTCTTGGCAGTCTGAGTTTGAAATGCCTTTCTGACATCCTGGTGGTGGTGTCCAGAAGGAAGCTGTATATGTGGGTCTGGAATTCATACAGGAGAGCTGGGCTTGTGTTGGGAGAGCATTCTCCATGGATCTGTAGCATTTCTGCATCTTTCAGGCAGAGATACTGACAGCTTTCAGTATCTTTTCAAGGATGCTGGTATAGGGAACAGCCTGGAAGATAGAGATGGTATCTCACTCTGCAGTACAGGGCCTGGTTTTTTACTTTAGAGTATAATAAAGAAAATGTTTCCCTCTGGAGCACAGTTTGGTCACCTTTGCTTGCAACTCATTATAAAAATTTAGGGTTTCCTAGGCTCGAGTTTCTTAATTGTGGTACAAACCCATGGCATCTGCAGCATCCACCCATCCCGCGCCACAGTGCCTGTGGACTTGGGTGGGAAAAGGGAACTGGCTTGAGCAGGAAGCTTACTCACCTTGCTGTGCTGTGAGTGAAAAGTACTTTGTTTCTGACCCAAGAGTCTTCTGCCAGCATCCACGAAGCTGGTAGGCTAACTTGTGAGCTTGCAAACAGGGTAAAATCTCAGACACTTCCTACTGCTTAACAGGCTGGTAATGGAGATTTGTGAATGATCAGAATGATGGCAGTGCTTGAAGTCTTCAGAGTGTATGAGATCTCCCAACACAAAGATAAGAAAGGGGTTCTTCAACCTGGGATACGTAACATTTTTTTCCTGTTTTTATTTCATTCCCCTTCCTTCCTTCTTTCCTTCCTCTCCCTCCTTCCTTCCTTTCATTCCTACCTACCCCTTCCCTTTCCCTCTATCTCTCTGTCCTTTGTAATGGCACATAAGTCCAGTAGGAATTGAGAGCAGACTGCATCTCTCTCCATCATCACTGTAGGAGGAGATGCCATCCTTACCCCCTGGCGCAAGCAGTTTTCTCAGAGAAATTGTCCCATCCAGAGCTCAGAACCCTGACAGAGTCTGTTGCCTGACCACAAACTAGATGGAGTTGAGAAGATAAGCTGTTTCTACTTAAGAGGGCACAGAAGAAACTGATAACAGTAAAGCACTGCAAGGAGCAGTCTGAGAAATCATCTCAGGGGAAACGTTTGTCTATGAGGGTTCCAAAGAAAATACCATTTATTAAATCTTTTGATTTCCCTACATAGACATTTTAAGAGAACACGAATGTATAATTTCTTTAGACATGGGAAGTTAACACTTTTGTTTTTCCTCCTTTTCTTTGCTATCTTGGGACTGTTTCAGATAAGCCTGTATTTCTATTTCTAATGGTGGAGGCAAAACACATGGGGCATGAACTCTGGAGGTGAGAAACACATTTGTGCTTTTGGAGATGAGGTGGTCAGTAGATGAGATGCCTATAGTTTAGGAAATAATTACAGCAAAATTTTCAAGAAATGAGGAGAGAAGGAAGAACCATGGACTTAGTGAAGAACCACTGAGTGAGATGCTGAGGGACCTCGCAGAGGCTGAGTTTGGCCCACCATCCACTCAGCTTTCAGTCAAACGAGTATCTCAGGGCTAGCACCCAGGGACTACATTAGATGAACCTTCTGAGGCCTTAAAGAAAACCTTTCTTTTATGACACACCCACCTTCACTCTGAGTGTCCAGCAAGATTGCTGGTCATTCATGACACAAATCTGTATGGGTCGAGCCACCCTCTGTGCATTGCAGGCATGTATGGTGTCACAGCACACCTGAAGCCCTAGGGGAGAGAGAGGTCCTGAGCTGGAAACAGAGGCAGAATCACCTCACGATTGTGTTTTTGTTTTTTTTTTTTTTTGAAAGAAGGATAGTTTTAAGCAGATCTTGAAAGAGGTTGTCCTGAAAAAAAGTGGCATGAGCACAGACATGGATTTTTTTTAATGGTAGTTGTTTTGGAAAAGAGATGGCAAATAAACCTGAATCAGTAGTGATTCTATTGGGAGTAACTGGAAACTTATTTCAGTCAATTAAAGGATAGAGGGAAAATTAGTGACTTAACTTCTGCAGTGCCAAGTTTTGGCATTGTTCATCCCTGACTGCAGATTTATGAAATAACTTTAAAATATTTCAAGCATTGCTGCGAAGTGCAGAATGTTATGTGGTTAGCAAACATTCTATATCTGTGGAGTTACTCTCCAAACAAAACAAAACTGAAAAAAAATAGTAAAGGCAGAATACATAGTAGTTAAATATTTCTAGAAGAAAAAATATTTTCCTCTATTCTTTTTTGGAAAAAAAAAACCCCAGCTATGTAAACTAAGCATTTCAACAAATAATATTATAGTACCCCAAGCAAATGCCTTCCCCAAAGTATGCATCCCCTTTTCTGTATATTTGTATCAAAATATGGATCTAATTTTCCAGATGCTATCTGTGAATGTGGGAGCAAGGCTTGCTTATTCAGTCCATGTTTTTTCTGAGCTTAGACTGTATGCATACTATGGCCTACGCAGGCTTGTGATAAGAATGCCTGTTGCAAAAGTAGGGACTCACTGTTTGCGCAAATGCACGTCTGGATAAAAGCTGTCAATAACTATTCATCAATATGTTTTACTGCCCAGTTTTTTTTTTTCAGCATATGCAGTTCCTGTAATGTGTTATGATAATGCTGGTTTAAAATAGCTATGATTCCAGTCAGTTCACATTAACAGTAAACAAACAGACGGCTCACTGAAGGATAGACCTTCTTTTCCAATAACCCAAATATGCCACATAACTTACTTTTTTAAATATGAACACCTATAAAAACTATCTTCTGTGATGGTTAATTTCATATGTCATTTTGGCTGGGCCACAGTGGCCAGATATCTGCTCAAGCATTATTCTGGATGTTTCCTGTGAAGGTGTTTTTTGAATGAGATCAACATTTAAGTTGGTGGACTTTGAGTAAAGTCAGTCACCTTCCATAAAGTGAATGGGCCTCAACTAATCAAATGATGCCCTTAACAGAACAAAGAGTGATCTCTCCCCAAGCAAGAAGGAACTCTGCCAGTGGACTAACTTTGGGTTTGAACTGCAAACTCTCCCCTGGGTCTCCAACCTGTCTGCTTACCCCATTAGATTTCAGACTTGCCAAGCCTTCACAAGTGCATGAGCCAACTCTTTAAAATCAATCCCCCTTTCTCTCCCTTTTTCTTTCTCTATAGATGATAGATGGGTAGATAGACAGATAAAGATTCATAAATACATATCCTGTTGGTTCTGTTTCTCTAATACCTGGGACTGATATACTTTACAACCACCTTAGACAAGTGACTCTACTTATTAAGGAAAAAAATTTAAATGAAAGTTCTTAGAATGTTCAGAGTAAGTACAAAATTTAAAGTATCTTGTTTGTTGACTCGTAGGTTAAGGAAGAGGCAAAGGGACAACATAAGTATGTTGAATAATCATGAATGCCAAGTATTTATTCAGGTGGCAACTCCATCAGTAGATTGCTCGTAAATCCCTCTATGTAATCAGTTTTATTGAATGCTTACAGGTGGCATATACCCTATCCTTGAAAAGGGAATATGTGAAGGAAATAAAGCAAGCCCTCTCACAGTAAAGTGAGATTAAGATGTTTAATAAACCATGTACTATGTAACACGCACATCAAACATGAAGTGAAGATATTCCAGGAAAGATGTAAAAATAAGAGAAGGCTTAAAGCCCACCCCACTGAAACGCACCAAAAATGAACAAAATAGGCAAGAAACTTGAAACTCGGGATTAGTTTCAAACTTACAACACAAACTATATGGGACACTTTTCAGGAACAGTGTAAACTGAACAAAATTGAAAGTAGACATTGTAAGTTGACATTAAATAATTCTTCCAAAGGGAGTGATTCAGTGTTTTAGAAAGTTCGTGAAGTAAATCCGGAAAAACCCCAGTAACGGTTCCCGTTTTAGAAAGAGGTTTGAAGGCAGGGATGATAAAGAGGTCATGATAATGAAAATCTTGTCCTGATCATGATAAAGGTGATAAAGAAGTCTTTTCGTTACAAACCAAGTGTCGTGGGATCTAGTACGCAGCAGGTATGCTCTGTAAAGAATTCCTCCAAGTATTCAGGAAAGGGAAGAGGGTCACCTGCAAACGAGCGGAAAAATAGTTTGTCCTGTCTCTTCCTTGGCAATGGTGGAAACCAGAAAAGCAGTTTCTACGGATGGGGAAATGTCAGTAAACAGCTAGATGTATGGCCTGTAGCTTAACAGAAGAGGTCTGGCCTGCGGATAGAAATGCCTGCTATTCACGTTCACCTGAACTGATTGCTCTCGAGGAATTCTAGGCCAGTGTTGCCAGATCATCCAAGTCAAAATTTCAGATTTTTAGGAGAAATCTCCTGATCCATAGCTATTTGAGTTTAAGACTGTTTGAATTTAAAAAGAAAACATTTGGGGACGAACACATGATTGACATAAAACACAGGGACCATTAAATTTAAAACTCTGGGGAAGAAGAAGAAGGAAAAAAGGCCCTAAACTGAGCAAACTCTTAACAACCATCAGATTTGCTAAGACGTGTATACCCAACTCGAATAACACACTAGAAGGAACCAATACATATATACCCAACTTGATCTATAGATTTAATGTAATATCAATCAGAAGTCTAGCAAATTATTTTGTGGATATCAACAAACTGATTCTACAGTTTATATCAAGAGGCAAAAGCCCCAGAATAGCCAATACAATATTGAAGAAGAACAAAGTTGGAAGACTGATACTATCCACCTTTAAGACTTACTGTGAAGCTACAATAATCGAGATTGTGTGGTATTGGCAAAAGAAGAGGTGAATGAAATGAAACAGAATAAAGAGCCTAGAAATAGACCCACATATATGATCAACTGATCATTGATTAAAGAGCAAAGGCAATACAATGAAGGAAAGATAGTCTCTTTCAACAAATGTTGCTGAAACAACTGGACACCCACATGCAAAAAAAAAAAAAAAATCTACATACAGATCTTATGTTCTCTGCAAAAATTAACTCAAATTGTATCACAGACCTAAATGTGAAACATGAAACTATAAAACTCTAGAAGATAACACAGATGACCTTGGGTATGGTGATAACTTGTTAGATACAACACCAAAAGCACAACCCATGAAAGAAATAATTGACAAACTAGACTTCACTAAATTTAAAAACTTCTCCACAAAAGACATGTCAAGAGAATAAGAAGAAAAGCCAAAGACCAGGAGGAAATATTTGCAAAACATACATATGATAAAGAACTGTTATCCAAAATATATTTTAAAAAACCAAACCTCTTAAAACTCAACAATAATAAAACAATCTGATTTTTAAAATGGGCCAAACACCTTTATAGACACCTCACCAAAGAATATGTACAGATGGCAAATGAGCATGTGAAAAGATTCTCCACATAACATGTCATTAAGGGAATGCAAATTAAAACAACAATGAGATACCACTACACACCTATTAGAATGACCAAAATCTGGAACACTGACAACAGCAAATGCTAGTGAGAATGTGGAGAAACAGAAACTCTAATATATCACTGATGGAAATGCAAAATGCTACAGCCATTTTAGAAGACAATCTGACAGTTTCTTACAAAACTAAATGTATTATTTCCATACAATTGGACAATTGTGCTCCTTGGTATTTACCTAGAGGAGTTGAAATTTATGTTCATAAAAACCTGCACATGAATGTTTATAGCAGCTTTAGTCATAATTGACCAAATTTGAAAGCAACCAAAATGTCCTTCAGTAGGTGAATGGATTAATAAACTTTGGTACATCCAGACAATAAAATATTATTTGGTGCTAAAAAAGAAATGAGCTGTTAAGACGTGAAGAAACATAAAGGAATCTTAAATGCATATTACTAAGTGAGAGAAGCCAATCTGAAAACTCTACATACTGTATGATTTCAACTACATGACATTCTGGAAAAGACAATATTATTAAAACAGTGAAGAGATTCATTTTTGGAAGGGAGGGAGGGAAAAGATGCAAAGGTAGAGCCCAGAAAAATTTTAGGACAGTAAAAATACTCTGTATGATATTTGATGATGGATACATGCCACTATCCATTTGTCCATACTGACAGAATTTACAACACCAAGAGTAAACTGTAATGTATACCACAGACTTTGGGTGATTATGATTTGTCAGTTTAGGTTAATCAATTATAATAAATGTACTGTTCTGGTGAGCAGTGTTGATAAAGGGGAAGGCTACACATGTGTGGGGGAAGGGACTATATGGGAAATCTCTATACCTTCCTCTCATTGAAGTATGAATCTAAAACTGCTCTAAAAAATAGTCTTTTTTAAAAAACAAAAACATACAAAGCTGCATTTATTAAAAGTGTAATACTGAACTAGGAACAAATAAATAGAACAATGGAAAGCTTAAACGGTTACCAAATAAATCCAAATTTGGGGAATTTTAGCACGGTGGCATTAAAAATGAGTGAGATAAATATAGGATGTTCAGTATATGATTTGAGGACATTTATATAGCTATTTGAAAAATAAAGCTATGTCTCACATGTACATCGAAAATAATTTGCACCTGATTAAAAAAGGAAAAATTAAAATAATAAATATACTAAAATAAAATTTAGATATGGATTTTTGTAAGTTAGCAAATAACAGCATAACCCAAAGCCACTGCATCAGTTTTTTACTGCTGTGTAACAGATTGCCCTACTGTATTTAAATAATAATTTATTATTTCTTATGATTCTGTGGACTGGCTTGGTGGTTCTTATGCTGACTTTGGCCAGCCTAACTTGTGGCTGTGATCAGATCATGGCTCAAAAGGTGTCTGGGTTCAGCTAGGGAAAATGGGATGACTGGTATCTTATCTTCGAGATGGCTAGAGTAGCCTTATTCACAGTGTAGTGGCCTCAGGGATTCAAGGAGGCAAAAAAAGCACAAACTTCAGAGAATTTGAGTCCTTCCTCAGAAGTTTGCATGAAGTCACTACTGCCTCTTTCTATTAGTCATAGCAATTCACAAGATCTGCCAATTTTAAGAAGTGGCAAAGAAAACCCTACTTCTTGATGAGAGAGCTGGGAAAGATTTTAGCAATTTTTAATCTTCCACAGGTGCAAACTAAAGAATTTTGATTGTTTGGATGACATAAAAAATGAAGAGTTTTACAGCCAAATTCCCATCATAAAGAAGATTAAGCAACAAATGACAAAGTGGTTGAAAATATTTTATAAAATATGTGACAAAGGGTAAATATTTCTAACACACAAATCAATGAAAATTAAAATTGATCAGAATACTGGGATAAGCCAACTGTAATAACAATTCTCAAAAAAAAGTAGTATCAATCAACAATCATATGAAACTAGCTTAACTCTACCTAATAATCAAATAAATTTAAAATAAAACATCACTGCAATATCTTTTCCACCCATAAAATTCATACAAGTTAACAAAATTGACGATGCCCTTGTATGGAAAGTTATAAGAAAAGAGGATTGTCCTACACTGGAGGAATATAAATTTGAATTTCTTTTTAGAACAACAACTTGGCATTCTATCAAAGTCTTTAAAAAAATGCACACCCAACAATTCTGCTTCTAAGAATTTATCTGAAGAAAAGTAGACAAGTAGATGAAAAAATTATGATTGTTCCTCCCAAACTTGATTACAATAGCCAAAAATGCAAACAAGCTCAATTCTTTAATTATTCATGCACTCGTCCAACAGATATTTATTGCTATGTGTAGGCATTATTGTAGTCCTGATGATGAAGTGATAAACCAGACAACGTCCCTGCTGCCATGGTGCCTGTGTCCTGGTGGGGGAGCAAACAGGAGACTGATAGACTACCAAGTAAAGGAGTGAGGTACTATTTTGATAGAGTGGTCTGGGCAGATTGCTAATGAAGTGACATCTGAACACAGACCTTGTGTTAGACCCAGAGATAGACATGCTTCCCAGATCTCTTTCAGAGAAGGACGCCTTGTCTGTTTTGTTTAGCCCCTAAGCGCTTAACTCTATGCTTAGCATGTAGTAGGAACTCAAAACAATAAAGATATTTCCTTTAAAAATTAGTAGTCGATATTAGGCAGACTCAGAATATTTGGGCAGCCTGGATGCGTAAAACCTCCACTTTGATGATGTTATGTCCCTGTAGGCTGCATTTGCTTCTGGGATGTCTTAGGCCTTTCCTGGGACTCTACTGAATGCCCTGAGTCCCTGAAGGGGCCAGGGGAGTGCCTCTCTGGTCTGTCTCCCTTGAACTGTCATCTTTCCTCTCCAGTGTCACTAATTTAATCTTGCTGGTTATTCTGCCAATGACCTTGATATCTGCACTTTTGGAAAGCATCATTTTGTACAGTAAAGGTTACCTTGTAGGCCTATTTTCCACCAAAGGCACAAGCCTCTCCGATATTGCAAGAGGACTTGTAATCCAATTATTCTCTCTTACAGTGATCAGTTTCTTTTTTTCCCTCCTCAACTGTTTTGTTCAGAACATCACTTCCAATCTCCTTTGGGTCCTTAAATGGCATAACTGCCTACTCAGTCATCCAAACTCTTCCCTCTTTATATAACATTCCTATAATTCAAAAGGTTGGAATTAGCTAACTTAAAATCAATCAACATTTATTGAGTACTAGTATCTCTAAGAAACTGTTTTAAGTAATTAGGAACATACCGAAATAGCATAAGAATAAGCATCAACCTTCAATTAGCTGTCAGTTACAACAAGTGTACTCTGGTGAGAGATGTTGATAACGGGGGAGCCTGTGCATGGGTGGTAGTAGGGGATATACGGGAGTTTCTCAGTCCTCCTCTTAGTTTTGCTGTGAACCTAAAACTGCTCTATGCATAAAGCTTATTCATCTAAAAAGCAAACAAATAGCCTTCAATTAGCAACTGTGTAGTTAGTTGAACATATCCAAACAGAACTAGTTACATCAAGAAGTACAGGAGGAAAGAACCCAACTGGGAAGGTAATTCTGCTGATTACCCAATTCAGAGCCAAGTATGAAACATGTAATTACAGTTATTCTTTCATGAATGGGACACGAATTTTGAACAATTCTGTCTGTTACACTGAAAAAAAATCAGTGAATTTGAAATTCATCACTATCATTCGCAAAACAGAAACAACAACAGCAATAAAAATGTTAAGTCTAACAGCATCAACGTAGGCAGCAAGCCATCATTTTTAATTTTAAGAAAACAACAATCTATTGAGTGAACCTAATGTGATTTGGGCACGGGTCTCTGTTTCAAATGATCATTAACTGATATTTTTACCTTCTTACAAATTTCTAGATGCCTTAAACGTAGCAGAGATCTTCAATCCATGCTTGTCAAATTGAATTGACTCTTTCTGGAAGTGAATTCAAAAGACAAAGCCGGTGGAGTTTTGCAGCTTCCTTTCAATGATTTCCTAAATGCTCCACTTAGTGTACATTTTTATGCTTACTCATTCAAATTTCGTGGCATAAGAATTAAACTGTAAGTCCAAAGAAACCTAATAGATTTGGGGATAGTACTTTTGTAATGCATGTGCTTTACTTTTCTTTTTCAGAAAAATGGGAAGAGTAAACCTGGTCTTTTCTCAAGGAAAGGTTGTAAGAATAATTTCTTATCTATAAAAGAGCTCTGGAGTATTCAAAGGCAAAATATTACTGTTGTTATTTGTGGTATGCAGGTAACCACAGCAGAGCACATCCAGAATTTACAGATGCAGTCAGGTATTATTAAAACAAAATTAGTGAAGAATCAACATGTAGTTGACATTAAATAACTTATGGAAATAATTCTCTTTATCCCTTAGGGGATAGTTTGCTAATATTCTTGAATCAAGTTATTTGCTGGATCAAATCAAGAATACAGATTATTTGTGTGAATCTGATGAAAGTAACCAAAATGCTTCTTGAAAAACGCAACCTGATTCTATGTTAACAAACAATCCCATTATGCTTTCCTAGTAAAGTCGTTTTTTTCCCCTAAGATAACTATTTCATACTTCTCATTCTTTCCAGAGGTAATAGATTGACACATATCCCTTCTATAATAAAACTGTGGTACTGCATTGAAACATACTCCCAAAAGTTGATACCCTTCAGAAGAGTTTAAGCACATTAACTTTTCATTGCTGTCACTCACAACCTTAAGTCCTAAACCTCAAGATGGAGGTGGAGGATTTTTAGCCCAGGAGTAACACGTTTTTGCCTTTCTGATGTTTGTGTGAGAAGAATTTGAATCTAGGCAATCTTGAGCATTCAGCCATTGAGGTATCATTTGCTTATGGCTTGGGAGAGGATGGGCAAAATATTATTCTGCTTGGAAAGCAAGACTCTTGAAATGACGGTCCTATTTTAATTGGGATAAAGCAGCTACTTCTGTGGGACTCTAGGATGTTAACTGATGTCACCCCTTAGGGACAACACTCATCTAGGGCTGCAAATATAGTCTATCATTTTTATGTACTTTTAAGTCTGCTTCTTAACAACTCATTAAAAGATGCTGAACATTTAAATCCATACTGCAATGGTGAATTTCAAGCAGCCAATGTAACTCGTATTGCATTGGCACAAAAGAAATTTTCTCTTCTATTCAATTAGCTTACTATATTTGAAAATAATTTAATTATCACTTGAAAATACTATGTTTATAAATATCAGACTTATAAAACTGCCCCTCCAAATCCATCTTATCACAAGGGGAAGGCTTCCTCCCACTCCACTCCCCTTTTTTGTCAGGGGAAAATTGGCCTGTTGAAAGGAGTTTCACAGTATCTCTCTTGGAAGAATTCTCAAACCTTCCCTCACCAACTGACCCTCAGCTCTACTTGGAACTCTCGTAACTAAGAAAACAAAGCTGTCAAAGCAGGTATGCATCGTAACTCCACAAACTGAACTGCCAGCCTCCATTTGTGCCCATTTTTCCTGCCCTCCCTTCTTTATGCCCAGAGTAGGGCTCTGCTCCCAAGAAAGTCTCTCTCTTTTCCTCTAGAACAACATTGTCACCTGGTCAAGGATTTCCCTCCTTTACTCCTTCTTTATCCTTTGTTATCAATTTTCCCCTTTCTGCGAGATCATTTCTATCAACAAACAAGCATGTTCTCGTATCTCCTCTCTTGAGAAAAACAAACACCTCTTTTTTGACCCAAATCATCCTCCAGCCCTCACATGTGTTCACTGCTCTTCCCAAAGAAGCTTTGCAAATATTGTCTTTAGTCACTAGATCCATTTCATTCGTTAACTCCTTTCCACTTCAGCTGTTGGAACCGCCCTTGTAAAATTTACTGGCTTTATTTATGATGCCAAATACAATGAATACCTTTTGTATTGCTTGACCTCTCAGCCACACAGACCCAGTTCTCCACATTACATGAATGGGCTGCTCCCTTGGCTTTCTGAACTCTTGACTCTCGAGTCCCCTGGGATGCCTGTCCTCTAAATCTGGAATTCCTCAGATTCAAGCATTACTCATATCTCTAAGTCATATCTCTATGTATATGACTCCCAAATTTGGTCTCTCAGTTCTCTCTTTTGACATCGACGCTTACATCTAACTGTCCAACTGACATTTCCGCTAGGATATCTGACAGGCACTTCAGATATATTAGCCCTTGAGGTAGGCTGAATAGTGGCCCCCAAAGACGTCTATGTCCTCATCCTCAGAACTGTGAATATGTTATCTTACTTGGCAGAAGAGACATTGCAGGTAAGACTAAATTAAGGATCTTGAGATGGGGAGCTTATCCTGGATTATTTTCCTGGTAGGCCCAGTGTAATCAAAGGGTCCTTTTAAGAGAGATGAAAAGGTCAAAGCCAGGGAAGTGATGTGACCATGGGGGCAGAGGAAGAAAATAGGAAGCCAAGGAATGAGGACAGCCTCTAGAAGCTGGAGAAGGAAGGGAAACAGATTGCTCCTTGGAGCCTCCAGAGGTAACCAGCCCTGTTGACACTTTGACTTTGGCTTACTGAGACTGATTTTGAACTTCGGACCTTCAGAACTGTAAGACATTGCTTTTGTTTTGCTTTTGGACATGAAGCATGTGGTGATTATTTTCCAGCATCCAAAGAAAACTAATACAGGTCTTAATGTCTGAAATTAAATTGGGTTTTTAATCTATCCCCCAAAATGTGCCTCTGAAGTCTAAACTAATTCAGTAAATGACACTATTGTTCACCTAGTTGCTCAAACCAAAAACCAAGGAATTACCAGTGCTTTCTCTTTTTTCCTTTACCTCTTCCTCCAATTTATTGATAGTTCCTATTAATTTAAATATATATCTCAAATCTGTATATTTCACTACGCCTACATTTGCTAAGTCATTATCTTTCTTTTCTATGGAACCTAAGTGATCTTCTAAAGATGATTTTTCAGGGAAAATTTTAAATATACACAAAATAAAGAAAATAGTACAATGAATCCCATATACTCATCATCCTGCTAAAGCACCTGTCAGTATACGTTGATCTTCCTTCTTTCACCTTTCCTTTTATTTTCCTGGAGTATTTTAATGCAAAACCCATATATCATGTCATCTCACCCACAAATACTTCATTACGTTTCTCTGACAGGAACATTTCAAAAAATAATCTCAATGCCATTTTCATACCTAAAGAGTTAACAATAATTTCTTAATATTTTTGATACAAGTCACATTTGAATTTCCCCACTGCCTCAAATATTATTTTTACAGATGGGTTGTTTGCATCAGATCCTATTAGGTACTCACATTACATTCAGTTGTTACGGCATTTAAGGCTCTTCTAGTCCATAACAACCTCCTACCCCACCTCGTCATCACTGCCTCTCATATGACATTGATTTGTTGGAGAAATTAGGCCACTGTTTTTCCGTAGGATGTCTATATTCCTGGATTTGGCTGATTGCTTCTTCATAGTGTTAACCTATTCCTCCATTCCTTTTATCTCCCGTAAATCTAGAGGCCTGATTCGATTCAGGTTCAGTATTTTAGGCAAGTATGCTTCCTGTTGCATTCATCATGTTTTACAACACACAGTACCTGGTTTTCCCACTTTTGGTGATGAGTACAGCTGATAGAGTCTGAGCAAGTCAGCCTGATTCCTTCATTATAAAGTTCTCCATTACCCACTCACATCCTGATTTTAACACCTATGGGTAATCATTGCAGAGATCTATTATTTCATTATGGGTTGCAAAATGGTGGTTTTCTTTTTCTTTTAAATTTTTTTTTCAATTTTTTTTTTCTTTAATGGAGGTATTGGGGATTGAACTCAGACCTCGTGCCTGCTAAGCATGCACTCCACCATTGAACTATACCCACCCTCTGATTTTCTTTTTTTCTTTTTCTGATATATTCCTACTTTATCTCAAGGTCATTTGAATTACAGAGCTAGGATTTTTTCTGGTTTGCTAAGATATAGCAGACATACAACATTGTGTAAGTTTAAACTATACAGCCTGATGACTTGATATACATATATATGCTGAAGTAAGGTTAACCACAACAGGTTAGTTAACACATTCATCACCTCATAGAGTTAGCTTTTTGTTGTGTGTAGTGAGAACAGAACTACTCTCTTTGCAACTTCCAAGTATGCATTATTTCTTTTCTTTTTTGGAAATTTGATGATTTTCTAATTCTATCATTTCTACTGCTTTATTTGCTGGAATTCTATAAATATTAAGAACTTTCCTTTACCAACTATTGATTATTCTGAAATGCAAGTTAGGAGGCTATTGGGACTGGTTTGGCAGGAGGTTTTAGTAGCATGGGTTAAGGTGATGGCAGTGATGATAAAAAAAAATAAATGGTTTCAAAATATATTTTGGCAGTAAAACACTCAGTATTTGCAACCAATCAGATGTGGGAAAGTTGCAATATGAGCTAAGGTTGACCTCTCATTTTCTGGCTTGACTATGTAACTGGTGGATGGAGGTGCAACAGACTGAGACAGGAAAGCTTTGTGGAAATCAGCCACAGAAGAAGATGAGATAACCCAGGAGATATTGCAGAAAATAGAAAAATAGCCCTCCATCTAGTTTGCTATAGTAACTTTTCAGATAAAAGGAGTTTCCAAAACAAGAAATGAGTTTTCTAAAATTTTAGAAACAGCAAAGTATTTCAGCACGTATTCAACCAATTTCATATTTGAAATACCACATCTAGCACCCCAGTCATGGCGCTACGCTGACTGAGGCGGCAACGGCAAATGTCATTACAGCAGCATGTTCATCCTAAAAGTTAAGAGTCTGTCAGTATTTCCATTATAAACTCCAATTTTCAGGGGTTTATAACTTGGCTATTTTAAAATCACATCAGGCTGAAACTTGCAAGCAATAAAACATTAAAAAAAATAGATTTAATGCATCTTTGTCAAGATATAGTTAAAATATTGCCTATTTTTCCTGAGATTAAGTGACTTACAGTTAATATATTGTGAGACAAATGTTTAAATACACTTCTTATTTTAAGGTTTCTGGAAATAGTTAGACTTTATGCTAATGCCACATTTCATATGGATAGTTTAGATATGGATGGACCACAAACATACTGAAGCAATTTTAACACATTATAGCAGGACTTGGCATATGCATTGAGTTTTGGGTGAATTTATGCCCAATAAAACTTGTTGTAAATTGGTTAAGATTTTTTTGAGGAACAATATTATGTTTAATTTTATTTTGCAAATAGATATTTTATTATTTTGTTGGACTGAACTTAGTCCCAAAGTTATTGTTCAATTAAAACCATATCGTCTTCTGTTTGGGATACAGTATTTTGATTTCCTTTTAGTAACAGAATTTTCTGACATATGGGATTCCAAAGTCATCTAAGGCCTTTCGCAAAATCAGTTAAGCCAGAAACTCTGCCCTAAAGTACAAAAACACTCTTCTCTCATGCAGAACAGGAAGAAACAGAGAAGGATACAGAATAAAAACAATCAAATATTATATGCTAGCCAGGTTGCAGCATGTAAAGATGAGTAAGAAAAGTTCCCTGCCCTTAAAGGACAACAGAGCTACACTGAAGTAGACACAGGTTAAGGGCCTCCAAAGAGTAATGTGGGTAAAGTATAATGTGAAACTGTAAAGAGATTCCTTCCATCAGGGACGAAGAGAAAATAGTATGGGAGGTGGCATTTAAGCAAGATCTGAAACGTCAGACATGCAAAGGGAAGGGGAGAAGACAGGCATTCTGGACAGGCAAGGATGGCAGCATGAGCAAAACAAAGGAGCCAGGAATTGCATGATGTTTCCTGGGATGATACCACCATGTTTCTCAGGAATTGAAACGCATTCACCCAGTAGATGCTGCCTTGTAGGTCTGCTTCAAGCATTTCTAAAAAGTATCAACCACTGTTTAACCAGTATCTGCCAGTGTTGTCTCCTCCACCTGGCCTGTCTCTGTGTGTGTGTGTGTGTGTGCGCGCGCATATTTGACTAACAAGGCAAATTAGTTAAATGCAGAATGGACTACAAAGGATAAATTCTTTGATGACTAAATTTAATCCTAGAAAGAATCTTTCACATTAGGAGAAATTTGCTCATGGATGCTTCCTTGTAGTGACAAAAATATTCCAGCCAAATATAGAGAAAACTGATATCATAAAAAAGTGATTTTTCTGTATAGTTTTTAAAAATGGCATTGGAAATATAACCCAAATGATTCAGTATTTATAAAATACTTGTCCCATTTTTTGGGGAAAATTTTATCCTTGATTATAATCTCATTGAAGGAAACCTTTATATGCACAGAAATAAGGTCCATAGGATAAATTTACCCAGACCATGTAAACATGAATTCATCTTTATTTTAAAATTCTGTTCCTGGAAATTAATACTGCATATTATTTGGATCAATTATCTAGTATTTTTATTTTTCCAGGCCTATCTTGAAACTTTAAAAAATTTGTAAACTTATATGGAGGTTAAGAACAGTATTTGTAAATTTTAAAATAATATTTAAATTAAAAATAAAATTTAAAATATTAAAAAGTATAAATCTTAAAATAAATATTTATCAATATTGATAATAAATAATAACAAATACAAGTCTTAAGAAAATAACCAAGCCTTGAATTTTAGAGGATACGGTATGTCAGACTATCTTAGAAACAGTAATCCATCACTAAAAAGACTGCATCAGAGTTAGCTTAGGCAGGAAAATAATATAAAACAATACTTTTTTGAATAAAAATTATTAATAATGATACATTTTATTTATAATACTGGTCATGTTAGAATATTTTCTTTCTCAGGCATTTTGTCTCATCTATATTTATCTTCTGGACATTAAAAAAATTCATCTGAAGTTTCTATCATATTTTTTAATTGAAGTATAGTCAGTTTACAATAGACATTTTTTGAGTTTCCAAACTTTCTTTTCTCTTTTTTTCTAAAATTCTATCTACTACTGTTCTCCATGTATTTTCTTTTATGTAACTTTCCCTCTTTCTCCTAACTTATCTATCATTAAACTTATACTTTTCATATTTGTGAAATGCTGAGATATTTTATGAAAAACATTGGTCCAACATGCTAAAAGTGAAATCTGGTAGCATTAATTAAGTGGATTCTATGCTTTTACATTGAAAACAAAAGAATTCTTGCCTCAAATTGTAAAAAGCAAAATAAACACAAATAAAACAGGAATTAAATATTTAAATTTAAAAATTAAATGATGAAGATCAAAGATAATTTGGGAGTATTTTCCCAATGTTCAATTAGGAAGAGCCTTCTTAGTCAGAAAAGAAACTCAGAAGCAATTACAAACAAAATTACTAGATTTGGGTTCATTAAAATGGAAAAGTTCTGAGTGACCCAAAATTAATAAAGTAAAATAAATGGATGAATTATAACACATATGAAAGAGTACTCCTCATTAACAAAGGGCCGCCCAATAACCGTAAAATTCAATAGAAAAATGGGCAAAATAAACAACAAGTTCACAGAAAATGAAATGCAAAGGACCAGTGAATATAAGGAAGGATACTCATGTACTAAGAGTTAGGGTAATGAAGTTCAACATTAGAAGCTAGCATTTTTTTACCCATAAGATTTAAAAAACAAGATTACTGAAATCTAGGCGAGTGAGGGTATTGAGAAACAGACTTTCTAAGGTATTTTTGGTGTTGAATATGTAGTATGACAACCTTTCAGAAAGCAGTCTACTGGAATTTGTTATAATTGAAAATAAGCAAAATACTTAGGGAAATCTACCCTAAAGATATGAAAATAGCAGAGCATAAGGCGATATTTATGAAGATATTAATTTGACATTTATCTATTAATTAATTTCTTGAGTGCATAAGAGAGAAGAGCATTTTGCTCTCTGTAAAATGCAGATTTTATTTGGAGAAAGTTAATATAGAAAGTAAAGTAAAGAAATGAGTAAGATAATTTCAGGTGGTACTGAGTGCTGTTTGGAAGATGCAACATGGTGGTGTGACAAGTGAAGTGTAAGAGTTGTAGAAGATGGTGTGATGCCGTTTTTATAAAGTTCTTAAAAACAGGCACACATAAAAGTTGAAATAGGAAATATTGTAGGGGGTGTGACTATAGATGATATATTATTTTTTCTCATGTTTCTGTAGTTTGGGATTTGCTGTAATCAGGATGCATTGCTTTCTT
This sequence comes from Camelus ferus, assembly GCF_009834535.1. NCBI lineage: Eukaryota > Metazoa > Chordata > Mammalia > Artiodactyla > Camelidae > Camelus > Camelus ferus. Next base: position 75,914,602 of record NC_045704.1, on the reverse strand, counting down.
AATGAAAATAATACTATTAAAATAGATGGATGGTATTTCAAAATAGTTTTTAGTAAAATTCTGTCAAAATTTACTGGTATGTAGCCACACTCTGTGGTGGCTGCCTCTTAAACTGTAGTGTGTCATAAAGCATGTCTTTGATAGGCTCTAACTACTCAGAGCACTAATTGAGAAGATGCTGTCTGCTTCCTTCCTCAAAGGAAGAAATTCAGGGTAGACCAGGGATGACCTCAGGGCATAGACTGGGCAGTGCTGATGATGACAAGGAATGAAGAGCACGCAGGTTTGCAATTCCTTCAGTGGCCTTTTGGCAGTTTTGTAGGATCTTGTCCACTCAGGCCTGGTGGGGAAGAGAAGACTGCCAGATACTTGTCAAACAGTAGTTGGGAAGAAATCGAATTAAACTGGTTGTCAAAATAGAACTTTGAAAAAAAAAATTCTTTTCGTCACCTTTGACAAAGTAGACCTTGATTTTATCTACATTCTTTGTCATAATTTTTAGTATTTCTCTTTTGTTCATGGAAACCCTGAAAAGGAAGCCAGTTGTTTTGAAAGTCCTATCAACACTTTTGTCTGATGCCTTGCAAAATTTTATTTCCAGAGATCCAACCAAATCCTCTTTGACAAGCTTTATTCTGTGTCCTGAGGGAAAATGGGCAGAGCCAGGAGAAGGCTCACTGGCTATAAACTGACTGGGAATTGTTACAATAGTGGCAAGCACAATTATTTGTACTGTCCATCAGTGATACTATCAGTATCCCAGGTGTTACTAAAATTTCCCTTTAGAGAGGAGAAAGCCATTTATAGATCGTGATTGAAAAGAACTCTCGAAGGAGCACTTGTCTCTCAAGCGATTGTCCTTGCCTAGAATGGCTACTCTGTCCTATGTAAGTTTCATTTGGTTTACAAGGACCATTTACCCACCAAACATGTACTGAATGCCTACTTTGTGCCAGATAATGTTTTAAGCAATGGGTAGACAATGGTGAACAAGAGAGACAAGACTGCAGCTCTCATAAATCTTTCATTGTGAGAAAGTCAATAAACAAGCAAACAACTCAATTTGAGATAATAAGGAGGAAATGGTATCTGTGGTAAGGAAGAGGACTGTCTTCATCATGGTAGTCAGGGGAAGCTACTCTGGGGTGACTTGTGAGCACAGAACTGAGAGACAGAGAGAGTGAAACATGAAGTCTAAGAAAAAATGTTCCGGGAGGAGGGTCCCTAGGGTAGGATCTTGACAAGATTGTGAATCAGCAAGATCCAGTTCCGTCCCTCCATTTTCGGTGAGAAGCTCTGATTCTCCCCTCGTGCAGTGACCAGACTCTGATAATAGCCCTTGTCTGTGTGATTCACTTGTCATTGAGAGTATGCTGATTCTGATACTCGTTGTCTTTTAGAAGTTGAGGTGCTTGCTCTCTGGACTTCAGACTCATCTCTTGAAGCCCAGGGACCCTGTTCTACACTTCTTTGCATACCAGAACCAAAAACAGTACCCTCACATAACGAGTATTTCAGTAAACACCCACCAGTGATCATGATCTGATGTAACAGTCTGTGCTGTTGTCATGCCTTCAAGGAGCAGATCAACTCTTGGCTAAAGATGAAGTTGGGTAGAGGGTAGTGAGAGGTTCTGGCTAGCTATTTAAAAAATATATCTGATAAATATATACTGGTTTTGTTAAAAAAAAAACAAGCAAAACCCAAGAATATTCTGTCTAGAGATATATACACATATGGTAAAATTATGTATATAATTATGTGTATATGTTATGTGTAAGATGCCTATTATGTGCAAGTCAAGCTGACAATTGAGCAGTCATTTATACAGAGTCTGAAACTCAGTAGAGATGTCAAGGATGACATTATAAATTGGGGAGTCATCAGCATATAGGTGGTACACTATTTAAAGTAATGGGACTGGATGAGATCACTTAGGAAGAGAACAGAAAGAAGAAAAGGGTAAATATAATTTGTAGTAGAAAAGAATTGCAAACAGTTGTTTATCAACAGAAAATTGGTTGAATGAATTATGGATTATGTATCCATATATTTTCATATTCTTAAAGAGTTATATATACATGTATTGACTTCAAGGAATATTTAGGATATATATTTTGACCTCCAAAATAATTTCCAGAATAATATGTCTATATATTTGTAAAAAAAATATATATATGTATATGTGTGTGTGTGTGTGTATACACAATATTTTCTATGCAGTAGAAAGATACATTCTAAACTGTGGGGAATAGGAAATCAACTTTCCTTCTAAATATTTTATATTTGTATTTTATTTATGCAGCTTTAAAACATCTAATGATAAAGAGGGACATAAACAGAATAAATGTCTGTAACTATGTAACTATTTAGATGTAAAGAAATCTTAGAAAGGGTATTTAGGACAGTAGCAATAGCCTATCAGTGCTCTATTTCTGCTCCTTACTCCCCTTTTGTCCCTTTGCATCCTTTACCATTTTTAAATTATCTGCTCCCTCAACTTTCTTTCTTAACCTTCCACACCAGTGACCCTTCACTGGAGGACTGCCCTTAGGCTATGGACACTGTTCTGCCCACCTACATGAGAGCTGGGAAGTCTCTAGGAATTTATATCTCCCTAGGGGCAGTCATTAGCCAATGTCTGATGGGTGAGAACGTATGAATGTTTCAGCTCCATTGCTCCCTAATTGGTGACATGTGTGATCTATGCTGTCTCCAGGGCATCTCTACAGGATTGAGCCAAAGTTCTTTTCCTTGGGACTTGACTTAATATCACATTCTAACCAGATCTCCTTCCCTTCCTAGTCCTGCTTCCCAGCTGTCCTTCTAGCATTTTCTGGGAACACTTCCTGATAAACACTTTTCCTTGCATCCTTGTCTCAAAGTTGGCTTTTGGAGATCCTGGTTTAAGATGTCTCAGCTCCTTGAGAGCTCAGGCATCACGGATAGGATATACCGTGTGGTAGTTCAGATGCTCAGACTTTAGGTGATGAATCTCAAGCACTGACTCTCCCTGTTGCCTTGGGCAATTCACCCCTCCATGCCTTTGTTTTCTCATCTGTAAGATGGGATTGATATTTGAACTACTTCACAGAGCTATTTCAAGGAGTAAGTAAAATAATGTACTTGAAGTGCATCTAGCACATGTTAGGAACTCAATAATGATTTAAAAATTAATAAAGATGCTTTATGTAAGTACCATGACTATATATGTATGCTGTGGCACGTCTGACAAAAGGAGTTTATTTTACATGAAAATTTATGATACAGAGTTTTCCTTAGGATGAAAGTCACTCTTTACATAACATTATTTTATTATGTATGATTCATGTGAAGTAAACAAAGTTAATATGTCATTGATTTTAATGGGACTTTGCTCAGTATGATTAATATGTCATTATTGCATAAAAACATTCTACATGCTGAGAAGTAGTAGCTGGTGCATTAGAATATCATTTGGCATAAAGTTTCAGCATATGCTGTTTTCACTACATGTCTCCATGAATGCAGTATCATCTGGTATAAAATAGAAGTCCAGTGCGCTATCCATTGCGCTACGGAGCCTCATCTGGTATAAAATTAATCAGACAGTGAATCAAAAAATGAAAAATGATATCTCCCTAACAACCATATCACATATTTTAGCACTGAATAACATATCATTTTAATCTCAAATAACATCACTATTTGTGCGGATGGTACAATGACCACATCCTTTATTGGTTTAGCTTTACTTTTAAGGAACTTGTCTGATTGCTAATAACTCAACAGTTCTATCTCCTATCTCTACAGAGCATCATCCTGAAGCCCATTTCTCTAGGACCCAATATCATGGAGTTAATTTACATGCAACTTTACTTTATAATAATGTCTGGGCTCTCTAAAATTCCCCTGGTTGGGGTTCAAGCAGAGCTAGCTGATGCTGAAGTCTGTTTATTACAAACTTTACACTTCCTGGTAGTTCCTAATTTCATTTCATATTAAAATCCCCTTGTTGTAATTGCTGTCATTCTCTCTCTGTTTTCTCCTAAATATTCTGACTAGAGTAAATTCTCAGTTATTCAGGGATTGTGTATTTAATCTGTGGATTTTCCAAATCCTCTCTTTTTAATTCTTTTACTGTACATACTTAACCATTTAAATATTTCCTATTTTTATAATTCACCAAATGATAAATAATGGTAGAGTGAGAAGTTCACATTAAAATAAGGAGTTTGTTATTTTTATAGAAATTCCTGGTAAAAGTCTGACTCCAATGAATGCATAAAATGAATTTTTTAACCATTTGGGGATCTTAATCCTTTCAATAACATCATATACAATTTAAAATTCTACACTTTGATCTTAAATATAATAGTTTTACCAAGATTAAAGCTGCAAGTGTTTTTTTTTTTTAATGCCTAATGTCATCCAACTCCATACCACCCATTATTAAACTGCATATCACCAGAAATAATGGTGGTTGGAAGGTTTTGTTTATAAATTTGAGAGGATTAGAAGGTCTTAACATTGAAGAGTCCTTGAATAGATTTAGAAACTAAGCTGAAAAGTGAGATTAAGGACAAGTATCAAAATAAGCAATAATTTGTAATTGTTCAAAATAATCTTAGTTATGTTCTGAGCCCATGACTTCGGAAAAGCTTACCCTAAGGATATTACAAAGTAGGCAAACTGTATGCATGGGGATCCTACTCTTTATTTATGTGCTTCTCTCACTAACTTCAGGTCTCTTTAACCCCATGATGTTTTTTATGCTGAACTTCAGCTCTGCAAAAATACCTATAATCCTCAATCCCACTGTCTATCTACCTTCTAACCACCTCCTGAATATTCAACTATTTTCCTTCCACTGTACACAGCCCAGAATTTCTGTTCTCCCTTCCTGTTGATCTTCCTGGTGACCAAAATAATAAATAGACTGATGTTCAAAGATGGTTATAGCCATCTGTAAGCTTCTGAATCTATTCCATTTTCCTTTAAGAAAGATTGCACTGGGAAGATCTGTAAACCCAACAGAATTTTGAGTTACTTTAATTTCTGGAAGTTGAACAAAGGACAGAATGTTGTGCTACATGCATGTTTCTGCAAAATAAACAAATGATATCGGTAAACAGAGGAACAATTTCAAATCATAATGTGAAAGTTGACTGATTCATATGTGATCATTCCCATCATTAATATTTACCACCACCAGGTAGCAAGCGCCAAACACTAGTGTACACTGACACAAGTTAAATGCAGCTAGCCAAAGAGGAGTGTATCACACTCTGCATTCATACCCTCTTGGCTCTGTTCAGCCATATGCTCTATGTCCTGGAAATGGTATTAAGGCTTCTCCCCATCTTTGTGCATTTTGCTTTGTCTCTGTAACTTTTCCTCATGCTCTCCCGTCAAGCTGTCTTATTTACTGCAGTGTTTATTTACTAGGAGTAACATCTTTTTTAACTGCTACTATTTTTATTAGAATTAGTGTTCCTAGTGCTCCTAGTTACAAAGCTGCATAGGTTTTGATGGTCCACCCAACCTAATTTGTCCTTAAGTTTGTTATTTTTTAGTGCACAGTATTGCAGAATGTGAAGGATTTTTACAAATACGTATCTCATATGATTGTAGGAATACCTGTAGAGCATTTAAAAATGTGTGGGGAGGACTTCTTTCCATCCCGCTTTCCTTTTTCTGTCCTTCCTTTTCTTGCAGGGGACAGCCCAGAGAAAGAGGAACTCCCCCTCATCCCACCCCCACAGCTCTCTATATTCTAAATTTCTGTTATAAGTGATTGTTTTTTGGAGCTAAAAATCTATCCAACTGAAATCTTCACAAGCCTTTCCCCAAAGTTATTATTATCAGCGATGAATTTAATTATCAAAGCTCCCCAAGGAGCACAATTCCAGTGCTGTTGATGCCTCAGTTTTTATTAAAATTCTCTTTGTGTTTAGTTAGGCCCAGATTCTTTGTTTCAAATGTCTTTTCCTACAAGCATGTATGATATTTTGAGAAATAGTCTCATTATGTCATCTTGCTCCTTATCATCACTTTAGACTATCCTGACACAGGTTTGGAAGAGGTTTGGTAATCTACAATCCTACTGTTGTAGTTAAGGTGCAGTTAGGGCTTGTTCTAGGCTTACAAAGAGTTGGAGAACATTCGAGGTTTCCTCAAGATTGTCTACATGTCTGTTTGCTACAATTCAGAAATCTTGATTCTACAAAGTGTAAAATGCTGCAGGTTGGCTAAAGGATAAGATCCAGTCAGCTATCCACCCACATTAACAATGCCCAATACCACATTCCATAGTAAATTTTTTTCCTCTGGCCTCTTCTCTAACTTCCTCACCCTCAGAAATCCTGCAGGCATTCCAGAAAGTATTTTAATGCCAAAAAAGTATTAGAAGAGAAGATACATAAATTCTGGAAAAAAAATTAATATTATGAGAGGGATAAATCAAGAAAAAAGTTGGGTTATGGAAATGAAGGCAGATATAAAGCTAAAAAAAACTAAGTAAAGCACAAGTGAGTCATAAAGTTGGCCCAGCTTTCTAGCAGCCAGTATGAGAGGGCCCTCTACCCACTGCACTGTGTCTGTTAGCTGAAAGAAACCAGTTATATCGACGACACATTTATTTGGGGAGTTAACACCACAGAGAGATTTTTCTCTGAGGAGCTCATAATCTGTGATAAGGTGTATTTTTGCACTTGGGTGAAATTTTGAGAATGAAGTTCCTAAGAGGGCTGGCTTCTCATCCTTGCTTCAGGAGAGGTAAAATTTCATTGGAATGAAATTGTTCCAGGCTAAACAATAAATGCAGATTACTGATGTAGGTAATTCTGTTCCTCTGCTGAACCCAGTTTTCTGAGTAGGATTTGCTTATGTATCATAGAACTTAATTGTTATATAGCCGGTGTTTATTAAATCATTAAATGAATGACCACTTGTTTGGATGTGTGCTCTTCGGCACCAAGTACCAAGGAGAATGGCAGTTTGTCTACCTTTGCTACTGTGTTGAGGATTCAGTTTCCTGGGAAACTGCCACATTTGATGAGCTATGTTAGGGAAATGGGAACAGGGATACTGATGAGTGGCTAGTATTTGTCAACCTACTGATCCTGTATACTGAAGGTAGCTCTTGGAGGCCTATGAGACAGATCTCCAATGAGACTTCTTAAAACTAAGGGGTTATCTGAGGTTAGGAAATGAAAGACGTGTTCAGTTGTCAAGAATTAGCTATGTAACCTTAAGCAAATCCTTCACAAATCTGTGTAACTCTTTTTCCTAGTATGTAAAGATAATTACCTGCCCTCCCTAACACCTACACCACCCCAGTCTTTTGCCCATTATTTTTAATTTATTTTACTTTCTGGTTTATCATGTGAATATACCTATTTGGAGGCAGAAACTATGTTTTAATGGTTTGTAACCTAAGTGCTTATCACAATGACTATTGTATACTCAATAAAATGTCCACTTGTCCAGTGAGTTAACAGAAATACTTGGAAAGTTTCAGTGCTAAATAAATGTAGGCTGTTGGGAGAAAGCAGACAGAACTTCACTAAGTTTTTCTCTCCTTATGGTTGGCAGTTCCTTCCTGAGGCCCAAGTGGCCCTGAACAATCAATACCAGTTCACACAGAGCTCGGATAGTGCTGGGATGTTGGATGCGTCTCACAATCTCATCCTTCTGGAAGTGTCCTCACTTCAAAGGGCTTGAGCTTCCTTTGGGTCACGTGGTGTCCAGTGTCACATATTGCTCGTCATATACAGCCATGCTGATACTGTCAAACAAAACCTGTAAAAAGAAAAAAAAAATCAAAATGTAGACTATTTATCCTGTAGCACATTTTCAATGTGTCCACCTGCTCCAGGTCCTGCATATTAGAACAGCTACGAGTTACCGAGATCTTAACGCACTAGGCACTGTGTGCTTATATGTATTAACTTATTGTATCCTCTCATTTCTATGAGGCAGGTAGGATTACTATCCCATTTGCATGAGAGCACTGGAGAGAAAACAGAGGTTAAGTATTTTGCCCACAGTTTAAGAGTGATGCAGCCTAGGTTCCAGTGTGACCTGTCTGGATTGAGTCCAAGCTTTTAACCACTATGCCATGTTGCTCTAGACTAACTGCTTTAGGTATATTTTTATAATTCATCTTATTTTTGAGAAAACAGTAAAAATAAGAATTTTCATTCTAATTATGACATACTCACCTTTTACTTCTGTAGTTACCCAGTTTTAACTGGTGTGCTTTGTGTGGTTATACTGGTAGTGGGAACTCTACAGATTCATATATTTATAAAACATGTTTAAAAAATGGAATTTGGTAGAAGGCTTTCATGTATTCAAACAGCAATGGGATTACTGTAGGAAGTTAAACACCAGAAATCTACTCAAAACTGTATACTAAAATACTAAATAAATGTTCAACTTAAAATACAGTTGATCCTAACAGAAGGAACTAATTTATTCCTCTAGCTTAAACCAGGCCTAGTTTGCTATGACTGTACTATTTACATAGGCTAATCTTAACATCACCATGGTGACAACTATAAATATATTACTTACTATTCAAGGATCTTGTAAAGTGGATGATTTTGTACATGTTTCCCTTCATAATGGCAGATTTTATTGTACTGATACCAAGTTTTAGCAAATTAGTCATAATACTTAAGTATTTTGATAAGCAAAATAAAGAAGAAAACTCAGTTATAATAAACATTTCTATGTTAGAGTACTTCAGAAGACCAGTTTTTCACATCTATTTTCTACTAGCATGAAGAAACCATACATTAAGAATAGGTGAATTACCCTGAAGCTATATTCTGTAGGGACTGTTTTTAAGAACTAACAATATTAAAAAGGCGAAACCATTATAATTCAAACAGTACTCAAGACTCTTACTTCATCTGTAAAAACAGAGAGAATGCCAATGCTTTATTTGCCACGGGGATAAGGAGGGAAACATTGGTAAAATTAATTTGATAACATGACTCACACTTCATTACAAATTATTTTCCTAAATTCACAACTTTTTCACATTTAGCTGAGCTAAAAAGAAAAAAAGAAACATACTAAAAAAAAATTTTAGTTGATGTAAGTAGGCCAAATCACATGATCCCTCTAAATGAGAGGTTAATTTTCAAGCTGGGAAAATATTTTCCTTAATTTATGAGCTTAAATAATTCACCCATGGTGCTAAATAAGATCTTGGGTCAGGCTCAGAAGAAATCTCTACCAGCCTGTTTTAAAGAAGTACACAAAAATTTTATTGTGGAAAATACATGAAATGTTCTCTTGATTAAATCTTAATAGTAAAGACAAGAATTAAAAAATCCATACTACTTCGTGTCTTTCAGGCCTTTTTCTCCTAATGTTATCTTCTAGATTTCTTAGGTATGCTGCACCATTACACAGGAAGTTTATCGCACTTAATGGAGTACTGTGTTCACCAACTTCAGCACCCTAAGGAAGTACCAAGTGTTATTTAAACTTCCTGCTCATTCTCCTCCCTCAGGTCACCAGTAGTAAAATTTATTTAAAGAACAATGAGGAAGAAGTACTGTGGCCTAGAGGCGCCTGGGAAGGAACAGAATTCAGAGAATGAGCTCTAGAGAGGTATTAGTCATACTGGAAATTTATGGGATCTAACTGTAAACCCCTTTACCCTCTTCCTGGCTTCAGACTTTGGGTGTGAGGTGTCAGGGATGTGCAAGGAGCCTTCATAAGCTGACATTTTCTTCCCTTTTTTCTTTCCTGCATGAAACTAAAGGGAAACACAAGTGCTTGGTACCACGTGCTTTAGAGGCTTAAGGGACCATTAATAAACACGCTGTTTCGATCGTTGCGGGGGAGAGGAATCACTTTTTAATAAATACCGCCAGAAGACTCTCCTGGAAGGGAGACTGAAGTTACTCTCCCTCCCCAGGTGCCCTGAGGGAAAAGGGAGACGGAAGATAAGGCCCCCTACTTGCTCGTGAGATCTCCCTTTCTCCTCCGACCCCCCTCCACCTCTACCGCGCAGGTCTGGCCGACTCGGGAGGTAGCTGGGAGAAAAGGCCATGCTCAGTCCTCCATGGCAAAGTCTTTGGTCTTTTCCTCCTGGTCGCCCACTTTGTAGCGCAGCAGCACGCGCAGGTGACGGTGGTTGTCCTGGGAGGGCAGCAGCGTGATCTCTCCGGAAATGTCCGTATCTTGTTCCACTTGCACAGGCTCATTCAAGTAGAGGAGTGCCTGCTTCCAGTGCGTGACCGGGTGAAAAGGCGAGGTGGACAGCACAAGGGGCTTCTCAGAGTCCCCTCTGGGGAAGGTCACCTGGAACCAGATGGCAAAACCGTGCATGTGAGCCGAGCCGTAGCTGCTGAAGCGGAAGCGCCCGCCCACCCCGGCCTCCAGCTCCTGCTCCAGACCCGCGCGGGCCAGCTCCAGCTGAGCAAAGCACTGCGGTCGGGCCAGCACGTCCTCGCCGGACAGGCCTTGCACCACGATTTCTGAGTGGCCCATGAGGCAGCGCGTAGCGAAGCTCTCCAGGCAGCTCATGTCCACACCGTAGAGCTGCTTCATCTGGCTCCAGAAGCTCAGGCGCAACTCCAGCATCTGGTCGCTGATGGGCGCCACGAAGAGCTCGGCGGAAGCCGGCAGGAGAAGACCGCCCTCCTTCAGCCACTTGGTCCGCGCGTGGAGCACAGAGCTCAGCATAGACTCGTGCAGGAGTCCGTAGCCCATCCACTCGCTCACGATGGCATCCACCTGCTCCGGCAACTCCACCGTCTCCACCGGCCCCGGCAGGATGTGCACCCGGTCCTCCAGCCCATTGAGCCGCACCACCTCCCGGGCCTGCTGCCAGATGTCGCTGGCCTCCACCGCGTACACGCGCCGGGCCCCGGCCTGGGCACAGAAGATGCTGAGAATGCCGGTGCCGGCGCCCACGTCCAGTACGGTCTTGCCCCGCAGCGCTGCCCAGTTTCGCAGGATGCCTAGGCGGTAGGCGTCCGTGCGGACGCGGTCGGCAATCATCTCCTCGTGGACCGATACGTCCGAGTAGCACTGGTAGTACAGCTGGTCCCGCTCCCGCCTACTCCTCCGGGGTCGCGGCACAGCCGCCTCCCGCTCTCCGCCATCTTCCTCTTCGGCTCCCTCCCCTCCTTCGCCGCCGCCGCCCCCCGACTCATGCTTTCTTTTCTTGGGCTGCGACATCTTGGCGGCTCGGGCCGGCTCCCGGCGGGCGTTGCGCGACACGGCGCGGGCTCCAGGAAGCGGGGGCTTCTGGGACTTGTAGTGCGCGCTCGGGCTTCCCACTTGGGCGCGGACGCCGGCCGGATGCCGCCGATCTGTCCTGAACTCCTCCACTTGCTTCTTCGGAGTCCCGGAATCCCTTTCCCACCCTCGGCTCCTACATTTTATGATTCTTTACGTTCCCCCTCCTTCCCTTAGATCCTCAGTTCTCTCTCTGCTTTCATTCCCTTCCTGAAGTGGACACGCCCACTTAAAACTATTGTCTGCTCAACTCCCAGGTTTTCTTTATTACACCGAATTCTCTGGGCGGCACCGTTCACACACTACCGCCTCACCTGAACGGGTGCGGCTCTTAAAGCTCTCCAGACGTGGAGATTTAGAAATTGCACTACGTGTTTTTCTTCCCCGTTTTCGGGTGGAATTAGAATGCAGGGGAAGTGTAAATGGAACAAAGTAAAAATCTAACGTTGTATAAAGCCTTGGTTCTGATTCCAGTGAGACCACAAATTAATAGAATGATTAGGGCAAGTTATAGAACTGCTCTTGCCTTCAGTTACCGCACCATTCACCCACCAGCAACAAGGAATTTCATTGCAGTTAAAACATTACAATTTGGTCTCTCTTGCAGGAGAATGGTTACTTGGCTCTTAGTCCTGCTCTGGTAATTGTGTGGATCATTCAAGAGTTAAATCTCGGAAAGGTTCAGACCAAGAAGCAGTTGAAAAGCAACAGTTGTGTGATTACAGTTAAACCCATTGCCAGGTTATTCAGGTAACCAATCTCCCCCACACCCCCAGAAGTAACCGAATCTTTCTTCCCTCGTGATCACTTTTCCACTGCAATTCATTTTTTCCTGTGTGTCTCCTTGTCTGGGCAAGATTGGTACTCCCCTCTTTCCCTTCCATTTTCCTTTCAGTCAATTATCAGCTGTTAATTTCTTCCCTCTTGGTTGTTCATGATAGAAATAAAATACATTTAAAAATACATGTGATGTCTATATGGGTATTTCTGTTCTTCTCAAGTAAGGTGAGAAAATATTTTCTCCCAGCTTAAGAAAAAAGATAATCACATGAAGAAAGGTGACTCTTATTTTCTTGTAATCTCAAACTATGTTTAACCAATGGGCCTGTATTCCTTATCTGGGGGGAAAAGTTCCTTCACCCCGTTGTCTCTATTAATCTGTCATTTAATGAAAATAGGCTTATTGACCTGACATCCTCAGCTGTACTTCTAACTCAGGACCCTCAATTCTAGCTGCTCATTAGAATCCTCTGTGGAAGACTTAAAAAATACCTATGCCTGTGTCCCACCTCAAACCAGTTAAATCAGAACCACTCCAGTGGAGCCTGCACATATAGTTATAAAAGCTACCCAGGGAATTTGTGCAGCCAGGATGAGAACTGTTTCACTAAAATGATCTTAGTTAAATCTTGCTTTATTTATTTTTGTTGGGTAAACTATCTTTTTTCAGTGCCCTGGGTTCAACCATTTAAAGATAAAAATCCTCACAGTAGTTCCTCTCTGCCTAGTTTTAAGAAAATAGCGGTCCAGAGCGGGACATGGGATCAGAGTCTTAAGTGTGACCACTTTAATATATTAATTCTAGGCTTACTCAGGGTATATTGCTCCCATTCTTCCCGCCATCAAAATCTTTGCCCTTCCCTTTTAAATGCATTCACTCCTCTACCCAATTTTCACTTCACTTACTTTGATCTCTTTTAAAGAAATTCTGAATATAAGTTTTGTTGGTTCTACCTCCAAAATATATCTGAGTCCATCTTCTTTTCTCCTTCTCCACTGCCTCCACCCTAGTCCAATTTTCCGTCTTTCCTTGTGTGGAAATCAGTCTCCAAAGAGATCTCTCTGCTGCTAAATCATACCCCTATCTAATCCATTTTTCACAGAGCTACAAAAATAAGCTTTTAAAAATCTAAACTGGACCGTGTCATTCTCCAGTAACTTCTTATTCCTGTTACTGGAACAATCCAGTAACTTCACGTAACTTCCCATCTCATCTTGTACTGCTCTTCCCAACTCCTCTTTGGGCCCAAGGTATACTGACCTTTAATGATACCTTTTTCCTGTCTTAGGTCTTCAGTTATGCTCTTACAGGCCCTGGAAAATTGTTTTTCTTCTTAGCACTTTACTTCAGTGGCTCCTCAACTGTCAGGTCTCAAATATTACTCCTAAGAAAGTCCTTCCCTGGCTACTTTAAATACTATTTTCTAACCCAAGATGTCATTTATTTCCTTCATAGCTGAATGTACATAATTTATTTGTCTATTTATTTTCTGTAAAATATAAACTCCAGGAGACTTGGACTTCTGTTTCCTGGCTATTGTAGTTCCCAGCACTAGAACAGAGCCTGGCCAGTCAATGAAGACTGATGTGGAAACAAATTGCTATTCAGAGAGGAAGGAAAAGAGAGTTTGGCTTTTTGTAGTTCAGTATGACAGTTTGACTCTGGGAAACTCTGGGGGTAAATCCAGATACAGGTCAAATTTAAGATGCTCCCAGATGTGAAATTATTTCATTTCCAAACTTTCTTAACCCTTTTAGATAGAATAATGGTAAGCCCTAACTATTGGCCAGATTAGAGAAAAAATGGCCTGTGCCACTGTCCCTTCTAGTACTCGGCTTGATATATAGAGAGATTTCTTTACTTATCTTTTCTACCACACTGAGTTGTTTTAAGTAAGAGAGGGACCAGATCATAGTCCTCTGAGCGTTGCAGCTCAGCAGCAAACCAGTTGGATGGGAGAAGTTTTCCAACTGTGCTGGCAGAGTGTTCTTTGTGTTTTCATTTCAGTGGTCTGCTCACTATTTATATTCAATGAACAAACATAATGTTTTTCAAACAAATGGATCTTGAAATTGATTTAATACACTTTCACTAGCATTAAAAAAAAGAAGTAGAAGAAATAGAATAGAAAATAGCAAACGCATAAAATGAGTATAGGTGAGTATTATTTCATAAAACTTGTTGCAGTTAAGTGTACTAAATGTATATTGCTATGGGTTATAGTTAAAAGTTTGAAATCCATAGTTTACTGTTCTCCAAAATCAATGTGAACTTTGACAGTTCTGTACCTTTGCTTTGAGTGTGGAACTCCTTTGTCCTGTCGCTCATCTTTTTAGATAATGCTCAGATGTTAACAATTTTTTGTAGCTTTTTCAACCAGTGCCCTGATAACACTTATATGTAACTCTTTTTTCATTTATCCCATTTTACCAGAACTATTTATACATCTGGCTTTTCCGTGCCAGAGGTGGGACATTTGAACACCAAGATTTTTTGTTTTTCACTTTTCTATTGAGAATCTAGCTTGTTGTACTAAAATCTGAACCATTTCCACATTCCAGATTGGGTCCTGAGTATACACAGGGTCACAGATGTGTTTTGTATGACTGGGAGAACCATGATCAATTTCTGCATCACTCTCATGTATTTATCCATTCATCCATTTATTTATCATTCTGGACTAATACTCTGCACTAAGTATTCCAGAAACAGGGAACATATCAATAAACAAAAAGACAAAAGTCCTTACTCCCAAGGAGCTTGTATTTTAGGGTTAGTGTTATATTATCTATTATTATGGGTTTTTTTTTAACTTAAGCAAACTGTTATACCACTTCTAACTCCCAACTTTTCTTTCCTGTATTATTTTATCTCAGATTCTGATGTGATTTCTTCCTACAGATACTTATTTCTAACTTTCTTTCCTCTTTAATTTGAAGGTCTGTTGTTTAAAATGTATTTTAAAGCCTAGTATAGGAATTGATGATAGTTCCTTCAGGATTTCAAGAACTAATTGTAATTCTCAAAGTGTATGTTGGAGAATTGGTAAAAGAACAATGACATGAAAAATGTTATAAATATCTCTTTGATATGAATATTCATTAAATGATTTAGTTCTTTCCTTGCTATAGTTACGTGGAAGCTGCCAGCATAGAAAGAGGCACTTCTGTCAAAAAAAAAAATCCTTTATGGAAAATGAAGACAAAAGGTGGTGATTTTTGTATTTAAACAAATTAGAACGTCTAACATGAAAAGCCCAGGTTTATGTTACTCTCTTGATGTGTATAGTGTCTTTTAGATCCATGGTGTATTGGCCCAACTATTAAACCTAATACTAAAACAGATGAATAGCAAATTCATAGTTCCCTGATGATATTATTATGAGTAGTTGTAATTCTTTTAAAAAATGTGTGTATTGAATTGTTTAGGTAGTGACAACAGGGATATTATGAACTTAATCCATAATTAGCAATTTGGTTTAAATTTATTGAGCCCTCTTAGTGTATTGAATGTAGCATTTAACAATTCCAAGTGTAAATATTGGTTATGAGATTTTAACAATTTCTGCTATAAATCAGGCCACTGTAATGAAAATAGTACAGAAAAATAGGAATGTAAATTATAAAAGTAATGTATCAGTGCATCTGTGGAAGTAAGTATTTGCTCACCTGCCCCAGGGGTAATAAGCAGCATGTAGTTTAATGAAAATCAGGCATTAAGGTTAATGATTGTTACTTAATAAGATGTTTTTCTTTCTTTTTTCTTTTGTGAAAACCTTTAATATGAAAGGAAGCCAATCAAATTCTTCAATCAGATTCTTATATTCTGATAGCATTTTGCTACCGAGGCATTTGAACTGCCCTTTTGATTAGTTCAAAATTAACCGATGGGGGATTTCAACTACATATGTTAAATAATGTTTCAGCTGGAGAAAATAGGTCCAGGTAAAAAGACCAAGGGTGTGTTCCTACTGAAACTTGATAAATATTGTAAAATATTTGCGAATTAGTCTATGTCTCAGAGAACTATGGGTGTAGCTCTTGGCATGGGGAGATGATTGGATCAGATAAATCAGAAACAAAGTTTTGAACAAGCTGTACACCATATTTGACCTGAAGATTTTAATACAGCCCAGTTTACCTTACTCACCCTTAAGTTTCTAAACCCTACCAAGTAAAAATAAAAAAAAAAAAAAACCCAAATTGTGGCTACTTTTTAAGTCTGGGTCCAAGAAGAAAAGAGTCCTGGAAGAAAGCCAAACTGAGTGAAGCCTAAATGAACCCAGTAGACGGCAGCTCTCATGTAATGGAAGCAAGAAACAAAAACTTTTGTTGTGAGCCGCTGAGCTGTTGGAATTACTTGTTACTGCAGCAAAAACAAAGCTGATTAATACAAATATACATATGAAATGAGTGATCATTATAGAACCACTACCCAGGTCAAGATATAAAACATTACCAGAGCCATGATTGTCCCTGTGTGCCTCCAATCCTATACTTGTCCTCTTTCCCAAAGGTAAGTGTCCTGATAATACCAGAAAACGTTCATTGCCCTAGATTTTGAATCTGATACACACCTAAATCATACAGTATGTATTCTCTTACGTCTAATTTCTTTTGCTCACCTTTATGGGTGTGAGATTCACCTATGTGACTATGTGTAGCAGTATTTTTTTCACTGCCCTTGCTTTATTTTATAGTATTCCATTGTATGAACATACCATAATTTGTTTAAGTGGGTTTCTGTTGTTGCACAGATCCTTTGAGATGGAAATATTCCTACCAGGAATTTCATAGTTTGGGTTTTTTTTCATACAATTATTTTGTCTCAATATTTTCTACTTTATATAAATAATTTATTTTTTATGATATTGTATGTTAAGTGCCTTAATAATAGCTAAAACTTGTGTGTTTACCATGAATGAGGCATTGCCTAAATGTCTTATATGCATTATTCATTCGTTCATTCATTTAGCAAATACTTACTGAACACCTGATACTCTGTATCAAAAGGTATAAAGGTGAACAAGACAGAAAAAAAAATCCCTGTTTTTATGGAGTTTATATTTTAGGGAATAATCTCTAATTCACAAAAATCTATGAGGTGGATATTATTGTCCCTATTTTCACAGTTTGGAAAACCAGACACATAGCAGTTACATCCACCTCTTACTTACATTTTCTCCTGGATTACAAACTCTTCAGGAGCCAGTTCCCTTTATCTTCCCACAGTGTCTAGTGGAGCACCATATATATAGTCATCATATTAATTATTTTGATAACAATTAACATTTATTTCCTGCTTTCTATATACCAGAGACAACTCAGTCTTCACAAACGCTCTGTGGCAGGTCTGATTAGCTCCATTTAGAGATCAGAAAATAGGCAAAAAGAGGCTACGTGACTTGCCATTGGCTAGATTCTTGTGCTCTAGATACGTGTGTTGAAATTAGCCCATGGGATTGCATACAAGCACTTCCTTCACTTATATTGCTGTGCGGTGTTCAGTTCTCAGCCTCCTCTAAAGCCACTGTGGATCACGCTACGTGATACTTGTGGATGAGTTTGCATGGAGAAGTGACCTGAGCTGCTCATTTCTTCCATCTCTGTTCTGCAGCTACTCTGTTTCTAGACATCAAAGGAAGAAAGCAAGTTAGACATTGTGTTTTTGTCTAACCTCTGCATATGTTTTACTCAGAAGAGTTGTGGTGTGGGAATTGTTAGTTCCGCTGCAGAATCTTAGTTGGTTTAGTAATATTTTAAGTTAATTATGCTTCAATAAAAAGGAGAAAGTGAAGGACGGTTTTTTAAAGAAGAATTTTTGTTGGTTTATTCACTTAATATTGTTGAGCTTCTTCTACACGCCCAGCGCTGTGCTGGGCTTTAAGGAAGAGAGGAGGAAGCAGTGTCTTTTTCTGCCCTAAGGAGCTCACAAATATTGGAGGAGGTCATTGAAAGGGCTTTACTGACTGTTGACCCAATCAGAGGGCAATCTGAGGCTCCTTCCACCTCCTGTCTCCTTGTTCCCATAGCCAGAGCAACTTCCAATTTTAAGAGAGTGAAGTGTCATTGAAACCATCTGGGCTGAACCTCATTAAGGCCTCTATATAAAGCTTACGATTTTGGAGGGTGGGGCACTCGGCTTGTAGTCACCCAAGACAAGTCTTGTATGTAAGTTCCCTTGCTTATTAAACCTTCCATCTGCCAATTTGAATTGATCTGTAGCATATCAGAACATGTGTTTACAGCAGGACTGTTTACAGCAGGGGAGTGTCCTGTCTTCCAGCCCCTGTCTATGGCTTGGAAAATGGGAAGCTAAGGGGTGTATGATTTTGAATAAACCCTTATGGGGTCAGGATATATGGAAAGTATTTGGGTTCATCTGCAAGAGTCTGAAACAGTCCTCACTGTCTTCCATATTCTGGCTTATAAGGCACTGACACCCCCTGGTAATGAGGAAGCTCTTGCCCTAGCTTGGGTACATGACCTAGCAGCTGACCTTTTGGCACATACAGCAGTTTCAGTGCATAGAAAAAGTGGCCACTCTAGTGCCTGGGTGGGATGGCATATTGCCAAGGATGCCCATTTGCCCTTGAAATAGTGACTTGGTTCATGTACCAACAGCGTGTCCTGTGTATTCTTAACAATAGCCAAGGCAACCCACCAAAAGAGTCTGGAGCCATTCACTGGTGTTCCAGGTCCCGAGGAGGGATTTGAAAATTGGCCCCCATCCTCTTCCTGAGGGTTCTAAGTATGACTTGGTTTGTGTGGACACTGTATGTGGCCTAACCCAAGCTTTCCTCTGTAACTATGCAAACCAGGCTGCCACGATTAGGGGGTTAGAGAAACGGTTACTCTCATAGAATAGTCACATTTCAAAGGTCATGATATGCAAGACTAGACAGAAGACTGTAACACTGAATGGAGGTTCCATCTCCTATAACTCGCTAGCAGCAGTGGTCGTAAAAAGGAAAAATAGAATATTAAAACAATAGATTAAATTACTAGCAGGTAAAACAACCTTGGCCTGGGGGACTAAGGTACTATCCCAGGCCAAGGTTGTTGTCAAGACAATACATCTGAATGACCAAACTGCAGGGCCTATTGCTCATATGCCAGACTGGGGACCCTTGTCAAGACACCCAGTACTATAAGGGTTTGGAAATCTTGGGAGACAGCCATTGCCTTGATTCTCATGTGGTTTATGTGTTGCGCTGCTGAGCACACCCAAACCCCATCACGCCCGGGAAAGACATTATCTCCTGGAATTGGCAATGGGATGTCCCACTGGGATGGATGAATTACTTCCTACCCCTGGGAACCACACGGTCTCCACAGGATCCTGCTGTCCTGCTGCAGGCTGGACCTGTTGAAACATATTATACCTGGAATGGAACACGCACCATTGAAAGGGGGGAAAACTGGGAGTCCTGGTCTGGCATATCCCACCCCCAGCCCGTCTCCTCATGCCTGACAGTGCTGACTCCCATGGGCAACGTGTACAATATGCACAACCAGGTCAGACTCCTGAAGCTGCAGCCACATTAACGTCTAAAGGTCAGGCCACAAGTGTAATTCTTAGAAGGAGAAGATCTTCCCATACAAGTTTCTACTAAATATCTGGTTTCTTGCCCTTAGGCTTCTGCTGCTCCTCTGTTGTCTGGTCACAGGATGGACACTTAATGGAAACACCTTTTTACAGCAGGCCCACTCATACTGTGGGCACCTGCCCCTCTCTTGCTCATCATGATGGGTATCACCACTCCAGGGAGAAAACTGGAAGGCAGTATGTTAAGGTAGAACACACTAGGGCTAGTACTCTTGATTCACCTGGCATTACCAATACTTGATCCAGAGACCTGGTCTGTGGCACGGATATCAACACGGGGCATGGCTGTTCTTTCTGTGCCTGTCACTACATGGCAGCCCATCAAACTGCTGACCAGAAGAGTCCTAAAAATGCCACCACGAGGGTCACGGATGGCTACACTAAGAGCTGGGATGGGTTCATGTGGCTCACCCTGGGTTATGGACATGTGAACCCCTGGCACCCCCTGTGTTGGGAACAGATGAATCACTCTAAACAGAACCAACCCAGTTGTACCAAGAATATGGGATGGATATCACCAGAGCTGTGTAGTCATTTTGCCCCATTAAAGGATAGTGACTGGTTTGGGACTGACTGGTCGTGACACTTGGCCTCCACCTGGGCGGTTGGGCCACTGTGCTGTATCTAGGTCTTCCCTGGGCACAGGGGAGGATCCAAAGTAACAAAAATTGTCAACCTCCCTCTCCTCAAGGCCAGATGCGCACATTCTGTTTCCCACTGGTACGATCTTTTGGCTGCCATCTTTGTTCCCTTCGTTGGCCTGGAGGACGTTGTAGCACACATAGAAGCCCTTACTGAATTCACCAGGCAAGCCTTAGGTGATAGCCGGCAAAGCCTGTCTTCACTGAATGACGAAATGTCTCTAATGAGAAAAGGCTGTCCTCCAAAACTGGCCGGCCTTTAACATTATTACTGTCTCAAAAGGAGGCACCTGTGCCATTATCCAAACAGAATGTCGTGTTCATAACTAATGAGTCTGATAAGGCATTATCTTTATTAAATCATGTGATGACGCAAGTGAATGCCCTGAGCGATCTGACTCCCAGCCTAGAGGACTTAATAAATCAGTGGTTCAGATCATGGACTTCTTGGTGGAAAAAAACTGTTACTTACTTTGGGAAACACGGTCTTTGTGCTTTCTCTTGCGTGTGCCCATGTAGCTACTGTGGACTCTGCCTCTGGTGCAGCCAGGTAGTCGCCAAATGAGCCACCTTCCTGCTAGTGAAACCCTTTACTGACCTCGCAGAGCACATTGCAGGTCGGGGGCGTGTGAGAGTGTGAGAGCCAGTCACGAGGGGTGGAGTGTCGGAGGAGGTCATCCAGAGGATGTGGCCACATGTTGACCTTTAAGCTGGATCCGGGTGGTCAGAGGCACCACACCCCAACCCCGTCCTTGAAATGTACATTTTGCCCACCGTTCCTGTAGTGGGAGCCATTTCATGGACGAAGCCCTGAGAGAGTAAGGTGGTGTTGAGTCCGTCTGAACTCTGTACGTGACTGAACCTGCTAAAGCCCCCTTATACACCTTAAGATTCTGCCCGGCAGGTGTGGAGAGCTGCTCATCTTGTGGCCGCCCAAGACAAGCCTCTGTTGTAAGTTCTTTTGCCTTTTAACCTGCCACCTACCAATCTGGAGTGGCTTGCCTTTTTTTTTTTTTTTTTTTTTTGGTCTCTCCTTGCCCTCCACGTGCCGGGACCTGTTTGAGATTTCACCCGGGGAAGCATCCGAGTGTGCAAACCAACATCAGTACGAAGAGCTCAAAGTCCACTTGGCAGACCTTGAACCCAGGTTTGTCTACAGTTTGTGAGCAATGCTGAGTCCCTTTCTCAAAAACTCAAGGGTAATTCTTGTGCTGTTCAAATATCTTCCCTACACGGCTCTGCATTTCACTCTGAATTTTCTCGTTGGTCTGAGGAACTGTTGTGTTTTCTTCTGATGAATACGGCTGTGCTCTCCACTTACATGCCTTAGGATATCAGTGGATAGTGTAATGGCCATGCTTAAGAAGTCAGTTAATTTTCACTTTCATGTGTATTAAAGCTCTTTGTAAAGCGCTGAAATGACATTGTGATTATTGTTGCCGTTCCTGTTGGGTTTATGCTTTCTCAGCGCTGTCAACATGAGGAAATACCTGGATGACTGAATCCGTTTTTTTTGTGGGTTTTGTTTTGTTTTGTTTTGTTTTGTTTTAAATGTCGATTGAGTTGAATACTTTCTTCCAGGACAGGAAAGAAAATTTAACACATGCTTCCAGGCTTCTCTTTATAGTCTCCAGTATGGTTTACAGCCTTAAGCAGGGTTGTCTTTAATGACAGAACTACCTTTTATCTTCTTTGTACAAGATAAGATTGATCTATTTTTTAAGTTAATACACCACTGGCTTTACATCCTTGTCATAGGCTTTGGGAATAGGTTAAAGCCTCTTTGTGTTGTATTATTTACTGTGCAGCCATATTCGAAAATACAATGAATATACTGAAATTAATAACTCTAGAAGGGTGCAAAGTGATAGTATTCACATTCAATTACAGAGATCATCTATTACATTAATATAATAGTGATGCCATTTGAATGTAATATAGTGAATAAAAATAAAGTGGCAGGCTAACAGAATTTTAGCTTTTGAGTTCAGGGGAAAAAAAGTAAGATAAATGGTTAGCAGACATGGTTAATAGCTCAAATACATGTGCTATAAGCCCTTATTTGAGTGTCGACTCTTAGCAAAGGACACCAGGCAAATGAACTTGAATATCCATTTGATTAACTAGCTTCTTAAAAACTGAAATAGGCTTTTATATACTTTGGAAAGAATTGCTAGCAAAAAGGATAAGGGGATGGGCTTTTAATGGAAGTAATCCTCTAAGACATTACTCCCTAGCAGTTAGAAATATAGAAAAGCAAGATAAACTTAAAATAAGCCTGATAAATCCTATCTTACCCATTGTCTTCACTTAATAGATACTTTGGATCTGGATTAAATGGTGCTCAGTAGTCACCCTGAGAAATCCTATTCTTTATGTATTCTCCTTCCACTCCTCTTCTTACTAAACTAATAATTACTTTTCCACTTACAAGTTATGAGTGAAGCCACTGAATGCAGTGATTGGGTGGAGTCCTAGTTCTTGGCTTAAGATCATGGATCTCTCATGAGTCATGTGTTCCACAGATGGTGATTCTCGGACCTGCCTGAGTGTCAGAATCACCTGTGTAGCTTGTAAGAACTACACGTGCCTGGGTCTCTTTTCCGTAGATTTTCGTTCTATAGACCTGAGAAGAGCCAGGACAAACGTAGTTCATGATGCACAAAGACGATTGTGAATCCTACACCATTGTTGGTTCAAAGCACATTTCATAAAGAGGTAATAAATTTTTAAATTAGTAATATTTTAACATTGATTTGAATTTGTATTATTTTATATGTTTTCATGCATCTATAATTAATTTTTATTACCCAACTAATGCCTGGGTACTGTAGAAGCATCAGAAAATACAAAAGCAAAATGAAGAAAATAACTTCAAATATGACCACCGTTAATATTTTAAAATCCACAAATGAATATTTAGAATTTAACTGCAGTAATAGAGCATTTGCCTTTGCAGTTGGAAAGCATAATCCCATAGCTGCAGCACAGAATAGTTTTTCTTATGTATAATTAGATACTACTTGCTCAAATTGTCATTCTTTACTGAAGGGAGGCTCCCATTCACCCCTTCTTCCTCTACTCAGTCACTTTTCTGGTTCTTTCCCTCAGTTAAGTAGCATATCTGAGTTTTACATGAATGGGTCCAGCAAAGCTAATAGATGGTGGACTTTTGGAAGTATCAGTCCTGGGAACATACCAAACTGGTGTGACAGCAGTTCTGCCATCCAATCATTTCATTTATCCATTCAAAAAATTTATTGAGCACCTACTAATGTGCCAGACACTATGCTCTGTGTTGGTGACACCCAGTCCGTTTCCTAGAGACACTTCACACTCTAGTATGGGAGATAGATAAACAAAAATTAAGGTGTATTGTGTATGTGCTATGAAAGATGTATGTATGCACAGGATGTGCTGAGTGCACAGATAAGGGATATCTAAATCAGAATAGGGAATTAGAGAGGATGAGTACAGAGAAAGGATGTGGACGTTGGATGCCAGAGCCCAGAACGCTCATATGTGGCCATTGCTGGTTTTGGGAACCTTTGTGTGTGTGTTTGTTGTTGTTGTTTATTTATTTAGATTAAAGCAATTTTTGATACAATTTTTAAAGGTTACTTTCCTCTCGCTCTGTCATTCTCAAGATTGTTTTGGCTATTCAGGGTCTTTTGTGTTACCATATAAATTTTGAAATTATTTTTTCTAGTTCTGTGAATAATTCGTTTGATATTTTGATAGTGATTGCATTGAATTTGTAGATTGCCTTGGGCTGCATGGTTATTTTAACAAAATTGATTCTTCACAAGGTGCGTATTTATGTACCGTGTTTACTACCTAGAGGGGAGACTGGAAAGCTCTCCTTTGTCTCCTGATCTCCTTTTCTTAATAGTGTCTGTTCTCTTTTTCATAGATGCATTATCTTTTATTGTATTTCTGAGGGTCTCGGAAATACTTTGAAAATTTCTTCTCCCTGCGTAGTTGCTGTTTCTTCTGAGAAGGCTGTCGCATTTTTGTTTGTCTTGGTCCCTGTCTTTCAAGGTAGAGGTCAGAGTCTTCTGAGAAAGCTCTTCCAGTCTCTTGTGTGATATATATATACCTGGCTTTCAACCTTTATGAAGTACAAGGGTAAGAAACCTGAAGTCTCAGCTTTCAGGATGTGAATGTTCCCTGGGGAAAAACCATTACTCAGGTGATCTGGTTTTATGATGGTGGGATATGTGGTTCTTAAAAATATTTTTCGCTGATCTTTTGGCTTTGGTATTGTGGCTTTATTTTCACCTACACCTCAGGCAGGGGTGTGGGGTGGGGCACAGTTAAATGTCTCAGATGGGTTTGCTTGTCACTTCGCTCATTACCTACTTTGCATTTTGCCTTCCTGGGTCTGCTGTCAGGTACCATTAGTCAGTTATCATTTACTTTTCTGACTTTTTACATTTACTCTCTTAGCTTTTCTCTGCTCTTTTCTCTTTGTCTTTGTGGCTTCAAACAAAACAAAACAGCTCCATTATGGTATGATTTCAGGAAGGAGAGAAAGTAAATTCATGTAATCTGTCTCTTTGGCACTGTACTAAGATTTAATTTATAGTAATTCTAGGCAATAGATACTATCATCGTACCACTTTTGAAGATTAAGGGAGTGAAGTTCAGAGAGATTAAGTGGCAGAAGAGCTAGTAAATGGAAGAGCTATGACTAATAAGAGGCTCCCAAACCTGCAGAGGGCTCAAATAGATTTTGAGGTTTCTTCTGGGCTAACATCTCAAAGACAAGCTCGTTCTCCTGCATTTATCAGAGCCCACCCTGATTGCAAACCCAGCTTTAGGGACAAAGACAGCGACAACCTGTGAAGGGGAAACTGGATATGCAAAGCTGTGAGATAGCCCCACCTCTATATAGAGCTGACTTCTACCAGCTCCCTCACCAGTATGGATTGGACTATATTCCAATAGAAATTCTTTCTTTTAGGAGCCTGACAAAGTTGAGTTTTGATGATCTATTTTAGTATTTGCTAATTATGAAATGAAAGCCACCTGTTTTCAAAAGAAGGTGCTGGAATGGAGAATAATAGATATGTAAATATGGTGACTTTTATGGGCAAAAGAAGGTTTTTAGCAGCATGTTTTTAAAAATTAAGTATTTAACAGCTGTTTTGCAAAATAAATGAAATGCTTCCGTACTGTTAAAGAATATGCACAGGTGATTAACTTTAAAGTAAAACTTGTGACCTCATTTGACTATCTAACATCACTAAATTAACTAACTTTATATACCAAATTATTGACCAGATTCTAAATATTTATCTCTTTCATGAAAGGTAAATATAAATTAACAAGACTAATTTTCTTATGTAGTTTGTGAAACTGACATCATGATTTTATGTCCATAATTGGTTTGGAATGGAATAGAAATTCCTTGTTCTGGAAGGGTTGTAAGATGAGACTTTGGGGGGTGTAATATTTGTAAATTAGAGGGTGAAGTTTGCAGTGGAGGAAGATTTTTAAATACACTGAATTCAAAATACGAAAGGGTGAAAAGAGATAACTAAAAAAATCATATCTCTTCCCACCTGGCTTCTATTAACATGCAAATTTCTTACCCAGCAAATGGTTTACATTGGCCCCTTGTATGGACAGAAGTTTTCTGTCTGCCCTACAAATTCATATGTTGAAGCCCTTCCTCCCCACCTCCATGTGACGGTATTTGGAGGTGGGGCTTTGAGAGGTAATTAGGGTTAGCTTTGGTCATGAGGGTGGTGGGACTCTCGTGATGTCTTTATAAGAGGAAGAGAGAGAAGAAAGATAGGGGTCTCTCCCCCATTTGGGTTCCTAGCAAGAGAGTGGCTATCTGTAAGCCAGGAAGAGTTCTCACCAGAACCTAACCATGCTGGAGGAAGAGAGAGAAGAAAGATTGAGGTCTCTCCCCTATTTGGGTTCATAGCGAGAAGGTGGCCATCTGTAAGCCAGGGAGAGAGCTCTCACTAGAACCCAACCATGCTGGCACCCTGATCTCGGACTTCCAGCCTCCAGAGCTGTAGGGAGATAAACTCCTGATTTTTAGGTCCCCCCACCCGTGCTATTTTGTTATGGCAGCCAGAGTTGACTAACATACCCCTCAACATTGTACTTCACCTTGTTCTAAACTTTGTGGGCCCCAGGCCCCCATAGGGTTTCTCTCACATGGTGCCTCCCTTATTCTTGGTGTAAAATGTATCCCATGGTGCCTGAAACACTTCCTCCTCTCAGCACTTGGGAATCCTCTGTGTCCCAGTTTTGGAAGAGAAGCTGAATATCTAGATTTTTATATGAAATTGCCTAACATTTTTAGTATTGACATATCACTCTATAATAAAGTATGTCTCTGGGCTGGATTGACCCTTAAGTAACAAGTTTGTAGACTTGGTTTTGATGTGTGTGTCCTGTCTCCTAAGTTCTGGGAGCATTTGTGTTTTATTTTCACTCTCTGATTCCCAAGATCTAAATTGTTGGTAATCAAATAATATTTGTTCTTACTGATGCTGATGCCTCTCACTTTTTCTGTTACTCCTTTCTTTAGGTAAAATAACCCCAATTACATTCATTCTTAGATTCTTCTTCAATTATGTTTTTAGTTCATTTCATTGTATGCCTTTGATGGCTCAGATTTTGGTGAAGACTATTGTTAAGAGTCATTAGTGGGAGAAATCTACTTGTCTGTACTCACCATTTTTTAACAAGATACTTTTGGACCCAACCGTAGGAACACTGACATGGAGATCTCTCCCCATCTGAGGACCTTGAACTGTACAAAGAAAGGAATTAACGGATGCTGTTGAATACAAAGAAGATTGCCTCCAGTTTCTGCGTTTTCCTTCTGTTTCTATTACTCACTATCTTGATTGTTGTTTCAACAATAGTGCTATGTTACTGCTCTGTGGTCCAATTTCTTTTGGTCTCAGGGGGAAGGCTGCTCTTTTACTCATCTGTTTGTTCATGTTATGTGGAAATTAAACTTTAAGTGGCTATACACCTGTTTATTCATTCTGCAAGTGGTATTGCTTACCGTCAGTGGTTGTTTTTGATGCTAATACTGCTTCCTGCCTTTTTTTACATGGATTCTTGACATGTTTGCAGGCCTGCTGTATCTAATAAATAACAATAATGAATTCTTTACCAGTTTCGGTTTCTCCCTCACCACAGTCTTCCTGGAGTCAAAATGGAGAAATATTCTTTTTCCCTGTTTTCCTATTTGCTATACATAAAGTGTTTAATCAAGGTGTTTATAAAATGAAGTTAGTTGTCATTTCAATGATGTAGTACTGATATGATTTTCTTATGAGCTATTTTTCTACAACTATTTTTAACACTTGATTTTTAGGATAGGTAATACACTTTCATAGTTCAAGAATAATATACAGAATGCTGAAAGATACACAGTGAAAAGTCTTAGTCCTACCTTTTCCTCTCCTTTGCTCAGTCCCTACATCCCAACTCCACAGGTAACTTCTTATACATCCTTCCAGTGTTTGTTTATGTACATGTAAGCAAATGCAGATATATATGTATATTCTTATTTCTCTATTTTTTAAACACAAGATGCCATTGTTCTGCTTGTTGCAGTTTTCACTTAGCATTATATCCTGGAACTGCCATATAAAAACAGATTGCCTCATTTCTTTATACAAGTAAATACTACTTCATTTGATGGACATGTCATTTATTTAACCAAAGTCTTACTGATGAACATTAATTTTGTTTCTAGCATTTTACTAGGGCACGCCATATTGCAATGACTAGCCTTTTACAAACCTCATGTCACACATATGTAAATAGATTTGTGTAGAATAAATTCTCAGAAGTGGTATTATTAAGCCAGAAGGTCTGTCCATTTGTGATTTGTTGTACCAGTTTATACTTTGAGCAGCAATGTGTGAGCTCATCCATAAAATGCTTTATCAAGCTTTTGGACTTTGTCTGATGGATAAATACAGTATCTCAGAGCATAAGATGCATCATCTACATGTGTTCTGGGCTCAGTTGTGTTCTTCCCAAATTCTTACATTGAAACCCTAACCTTGTACCTCAGAATGTGACTGTATTTGGAGGGAGGGTCTTTAGGGAGATAGCTAAGTTAAAATGAGGTCGTCAGAGTGGGCCCTAATCCAATCTGATTGGTGTCCTTATAAAAACAGATTAGCACATACAGAGATACCAATTTATGCACAGAGCAAAAAAACAAACAAACAAACAAAAAAAAAAACACGTGAAAGAGACAGCAAGAGGGCGGCCTGTCTGTAAGTCAAGGAGCGAAGTCTCAGAGGAGATCAGTTCTGAAAGCACCTGATCGTGGACTTCCAGCCTCCAGACCTGGGACAATATAAATGTTTTACTGATCAGGCTGCCCAGTCTCTTGTATTTTGTTAGGGCATTCCTAGCAAACCACAATAGCATGTTTGCTGAGTCACCGTAAAGAAGGAAGGAACAGTATCGTGGAGAGTGAGACAGTGACTCAGGGGCTACAATTGTTTAGCAATTAGCGGGAAAGATCCAGGGCATTTGATATGTCAGAAAGAAAATGGGGAGTATTTAGTGGTATAATCCGGTGACAGTAGATTCAAAGCTGGTTTTTTTCAGGAAGGGGAATGGTCTGAAAGCCACAATGAAGACTGAGGCTGACCTCTACCTCACTCACAGCCCAGGGACACTGGGGTGATGGTGGGTTGACAAACAGCTGCCACTTTGCCTGCAGGGAAAGCAGGGCCCATGGGGGAGAGCTGAGTTTCAGCTGAGTGAAGAAGGTGAAGGGAAGAATTTTGCTGATAAGGGAACCGTGAATTTCAGAGTGGAAGACTTTCAGCAGTCGGATGGCTCGGGAGACAGGAGGATGTAGGGGTTCTTATTGCGATTAGAGTGTAGATGTTCCAAGAGTATGGTGATGCCAGACACAGGGATAAAGGCATGATGAAGCAAGTCCAAGAGTTGAAGGCAGAGGGCCCTTTCAGGACTTAAGAGTTTAAACTGGAGGGTGGGGGAGGGCAAGTTTCTGATTTAGAAGTCCTAGTAGGTCTGATTTTAGGCTTGTGATCTTAGATGAAGTGGAAGGGATCTTACTCAGAACGTGCTGTGTCTTGACTCCATGTCGATGGTCTTGGGACTCTGGGGAGGCTGATTCTTACACTGAACATAGGGGCCACTTCACTTCTGATTACTTGGAAATTTATTGTTTTTCTCTGTTTATTTTAGACAGTTACCAAGTTGGCTCAAACTCTTTTTTTGGCAGCCTGTCTTTCCCCTACAGGTTTGTGATGCCGCCTTTACGATGTATTTAATTCCCACATCTATCCTGGACTTCAAAGCTACTGTGATTAATGAAATAAATATTCTTGAGTGCTACACAATTTATAATTATATATTTTGTTAATGTGATTTTATCAAAATGGTAGTCATAAACGTATACTGCTCACATTGGCTGGGGTCGGGGGAGTCATTAAGTAATTAAAATTTCCCTTATGTTATAATAGAATTCTTGTACCAAAATGTTGTGAGAAAAACCTTCTTCACTATCTTCCCTCACTGAGCTTATAATTCTGCAGATGTTGGTCACTGTTTGCTTTTGTGCTAACATGGCTTTCGCCGTCAATGTTGCAGCAACAGAGCGTAACTCCCGGGACTAATGTTATCACAAATTGCCACCTGCCGTAAGATAAGAGTATAATAAGGTTGAGCAAGTCCTTCTCTAAAGTAACCAGTAGGTCCTGGTAGGGTCACACATGGATTACAGCTTCACCTGGCACATAGGCTGTGCTGCCACCAACAAAGTGAGGCCGACAAATGATTCATGATAGTCATGATGAAAATAAAACCACGACTACTGCTTATAAAATAGGTAGTAATCTTCGAGCACCTTATTAAATGCCTGGTACTATGCCATGGAGTTTGGTAGCATATGTTTAAAACAAGAAGAAATTATTATTTTTGCTTTTACAGAAGAGAAAGCTAAGGCTCGGGGAAGTTGAGTAGCTTGCTTAAGTCACATAGCCGGTAAGTGGCAGAGCCAGAATTATACCACGTCTGTGCTCTATTCTTAAGTAGTAGATTTTGTTGTTTGTTTTCTTCTAACTTTACTGCTAGATATTGTTTAGATTAGTTATAGGACAGAAAAAAATCTCATAAAAAACTAACCTCCAGAGCCAATAACATAAGAATACCTTAGTTATTTTGACTTTGAATAAGTAATTATCAGCCCCAATTAATATATTCACAAAATCAATGCATACATATGCAGCCCATCTAGCAATTATCTTTCTATCTGTCTGTCCATCCATCCATTCCCCATGTCAAAATAAATTTGTATAAATGATTTTAAAATTAGAAAACACTTACATAAATTAAAAGGTTAAAAAAACAGCAAAATATAAATGGTTTTAATTTAATAAAATCCAGGATTATGGAAATTCCAATTGTAAGAATATATAATTGAGTGCCTTTTATCTGTTATTATAAAACATACCTCAAAAGAGAATATCTTTATTAACAATGCCTGAAGGAGTTTAAGAATGAAAGTCCAATTTTATCAGATTATGAGGTCTGTATTCTAATTCCCCACAAGGAGTGAGTGGTTTGTAAGCATTTTTTTTTCACTTTTATATTAAATGTAAGTTAGATTTTAATGTGACAGAGAAAATGTAAATTAAATAATTTTCTAAGGCATCAGAAAAAAACAGCACTTTTGTTTCTTTTGACAAATCACAAGTAGTGGATTTTTTTCCTTAACCGAAGTGTGGTCCACGTATTGATCATATTATTGATTTTCACTCAGTAATTTTATGCATTTTGTTCAAAGGCTTTTCTCTTTTTGCATTGTGTTGGGCAGTAGGCATTTAAAACCAGGGTGTGGGAATCTGACAGTCACTGTAACAGGAATTCTAATAGAAGATGGATTTCCCATTGTGTTCTAGTGACAGGTACCTCTGTTCTGTTCTTTGAATATGCTGATCACTGTGCCCCGAGGGCATCGGCATAGTTTCCTTCTCCCAGAATGCACTGACCCCAGACGTCCACACAGGTCTCCCCCTTACTTCAGTCAGGTGTCTTTTCATCTCTTACTTTCTTGGATCTTTCCTGGGTGGCCTTCTTAATGCTGTGTCTCACCCTCTCTGCAGCCCTGTGCCTTCCTCTTGTTCATGAACATAGGCCTACCTCAAACTTTATATATGCATGTTTCTTGCTGTCTCTTCCACTAGAATATAAGTTACAGTCTATCAGAGATTATTTTTGTTCACTAATGTGTCTTCAGGGCCTAAAACAGTGTGGCACCTAATGAACACCCAGGAAAGTTTGTTAATCGAGTGTGTTGAATTTTTAATGTATAAATACTTGTGGTTTCTCTTCCTTTACTTCCCTGTATCCCAGAATATCTGCTATGGGGAGCAGCTTTTGATTTCTTTTTTCCTTCCTTTAAAACAAAGTAACCTTTTTACTGATTTGCAGCCTGCCTCTGGTGTAAGTTGGTCTTCGTAGAAAGTCATTTAGGCCATTAACAAGAAAGCAAACCCATTAAAAATATGCAAGCTCTTGGAAAACAAAATCCAGTATTCTAATTAGACCTATTAAGGCAATTACAGAGCACTATAAATGATGTAAAAGTTTTGTTGGGCTCCTCATGGTACCAATGACAAAAAGCCAAGGAGTCCCTAATTTTCTAAACAAAGATAGAGAGTCTAGGTGATTAATTTCAGCACCATTGAGTTAATTTGCAATGAGTCAACAGCAGAAAGCATTTCCATGGGCATAGAATAACGGTAGAAGATGGCTGTTTTACCACTCGATGGTAATACAGCTATTTGTCAGGGAATGCTTTAGTAATGAACCACCTGTTGACAAGAAAGAAGAAATATAAAAAGTTTCCTGAAACAGTTTGTAGTCTTCAGTTGCAGCCAAATCTCTGAGATTTCTCTGATCTGCGTGCACGTTTAAAAAGATTCTTAATTGCTGCCTTAATATCTTTTGATGGGTGATCAAAACATTGTGACTTCTGTTTCAGAAGACAACTTCAGGCTTGTGAGCTAGTAATAACAGCTTCCAACCTGTTCCCTGAAAGGCACCGCTTGTTGTGTGATGGTATGGAAACCACCTCATTTAAGGAGATTAAAAATGAGGCTGTGGTCAATACAACCTTAAAGGAAATATTGTCCATACAGTCTTGTGAGAGACTCTTTTTCAAGTACTTAAAAAAAAAAAACTCAATTGTTTATAATCACTCTGAAGTAACTGAAACAGATCTAACTACTTCCACTCTTCAGATGAAGAATTGAGGCAGAAAAGTTAAGAAATTTCCATAAGACTTTTCAGTATGGGAGGAGAAGTATTAGATCAGGACTCAGGTTCCCTAAGTCCTCGTCTGCCACAAGATGGCTACAGTGAGGTGGTCCCTGATACCGTGTGACTATTGCCCCAATCTCAGCTGCATAGTGAATTTTCAGGGTTTTTTTTTTTTTTGTGCCTTGTGGCATCACCTATTACATAAGCATATTTATTATTATTCACCAAATTACGACAGATGTGCAGAGTCAGCTAGGGTAGAATGAGCGTGAAGGAAGGGCAACCAAGAGCATGTGTGCAGATGTTTGACAGCTATTAAGAGTCATCCACAGTGGTTTTGCCAAGGACAGGAAGCCATCAACAGAACTGCTTAAGGCTGCCGATCTTGTACAATGCCCACCTCCAAGCTAAACTAAGCACAACTTAGTTATTTTGGTTTTGCGTTAGTGATTGTCATCTCCATTTAGTGCATTCATAAAAACAACGTGTATGTATTTTAATTGGTATATACCCCATGACGGAATGGCATAGTATAAGAAGATAAACCAAAACAAAACATAATTAATGTCCTATTTTGACCTCCTAAAATCCAGGATTTAAAAATCCCAGTTGCAGAGGCATAGCTAATTGTGTTGCTTTAACTCGTTGCTGCAGCACACATTCTTTAAGAATGGATATTTCTTAATTCAGATCTTATTAAAACTAATAATTGTATTTTTCTTCTGATAAGATGTAGATTAATGATAGTATGAAATAAATGCCTCAGGAAATCCAGTCTGTGGACTGAGCAGCTTGGTTCTTGGCTTGTCTTCGATTGCCTGTCCTAATCTTAAGATGCGTTGACCATGTGAGGTCTTTCTGTCACGTTTCCATTACAGGCAAAGAGTCCATTGAGAGCAGAAGCTTTCCCTCTTATCTTTTTATCACTTTTGCTTAACATCATACCACGGGTATTGAATACACGGAGAGTGCACCAAAAATTGTACATCTGATCAGCATTCAAAGTGTTGGTCTAGAGAAAGCTATATGTATTCCTGGAATGGTTAAATGGGAAGAGGACTTTGTCTTTGGAGCTATTACACAGGGGACCTGGTGAAAGTCATTGAATATGATTCAGATTTTATTTAAAGGATGAATTGAAACTTCTGAAAAAGACCTAGAGAGCATATCTAGGGTCTGTGAAGCCTCGGGCTCCTCTTTCTCCACATAAGGTACAGACCATGGAGAAGAAGAGAGGGTACGTTCAACTAAACACTTGGTTGCTAGATGATGTCAGTGTTTTCCTACACAGTGGTTTACGAGTGACAAAATGAGGAGCTCATAATGGGAAAAAGTGGCATTCCAAGGATGGAGTAAATTCTTTTGCTGAAAGATCTGTCAGGATGATCAGCTGAAAATAGATCAAGGATTCTAAAACATGTAAATATATTTTGTTATCTTAAACTGACCTAGAAAGGGGAATAACAATGGAGAAATTTCCCAATAAATCATATGAAAAATGAAAAAAAAAAAACAAACCCCCAAAACTTCAGATGACAGACAATGGCACAACTTAGTTATATGAATCCAAAGATATTGCTGAGATTTAGTATAATAGAGTAGACGACGAGAATTTTGGCTATAGGGATACAGATAAGCACTGTGTAATAGAACTATAGAGTGAGCCACATTTTCTAGTAGTCACATTGTGTAGTGTAGCCACATTGACCTTGCCCCCAAGAGAGGTTTAGCTTTGTCCTTGCTTGCAGGAGTAATCTATGTCGCACCTGATAGCAGTGTCTTTGTTTAAGGATAGGGGCTGGTCACACCAGATCTTAAGGTAGGACCAACCACATCCAATAGTCTCAGAGTCGGGGCTGGCCACACCAGAAAGAACAACCATATGACTTATAGTGGGGGCTTTGGGTCATATGGTATCAGTCGATCTGGAAGCTGAGTTCATCCATGTGGGAAATCAATCAATCTTGCCTTTGAAATGAAGCCTCAATAAAAACTTTGTTCACCAAAGCTTGGGTGAGCTCCCCTGGTTGGCAGTACTCGATGTGGATTGTCACACTTCCTGTGACAATACATCCTGACACCCGTGGAAGCTTTGCATTTGGAACTGTCCGAGAATCTGCCCTATGAGTCCCTTCTCATGGCTGATTTCACTTTATATCCTTTCCCTGTGATAAAACCATAACTGCGAGTATAATAGCTTTCAGTGTGTTCTGTGAATCCTTTTAGTGAATTATCAAAACTGAGTGTGGTTTTGGAAACCCCTTGAATTTGCAGTTAGTGCCTGAAGTGAGGGCAGTTTTCCCTCTAACTTTAAAGTTAGACCCTAATTCCTCACAGTTGATGTCAGAAATCTTGGATACACTTGGTGCCAGATGTCTTGGGCACAGTTTGCAGTCTGGAGGAATGTGCCCTCAACTTCACAGTCTGGCTAATTCTGGATATACATTAATAGGTGAAAATATATAAGTGAATTAATGTTAGCACTACATTTTATTTAACTCAGCATATTAAAAATACTATCATTTCAACAGGCCACTGAATAAAAATTATGAATCAGTTATTTTATATTATTTTCTTCATACTAAGTCTACTGGCCAGTGGCTGCCATGTTGGACAGGGCCAGCTACAGATTGCTTAAAAATAATAGAGCTCTACACGGAAGAGATCAAGTATTGTCACTTGTCAAGACAACATTCACCTACCGTAAAAACTCATGAACCTGAAGGCTGAGGCAGATTGGAGAACATTTGGGTTCAGAGCAAAAGGAGAAAAGAATGTAAGTAATGGGAGACTGAATGGACAAGTCAAGTACATGGACTGATATCCCCGAATCTGATTACAGAAATGGCGCAGAGACAGTTTATGACAGCAGCCATGGGGGATTTTAGCTATCAGATCATCCACTGGTATCTTCATTCAGCAAAAAGTCGGTACCTAGGATAAATTCTTGCCATTTGTTTCAGGACATCTCTCCCTCCGTCCTTCTCTTTCCTCCCTGACTCTTGCTTGCCTTCTCCTCTTGCATTCTTCCCTCCCTTCTTCCCTCCTTCACTTTCTTTTTTAAACTTTCCCCTTTTCTTTTAGCAGGTATATATTGACTGCTTGTTTATATGTCATGTACTGTTTTTCTCCTAACAATTTGATCCCCAACCTCAGTGGACATTTGGCTACATCTGAAGACATTTTTGGTTGTCACAACTTGGGGCAAGGGTACTACTAGAATATAGTAAGCAGAGGCTAAGGATATTGCTAAATATCCCACAATGTATAGGGCTATTCCCCATCTCAAAAATTAATCCAACCCCAAATATTAATAGTGCTGAAATTGAGGAACTCTGTTCTAGAATATTTTAGAGATGAAGGGAGCTACTTTCCAAGGAATAATTTTGGTTAATAAGGAAAAAGTGAAAGTTAAAAAATAATTACTGTAATTAATAATAGTAATAATAATATTAATAATATAATAGGTAGCACTAGTGTGTTTACTATTTTGTAAGAACTATGGTAAATGTTTTACTTATGTTAATCTCCCTGATATTTGCAACCTAATAAATAAGTATTACTATTATCTTCATTCAAATAAATATTACCCTTACCTAAGGATGAGGGCACTGAGACCTGTGCCCACTAGCTGAAGCTGTGAAGTGGCGGCATCGTCATGCTGGAGCAGTGAGAGAAAGGAGCAGTTGACTCACTCAAATGCTTGCCAGCTTTCACAAATGGAGGGAAGCGTAGTGGGCTTCTGTGATTCGTGGCTGTAATAGAGTGGCCAAATAGGACTTGGAGTTTTGAAAGCACAATCTAACAATGATATAGAGAATGACCTCATTAAAATAATGTTTTCTAAAGAGACAAAGCAGATGCTGTCAGTATCCTTGCCATAGTCACTGAACACACACAGTTCCCACACTCGCAGACCCCAGCTTCCTAGCATGAACACCTGCAGCTTTGGGCCTGAGGCTTTTCTTGGGAAGAAAGAAGGTTCTTGGCCTGCAAGGGGCAGCCCAGACATGTTTTTGGAATCCATTTCTTTGGTTGAAGCCTTCACTAATGGTTGACAAGAACATGCACAATAAGTGAGCTTCCTTGGTCCTCTGAGATGGACTCTGCAGTTTCCCAAGCTCCTCAGCAGACTCGAGCCTCTGTTGTCCACAGCGGCATCCTGCTTTTTTAACATGTCTTGCGTTGAATTACATCCTTTCCTGGACTCATTTACTGCACCTTCTGTGGGTGCTTCCCAGAAAGACTTGGCATTTGTAACCCTGTGCAAGGTCTTCTGGTGGAACCCAACCTAAGATGGGTGTTCTCAGATTAAGTCAGATTTAGAAATAACCTGGAGTAATAAGAATGAGGGCCAGCAATGTAAGGATGAATACGAATAAACCAAATAACTTGAAAGTCCAAAATAAGCTAAGGCTTACGAAAATTGCTGTGGACAACTAACTGGCTGTCTTAGGAACTGAAGAAAGAATAATAAAGACATGAGAAATGTTAAGTTTCAGTGTTGAAGAAATGGAACACAATATTACTTCTATCTTCTCTGTTAAGAAAAGTATCTTTATCTTTAATAAAAAGAGTAAAACAAGTATCAGTAAAAGGGAATTGAAATCCAAATTCTTTGGAGAGGTAGAGACTTCTCGGCCTATAAGGGGCAGGGAAGACAAATATGAGAGTAATCTCTTCTGGAAAAGCCTTCAACGGATGATTGACGAAAGTTTGTGCGTAATGATTTAGCTTCATTGCCCCTCTGAAATGTGCTCTCTGCAGTGTCTGAGGTCTTCAGTGGCCTAAACTGTTTAAGTATCTTCATCTAGACAAATCACATTGCAGGAAAAAGGACACTTGAAAATGATACAGCTAAATATCTGTCAGAAATCTCAGAAGAATAATGAAAAACAGGGGAGGATAGATATAATTGATTGAAGTATAAAGATATTTTATTGATCAAATGTATTCCCCTTAATATATCTGGACAGGATTCCAAAATAAAGATAAAAAAGAATAGTTTGTGAGCATTTGTCCAATGAAAGTGTAATCATTTGGAGCCTGAATGGGTTTTTTGACTATTCCTGGTTTACTTGGACCTAAAGGAGTAAAAAGACCCTGAACTCTCCCTGTCCAGTGTCAGTTTTGTCACTTCAGTTGTAACACTGTCTGTTACAGTTTTTTAAACGATGAGGGAGTTAGAAATACATATTAAACGACAGACCTGATTTTTATCTTACAGAAAAGTGGTAACATAAGGAGTCTTAGCTAGGTGAACATAGCTTACTACCTTTTAAAAAACATGTCTCAAGAGAATTCAAAGGAATGCATTTTGAAACAACTTCATTTCATTTTATTTCAGCTTTTTCCTGTCGATTGCTCAGAGCTTGCAATCATCTAAAAAACTTAAAGGAAATTAAACCAGCCATAAGAGAACTACATAAATTATAAACCATTTGAAGTGATTCTTATTATACTAACTTAAATATCAACATAAAGATACAATTTAGGGTGGTGATTAATGTTTTCCAGTACTACATTAATGACTGGAATGTCTGGTGACAGAACTAATGAACAAAGGTGTTCTATTGTTACTTTTGTGTGCTGCTTTGTAACTCATTTAGTCTAGACATCTTTGCATTTCTTTTGAAGTATGTAGAAGGAAGTTTCCCTGTGCATATTTAAGATTTAGTATGCACACTCAATAAATATTAAAGTATTAATCTATTTAGAAAAACACACTGTTCTAACATCTCCTCAGATACATTCCACAATTGGGGATCCAGAAGTAAAAACAGCTATGCTTCTGATCGATACACTGTTTTTCCTGAGGCTTATATCACAGTTCACTCATCTCTAAATGGCTGTATTTTTAGTGTTTTATGGCGGTGGTGGTGATGGTGGCAGAGGAGAATGAGGGTGTGTGTCCTACTGCACACGGAGGTGGTCAGATCTACTAGTAATACGCTGGTAATTAAAAAATTACGTAGAGGAATTTAATGATTTAACCACGAAAGGTGTGGGTACCTGCTTCTCATCAGCACATAATCCAGAGTAGGGCTGGAGCCAGGTCAGTGCTATCCTGTCATGTTAAGTCTCTGGTGGCTGGAAAGTATCTTCTCATGAATGCCTGTTAGTGGTTTTTAACGCTCCACATTGCTTTTTAGCTCCTCCTGAGACAGAGTATACGTAGATGTCAGAACCTGATTGTAAGCAATCCAACAATTTAACCGTCTCAGTGTTTCGTAGGATCTCTGATGCAAAAATTGTTGAACCATCAGAAAGGTCTTACTTTGTCAACACATTTCAGCTAATTAAATCTCTCGGTGCTCAGCAGACATGTTCAACACTATGTAGGTCAGTTGTTTCTCCGTTTCACTTTCATAGCTTTTGTCAAAGCTCATTCTCAAATCAGCCTTGTAGCAACTTTCTCTCACACACGGTGGACTGCTAGCTATTTGGAAGTATTGGAAAATGAGGTGTTTTGATTATGTGCGGAGTCTATCCAAGTGAAATTAACACAAATATCAACTTAGAGTAACACAAAAACAATGAACAAGGATTTATTTTTTTAAAGTCAATGTTGCAGTTTAAAATTTTTAATCAAAATGATAGATGCCTCAAAGGTAAACAAACAATTAAGTAATTTTAAGAAGCAAATAAATTAATTCAATAAGTAGGATTTGATATAAAAAAATATTAGTTTTTCCTCTTTCTTTTTTCATCCATTTTTCCCTCCTCAGAGAAATCACATCTTTTAAATATCTATCTATTATCTATCTATCTATCTATCATGTGTATGTGTGTAATATTTACTTCCTGTTTCTAAGTAACATGTTTGTATTGCTACTTTTTGATTTTTCAGGGTTTGGCATTATCTACTGATTCCCTGCTATGAAAGGAAAGGCTTATCTGTCTTCCCTGCCTCTCATCTCTCTCTCTCCCCTACTCAAATCTCATCCTCTC
Source organism: Camelus ferus (assembly GCF_009834535.1). NCBI lineage: Eukaryota > Metazoa > Chordata > Mammalia > Artiodactyla > Camelidae > Camelus > Camelus ferus. The sequence goes on along the minus strand of NC_045704.1, from coordinate 75,875,077 downwards.
AATATAGCTGTATTGTAATTCTGGTTGGAACAGATTTCAGTGTTTATTTTATTAAGACTAGGACGTTTTATCCAGAACTGCACTGCATTATAATCTGTGAGTTCCTGGACTGTTGCTGTTGAGAACCCAAGGCTACTCTGATTCCCGTTTGTCTGGAAATTTCATGGTGATGTTCTGTGGTATGGCTGTATTTTTTACCATTTTTGCTGGCACTTAGTGAGCTTCTCAATCAGTTCTGGGAAATTATCCTTTATTATTGCCTGGATGATTTTTCTCTCAGTGTTCTCTGTTCTTTTCATTCTATCATTTGGAGTTTGAATCATCTAGAATGATCCTCTCTTTTTCTTATCTTTTTCCTCCTATTTCCCTTTAATTTTTTTCTTTTTACTTTTTTGCTTCCATTTGTGGTTTATGTATTCAGTACTGTTCATTGAGTTATGCGTATTGGTTACTTTTTTCATTTCCAATAACTCTCTTTTTGCTTTAAAATGCTTTAAAAATAATATTTTGCTCTTGTTTCATGGTTTTGATACCTTCTTCTGCTTCTCTGAGGATGCTGATGAGAGTTCTCTCTATTCTGTTGCCCATTTTCCCTCCAGGTTGCTTTTCCTGTTTGATTACTTTGATCTCATGTTAGATGTTTTCCTCAGATACCTGGTACTACTCAGCTGTCGCATATTCAAACGTAGGGGACTTAAAACTCTGATTGTAAACTCTCAGATGAAGGGAGTTAAGCATCTATGAGCTTTGCTGCAGGATGGTCGAGGTGGGCAGTTTACTTGGGAAGACCCCGGCATCTCCATCTTCAGGGCTGTTACCTTAGGTTGGTCAGATTCTGCAGAGAATGATCCTCCATTCCCCTGTGTGAGATGAAGGGTGGCTGTCAGCGCTCTGGGATTTGGAGATGTCCATTCCTAAACTCTTCAGAGACTCAAGAGACATAAGTAGGATCAGCTTGGAGCTTTGCCCGGCTCCCATTTAAGACTCAGTTTTACTCCACTTGTCCACCTGTTTCCACCTTCCACACCTTATTGCTGTTGTCCCTTCTCCCGTCATCTGAGTTTTTCTGGGATAACATGAAAAAAAAAAAAAAAAAAAGAAGTCCACTTACTGCTGTTTTGGTGGAATTTTTTGAGGAATTAAAAATAGATGGTGTGTGAAATTTGGTGTTTTTATTTGGGATCTTGATCTTTCTGAAGTTATTCTTCAGAAAATGAAGATGAAAATCCAGACATTATCCAGGCTATGTTCAGGTTTTCTGGGAAGGCTGCTCCTAAGTTCATCCAAACAGGCATTAGTCAAAATTAAAACAGTCAAAGAGCAAGATTGACCTTGTGATGATAATGGTTGAAATCGGATAATATATACATACATTCATCATACATACTCTCCACTATTGCATATATTTGAATTTTCCCACAATGAAAAGTTAAAAAAAAAATAAAGGCTATTACACTGTCCTTAGCAAAAGTTTCTAAATCCATGAACCAAGTAGTTTTTTCTTAAATTTTACTTAGCATTTTGTCATATGTATTATATATTCAAAAGAATTTAAATTGTATGCCTCTACAAAAGCTGTAGGCATCAGTCATAAGACCATAAGTCCTTTTGCATTAAAATCAAGTTAACTTCCTAGTAATCTAGCATGCTGTTGCTATTGGCTTAAATAGCCATTTCATTGCTTACTGGTTCATATTTTTCAGAACCATTTCTCAGTATCTTTTCTTTCTCTTCTGCCGGAAACTCTAGCTTAAGATGGTCCCCTCCTAATCTCAGTGCAATATACACCTAATGCCTCAATTTCGGTGCTGAGATTTCCTTTCGTCCTTTCACTGCTTTCCCTACATGTCAGCTGACGTATATAAAAGAAAAAGGTGAGCTTGGAAAGGATTTTATTGTACCTTAATGAAATAAATTCAAGGTCACTAAATATCTATATGATTACAATTTGTCTAAAAAGTATATCTTCCTATGGGATAAAAATTTTTTCTTAATATTTTGTAAAAATATTTTGGAATGTAAAATTTGTTTTGCATGCTGTGTTCTACTCAGAGAAGTGCAACAATTTAGTTATGATATCTTATAGCAGTACTGCCAAAAGTAACTTTGGACAATAACGCACCTGACCAAAGGTATAAAAATATATCATGGAGATCAGGAAATTTTAGCTATTTATAGCAACTCCTTTAGGACTTGGAAATTAGAGGCAGTCAGGCAGAAATTCAAGACAGTAGTAGTAAAGAGAAATGTCAAATTTATGAAAACATTCTAAGCAATCCCACTAATTCAACATTGGTTAATAAGCATTTAGTTCCACTGGTCGCACTTAGACTTTTATGTTATCATCACATTATTTGTTCTCTGAATTTTATTTTGCTTTAATTTATCAAAGCCCAAGTAAACCTATGAAATGACATTTGTTCAACACGAGAAGTCTGGGAACCTTGAGATCTCTGTTTGAGGAACGTGTATTATTGAAATGAAAGAATCAGAATAGGTTTTCTATTGAAATGTGGGAGATCAAAGAATCATAAGCTTGGAAGAAACCATCAGAAACTAGCTAGTCAAGCAGTTCTCAGCCAGGGCTGTTTACAGTCCCTCTAAGGAGGATTTGGAAATGTATTTGGGCATCTTTCATTGTTACATGACTGAATAGAAGGGGCCCCACTAGCAATTTAGTGCCTAGAGGGCAGAGATGATAGACATACTACAGTATTTGGGATGGTTGGTGTAATGGGAATTGTCCTTTCCAATTCTTGATAAGGCCAGTCACCATTCAGCATGAATGCTTTCCACATTGTGGGCTTATTGTAAGAATGATGAATAGGAAATTCAGTTTTAGAATTATAACAATGCAATCCTGAAAACTTGGGAAATAGCTGTAAGAGTGGAGATAGCACAAATTCATTGAAATTGGAAGCTCACATAATAGAAATTATCTATCTATCATCTATCTATTTATCATCTACTGTCTATCTATCTATCTATCTATCTATCTATCTATCTATCTATCTATCACAATTAAGGTTCCCAAGGTCTTCTGAATAAAATGTCTCCATATTTAAATTCATTCAAGTTAATTCAAATGTGTTAAAATAATTGTTCTTTTTTTTTCCCAAATGGAATTGTTTTTTACCCTGATTAAAACAAAACAAAACAAACATCTACTTTTAGATAATCCAGAATATAGAAAAGCACAAAGAAGAAGCAACCACCACTATTAACTAATTCTATTACTCAGAGAAACCGTTATTAATGTATAGATCAGGATTTTTCAACAGTAGCACCATTGCAAGTTTGAATTGGATAATTCTTTGTAATGGGGACTGTCCTATGCATTGTAGGATGCTTAGCATCACTCTTGATCTCTACTCACTAGATTCCAGGAGCATCCATACAGTTTTGACAACCAAAATGTGTTCAGAGATTGCCAAACGTCCCCTGGGGGAGAAAAGTGTCATCCCTGGTTGAGAACCACTAAGTTTAGATGTTCAGCCTTTTGTGTTGGGGTGTGTGTGTGTGTGTGTGTGTGTGTGTAATCACTTTGCCCTTTTGGATGTCATTAAGAATTCCAGTGCGCAATTAAACTAAACTAGCTCGCTAGATGCCATAGGGTATTTTGAAACATTTTTCAGGGTTGTGACCTAATGGGATTCCTGGGGCCCTGTGGATTACATGGGTTCTTTTACATTTGTAGCAGGCCTTCGTTACCATGATTTATTCATTATCAATTTGCTCATCTTTTAGATGTGAACCAAAGTCTCCAACAGCAATGATCTGCATAGATAAACCACCTGGTCTAACCTGTTTGGGGAACATCATGGTCTCAGCCTGTAGTCATTTAGTTATTGTGTTGCCATTGGTTTTTTTTTTTTTTTTTTTTTCCTTTCAGTATTCTCTCCACTCTGGGCTGACATCTATTTTAACTCGGGCTGAATATCATCTGTTGGTGGTTGTGTGTGCTGCTCACATGATGTGAAGACATTTTTAATAGACCTGCCCACATTTCTTCCTGTACTGTATTGGCAATTTCATATTCATTTCTGCTTAAGCTGGTCGCTAGGTTGGCTGATGAGAATTCATTCTCTGAAAGAGCATGGTAACTATTCTCTACTTTTTCTAAGTGAGCCAGACTCTGAATGCTGTTTTGTAACTTAGTAAAACATGAAAGATATATGTTGGCAAGTAACAACATGCAGTCAATTTACAGTGGTGGATTCTGAATGGATACATCAGGATTTTGTCTTTCGTAACTTTCCTGCACCCAAAGAGCTGGACTCACATGACGAACTCTTGACGTAAATTAAAGGAGCCCTCTATGCCTGGAGCCCCACATGTCATTCTCTTTGTCCATGACAGAAAGAGGTAGCCAGGCTTCTAGTGACAAGATACCCCTCTGTCTTAACGCAGCCTAATTACCCTGAAAGAGTAAACATTTACTAAAAACTGTTACCAAGTTACTGAAACATTTAATGTACTCCAAAAGCAAGAGATGTTAAGAATGGAATAACTACCCCCAACCCCCGCCATACATAGTGTTCTTTGCTGATGAGCAAAACTACAGCATCAGAAAATCTCAGGTGAAGAGAGGAAGTGTGAACATAGTTTCAGAAGTTCAAGCTTGTGTCCAAAATGACTAGTGCTCACTCACCGCCCATGTATTCCTCCACGCTTCCCAGCCTCCCCTGCATGTGGTGAAACATGACTGTCCCCATGCAGGATGAAGAAGAGCCAGTCAGCCACCTCATTCCCATTATTTTCTGGCTATGGTGACCTTAGAGCCTGCATGTTCTGGGTTTCATGGCTATAGGATGAAGGACACCTAGATCTCTGAGTCACCACATGGGGAGCTGTGTCAGTCCTGACCTGTGACCCAGGGAAGAGTTTTTTTTTTTTTTTTGTTACTGCAGCATGGCCTTTCCTAGCCTAAGATATCTGTTGGCTTTAAAGTGTTCTTAAAATGAAAAGGAGGAAATGTGACTCAGACATAGTCTAATAAGTAGAGTGGAGCAGAGAAGCAATTAACTCAATTTGAGAATTAAAGAAACATTTTAGACGATTGTTTTCTCTGGAGGCGGAAAGGAGGATTTTGTCTGAACCTTTGCTTTGTTGATGGCAATCAAATCTCCCAGCAAATGTCTGGAAGGAGAACATTCTTGTGTTAGTATTTTACTCTTCCATCAAAGTTTTTTCTTAATTAAAATTTTTTTGTTTTTTTAACATAGCTGCTTGAAATGGTCACCATTGACCTTAGTATCAATGCTGATCTTTTGTGTCCTATTTTGTTTTAATGCTGTTCTTGTGTGCTAGGCACAATTTAAAGCAATAATTTTTTTGAACTCTTTGAATCTTCACTCTTAGTACAAATCACACAAGTTAGGAGAATAAAAAACAGGTTTGAAAATTTTTTAGTTTATATTTGGTTGGAGCGCTTCTTTTTCAACTTTATTCTTACATTTTAAATATAAATAAAACCTCAAAGACTAGTTCATTGTTAGTTTTAAATTTTTATCTGAGGATTCATTCTGTGTGGCACTTGATTCCAACTAGTTACAGGGACAATCAGAAGATTCGCAGAAAATTTAGAGATAGCTTCACTTTGACCTTCTTCAAAAACACACAAATGTTCCCAGAGTTGCAAGAAAGAGGATTCCGCTATTTTTGTCCTCCTCAAAAAAATGACAGAAAGGATTGGCAAATAGATTAAGTCTGGGAAGAAGGCCACCTGGCTCTCGTACATTAGACGAGAAGGACTAAGTCAAGCCAAAGGATTTCCCCAGTAAGGAGGCAGTGGTAGCGAGGAGGATTCTTGAGGATGGATAGAGATGGGGAGTATAAGAAGCTGGAATCTAGCCTAGATCTACCCGCAATTTGGAGAGCTTAATTTCACACCAAAACTGAGCCAAGGCTTAGTGAAAGCCTCACACTTTAGCAAATGTCAATTGAGTTTCAGATTTCAGAAAAGAGCCTTAAAGAAGAAACAGAGCCTTGGCAGTGATGGTGTCTGGCTGGTAATGGCTGCTGCTAGTGGTGGCCACACAAACCTGCCCTCATCGCTGACTCAGCCAAATGATGCAGGGGCACATACTTAATCACCAGAAGTGTGTAGCATCACATATTCTCAGCTCTTTGGGTGTTCTTCATGTTGAAAAGCAAAGAATCCATTAGCAATATAAGAAATACAGAGAAAATAGAGGGCTTTTTTAAAAAGCATCCGTTACCCATTCATTTTATTCAGTATCTTGCAGTCCACAATCACACAAATATTTAAAATAAAGATGCAGTAGCTTCTTGACTATTGGCTATAATTATCTTTCCTTTCACCAGCTTTATTATAATAGGGAAAATGGGCCAATTAAGGACTTGTTTCTGAGCAATAAGCAGAGGTGTTAGATCCAAAAACTAGAGTCAAAGAGCAGGCACAGGCAGAGACAGGTTCCAGTGCAGGCTGGCAGGCAGATTTCTTTACTGAGAGAAAGACCAGAGTTTGTAAGGGGGAGGCAAAGCTTTCAGACTTAAGTCCTCTGTCTTGGCTGAAGTCCTTTACAAATACGCTGGCAAACAGACAGCTTCCTGTTTATCATCTATAAAATATTTGGTGTTTATGGCTTATGGGTACACCCCTAAGAAGGTAACCAGGATGAGAAGAAAAGCAAGAAATAGCTGGAGTATTAGATTCCAATGAACTTTGCCGTATTTTTCATGTTGGCTGCTCTTTAGTGTAATAAAACATTTATCACCACCTTTTAGGTTTTAGTTCCAGTGTTTTTCAGGTTACAGTGTTTATCCATGTGTGGGCCTCCTGTTTAGCAGACACAGAAATATGGGCTGTTTCTCTGGTATGGCTTTTTTGTGGGTCTCTCGGGGGCCCTTCCTCCTCCTCCTGTCCTAATGTGGGAAAAGCCCTCTCCGTGTATATATTACGTCTCTCCCTCCAGGCTCTGCCTTCTGGTAGTTCATCCTACACAGATTTTTCTGTGTCAGGTTACTTGGTCCCTCTTGGGCCTCTTGAGTAAGGGAGGTTTGCTTTAAACAATGCATGCCTGGCTCTCCACAGATGCATGAGTCAAGTGACAGCGTGCTGGCCCCCAGCCCTCTCCAAGTGCCCTGCGAGTCAGGGTGCATCCATGTAGCACCCACGGTTAGAGGTCTCCAGGAAGGAGTCAGTTTCCAGCAGCTTTGTGATCCCCAAACTCCAAGTAGTATGAGTTTTCCAAGTGTTTCTCTGAGCGCCCTCTAATTCCGCCTCACTTAGCTTGGTGAAGATGGCGCAACAACAACATCTTCCAATGAACTTGCCAATTCTAATCGACCTCCAGTGAGTCCTTAGCATTTTCTCATGTGGCCTGGAGGTTGCAATGAGGCTGAAGAACAAGTTCTGGGTCACCAACTTGGAAAATTATTCGTAGGTAATCTAACCTATTTGTTTTTTTCATATGGAGGTTACTTTCCTCTATTGGTTGTGGTCTTGTGGTTTTAGATGACACTCCAGGAAAGAAAGAGTCCCATTTTAATAACTGGATACACATGTCACACTGCTTAAAGAGGATGGTAAATACAAATATAATAAAAGTGGAGGGAATGACTCCCAAACAAGTAGGGGAAATGGAATAATAATAACTATAATTAAAAATAAAATTGATGAATCCAAAACAAGGCAGGAAATAAAAAATACCAAAGAATAGAAATAAGGCAAATAGAAAGAATAAAATGAGACCTATATCCAGATACATCTGTGAGGCTGAGTCCCTTTAAAACTGAGTTCCTCTGCCAGGTTTATGATTAACTTCTATATTTGAAACATTATTCTCTTTCTTGCCCTGCATCCATTCCCCTCAAGGTTGAAGAGTATCATTGAAAAGGGGTGATTGAAACTAAGCAGAACCCCATAGGGTCCTCCTACAAAAGTCCCTCCATTGCCCTTGTTTCTTGCTCATAGGAAAAAAAAGTCTTTAGTGTCCTAGGCCTTCCCCCAGTTCCAAAGAGCAGGCTCAAGCAGATAATATGACAATAGAGTCTCAGGTCTCCTAGTCCCTCTAGGATATAGATGACAGTCTGATGCATATCTTTGAGTTGCTCTGCAGAAACTAAGATGCCCACCGAGGTGGAGGATGGTGACTACATGCTGATCACAAGTCGTAGACCCCAGATAGGCTGGAACCAAAAGGTGAGATTCTGGAGACACCACCCTGTTACCACCAACCAATCAGAAGAAAGTCACACACCCTGCAGCCCTTACCCCAAATTTTGTCTTTGAAAACTCTTCCCTGAAAACCATATGAGAGTTTGGGTCTTTTGGGCATAAGCCACCCATTTTCCTTACATTTTCCTTTTTGTGCTCCAAGCTCCAACATATTGGTGATTGGCCTCACTGTGCATCAGGCACATGAACTTGGGTTAAACAGCATCCACAATCACAATAAATGTGAGTGGTTTAAAATGTCAGTTGAAAAATAAATGGTCAGGCTTGAATTTTTAAAAAATCTAGCTATATGTTATTTTTTTTAAAAAAAGCACATATTTAAATATACACAGAAAAATTGGTGATTAAACAATAAAAAATGTAAACAAATATTAAACAGAATGAAGCTGGTATATAAAAATCAGACAAAACAGATTTTAAGGCAAAAAAAAAAAATGATCAAGCTATCAAGACATTTTTGTGCCATGCTTGAAAAGACATGTTGACAGAATAGAGATCTCAGAATCAGACATAGAAACTTGATATATGACAGAAGTGGCATTTTTTTATCAGTAGGCAAAGGATGATCTAGTTAGAAAAAAATGATGCTCAAATAATGATGATCTATAAGGAATAAAATATGTGTTAGATTCCCACCTCCCACCATACCCATGAGTTAATATCAGAAGATTGATAAAGCTACTGTGAAAATTTAGTCTTTACATCTTTAAGAAGTTATAAAGGACTTCTCTGTTAGAAAATCTCTTAATAATTCCAAGAGAGGAGTATAATAAATTGAACCCAAAGAGAATAAACTATAAAGAAAAAAATTAAGTTTGACTACATGAAAATTAAAATGTAGAAAAGTTTATCATGGAAAGATGCCATAAGTAACAACAGAAAAAAGTCTAAGCCATACACTAGAGGATGATTTCATCGCATACAGCCGGCCAGGAGAGGATTAGGATGCAGAATTTACAAAGACCTCCCATAAATCATTACGGAAAAGATTAACAACTCAATATAAAAAAATGACAAGATATCTAAACTTAAAAGGAAATTAAAATGTCCAACAAACAAGTAAAAATATGTTCAGCCTAACTAGTAATCAAAAAATGCAAATTAAAACCAGAATGAGATATAATTTTGCATCTATTAGATTGATAAAAATGAATAAAACACTTGAAAATACTAATCATTGGAGAGGATGTTGAACAATGGGAGCACTCATCCACCAGGGGAAAGAATACATAGTCATAAAACCACCTAGGAGATTGTTAGGTACTGAATGTGTTCCTCTAAACTCGTGTGTTGCAGCTCTAATTCCCAATGTGATGGTATTTGAAGGGGGGGCCTTCGGGACATAACTAGTTTAGATGAGGTGGTGAGGATGGATCTCGCATAATGGGTTTGGGGTCCTTATAAAAGAGGAAGAGATTCAAGAGCTCTGCCATGTGACGTCACAGTAAGAAGGTGGCTGTCGGCAAGGCAGGAAGAGAGCCCTCACCAGGAACCAAATGCGCTGGTTGATCTTTAACTTCCCAGCCTCCAGAACTGTGAAAAATAAATTTCTGTTGCTCAAACCATTCAATCTGTTGTATTTTGTTTTGGCATCTTGAGTGAACTAAGACAGACCTATTTTGCAACATGTGGCCAAGTATGAGGTGCACTGCCACTATGTGGTGGATACGATGAGGGTGTCTCTCAGCATTGCCTTGTTGGTCTACTGTGCTGTTCTGTTAAATCTTGAGAGCTTGAATCAGCATTTCTCAGATCTCAGAGACTCTCTTGAGTTAGAACACGAGAAGCACGTTAAGTTCTGCCAATTAAATACAGTTGGGAAATACTGAGAAAGCAGAATGATATGGGAGTTTTGGTCAGCAGGCAGAGTCATGCAGACATTGCTTTTGTTTGTGTTTTTCTTGTAGCAACAGTGGATGTCAGGTCATTAGTTTCATCAGTGTTGACAAGCAGTTGTAGTTCAGAGGCTGTGGTTTTTCTTGAGCTTGGGATCACAGTGACAGTGGCATGTTCTTCAACTCAACAGTTCCAGTAGCTGCCTCCTGACTTCCTACCTTCCTGATTGTAGCCAAGGTGAACTTCTCTGGTGGGTCCATTTGGCGGCATTTTTCTGAGTCATTCTAGGTTTGGAACCCACTCCTCCAGCCCTTTCAGTGATTTTGCAAGCACTTGGTATCTCATACTTCTCTCCTTAAAATAATTGGAGTTGTTTCTGTTTCCTCCAGTTGAACACTGACCAACACGCCTTCCTCCTAGGAATTCTACCTCTAGATATATATCCTTAGGAGACTGGTGTGTGTGTGCCCAAGGAGACGCATACAAGAATGTTCGTAGTGGCATGATGTGTAATGGCAAATATATACCTGACAGTAAAATGGGTTAAAAAGTAGTATAATCATGCAATCTCTGACATATTTTATAGTGAATTAAAAATAATAATCAAACACAAGCACGTTAAGACATCGGATCTGCCCTTGGTTATCTTATAAAATGGTGGCAGTTTTTAGGTGTGAAACTTTTTGAATCAGATGATTAAAAACGAGTTTCTTCCTCTTTAGCTCTTAGTGTATATTCTTGAGATTTGTTTACTGACTTTTCTTCTTACCATACATACTCATCCAGGAATTTCTTATGCATTCCTATGGCTTTAAGTACATTGTATATGTTGATGATTGTCAAAGATAAATACTTGAGTTTCCATTTCATATGTCCACGGACTACTGGCTGTCTCTTCACTTGGGTGTGTTGAAGACATTTCAAATTCAGTGAGGCTGCAAGTGATCTTTGCTCCCAAACCAGCTGTTCGTTTTGTGTTCCCTGTCTCAGGTTAAGGACAATGCCACTCTTTATTTCCTCAAATTAGAAGTCTGGTATCATCATTGCCTGCATTGTTTCCTTTACCCACTGCCCCTCACATACAGTCAGTAAGTCTTGTCATATTGTTAAAACTTTTCTCATCAATTATACCATCACCTTCTTCATATATCTGCTAATGAAAAGCCTTTTAACTCATTGTCACCTTGTCTCCAATCTTACCCTACCTATCCATTCCACATAACATAGTAAAAGTGACATTTCTAAAGCAAAAATATCTTCATGTCATACTCCTTTTTAACATCCTTCAATGGCTTCTTATTGCTACTAAACACAATATTTATGGCCTTAATGACATGGCTTTTAATGACCCTTCAGTGTTCCCGCTTGTCTCTTTCCTTTTCAAGCCCTACACTGCAATCCATATGGTGCCTTTCAGTTTCTCGGATACACGAGGGTCTTTCTGATACTCGCAACTTCCCATGTGATATTTGTTTTGTGTGGGGTACATTTTCCTTCCCTTTCTACCCAGTTCTATTTGGTCTCAGGTGAGACATTAATATCTTTCGTAGCATGTGTCTTTAACATCCTCCTCTTTCCTTACGTTATACTCCCTTCCCCACAAGATTGTATGTCTAACAGACAAGCCCTTTAAAAAACATAATGACCGTATCCTATTTACGTTGACCATATTTAACAATTATTTCTTAATATTAACTAATGTCCAGCATGTGCACAAATTTCCTTGATTAACTCAAAACAGTTTACAATGGGTTTGCTTAAGTGAGGATCAACAAGGTCCACACATTGCAATAGGCTAATATGTCTTATCTATTACAGTTCCTTTTCCCATTTTAATGCCATTTTGGGGAAGAAAACCATTGATTTTTTTCCTGATGGAGTTTCCATATACCGTATTTCACTGTCCATCTCATGGTTACATCTAACTAGCTCCTCTATCCATCCCATTTTCTATTAGCTAATAGTTAAATCTAAAGGCTTGATTAGATTCATATTATAATTTTGGTAAGAATATTGGACAGATAGTGCTATGTGCTTCCTACTGCGTTCATCAGGATACGTATAACAACTGGTCATCTCCCTTTTAGCACTGTTAAGGTTATTAGTCAGTTCGGATGGTTCCAGCCGAATCTATTATAGAATTGCCCATGAACCTTTTGTCTAGTGGTTTTCACAGTCACTGATGATTGTTGTAAACCCAGTATTTCATCAGATTTGCAATATGATGATGTTTCTCATTCTTTCATTTCTTCTGCATTGGGTTGTCCTGGAATATAGTTGATATGGAAAAAGCAGCCTGAATGTTTGATTCTTTTTCTTTGTTTAGTAATTTTAAGAATAGTGGCTTGGAGTCTGTTATGACCATCCCATGGGAAATGGGCTCGACGCCCCACACATAATTATGTTTAATACTGAGACTGATGATGCCACAAATGCACCAAGAGAGTATGAAGAGATTTGTAATGCACCTAACACGTTGTCCTGCGGAGAGCAGAGCAGGCTCCCATGCAGGGCTGAAATGGCTTCAGAGAGCAAGGAGAGGGTGCCTGGGTTTGACTTCTTTTGTGGTTATGGAGTGAGGCTGGAGGCATGGCTCTTGCATGAAGGCCAGGGCTTGCCTGACTTAAGCATTACAGGAGAGAGCACATGGGCTTTCCCAGAAGTGTAAACAGTAGGAGAAGGGGGAGGAGTGGGACTTGAAAGCTATCAGTAGTAAAAAATTAAAAAAAAAAAAAAAGGGTCAAACTCTTTACTACAGCCACTCTGATATTTGACTCATGATTAAAATGTACCACGTTTTACTTAAATCTGAACGTGTTTAAATAAGCTGTTAGGGCATTTATGAGGCCTGAAGCCTGAGGCCTTGTAAAGCAAGTGGTTTCTGTTGAATTCCTTATTCAAGAGCCTGCTATTGCACATTCTGAGAAGTGAGTAAGTGCCTTCGCCTCTTCTCCAAGCAGGTCTCATATAATGGATTTCAGTCTTTGAAGGAGCTGTTTTCATTAATTTTGGGCCATGTTAATTACTTTTAACCGGGGGGGGGGGGGGTACTTGGAGTCCCACTTTGTCAAGCTGATCATCAGTGCTAAAATTGTAAGATCACTTAAATCTGTTACCTGTTGAGTCAGAGTGCCCATGCTCACCCTGGGGTATTTTAGGGAAATGAGTGCTACAGCTATAAAGAATTTAGGCATGAAAACAGTTCTGTTGGCTGAGGTGAATCTTGCCTGTTTGTCTTTTATGTGTGGTGACTACCCCCAAAATATAGGGTTTACATTATTGAAATGTACTGGGATCCCAGGTATAAACTGTATCTTGAGTCCCAGGATAGATTAAAGTGTGAAGGTTTGCCAACTGGTGCATCTCATCACATGTCAGTTAACTCAGACTCTGCATTATAGAGGCACATGAGCCAATCCCATGCCTTTGTATTTGGGGGTGGAGGATTTTTTAAGTGAACTTTTAGAAGTAATTTTAGCTACATGGCAAAATTGAGCAGATGATGCAGAAATTTCCCATATACTCCTTTCCTGACATATGCACTGCCTCCCTCATGATCAATGTCCCCTACTAGAGTGGTACATTTGTTAAATGATGAACCTGTATTGATACATCTTTATCACCCAAAGTCCTTAGTTTAATTACAGTTCATTCTTGTTGTTGTACTTTCTATGGGCTTTGGCAAATGTAGAATGACCTGTATCTGTTAACTACAGTATCATATATACAAATTTTACTACCCTAAAAATCCTCTGCGCTCTGCCTGTTCATTCTTCCTCACCATTCAACTCCTGGTCACCACTAATCTTTTAACTGTCTCCATATTTTTGCCTTTTCCAGAATGTCATGTAGTTGGAATCACACATTGTATAGCCTTTTCAGATATGTTCCTTTTACTTAGTAATATGCACTTAAGAGTCCTCTATGTCTCTTCAAGACTTCATAGCTTATTATGTTTTTACCCCTGAATAGTATTCCATTGTCTGAATGCAGCACAATTTATTTATCCTCTCACTTACTGAAGGATATCTTAGTTACTTCCAAGTTTTGGTGATTACAAATAAACCTTCATTAAACACCTATTGCAAGTTTTTGCAGATAAGTTTTCAACTTCTCTAGGTAAACACCAAGAGGCAATATTGCTGGATAGTATAAGAGTACTGTATTCCCTTGTTATCTGCGTTTTCATTTTCCATGGTCTCAGTTACCTGTGATCAACCACAGGTCCAAAAATATTAAACAAAAAATTCCGGAAATAAACAATTCATAAGGTTTAAATTGCATGCCATTCTGAGTAGTGTGGTGAAATCTTGCATCATCCTGCTCTGTATCGCCCAGGACATGAATCATCCCTTTGTTCACTGTATCGTGTCACTGGTCACTTAGTATCCTCTGGGTTATCAGATTGCCTGTTGAAGTATTTCAGTGCTTGTGTTCAGGCAACACTTATTTAACTTAATAATGGCCCCAAAGTGTAAGAGTAGTAATGCTGGCAATTTGGACATGCCGAAGAGCAGCCATAAAGAGCTTTTTTTAAGTGAAAAGGTGAAAGTTCTTGACTTAATAAGGAAGAGAAAAAATTATGTGCTGAGGCTGCTAAGGTCTACAGCAAGGACAAATCTTCTACTCATGAAATTGTGAAGAAGAAAATTAGTCATGCTAGTTTTGCTTTTGCACCTCAAACTGCAGATGTTAATGGCCACCATCCACGGCAAGTGCTTAGTTAAGATGGAAAAGACATTAAATTTGTACAATAAGATATTCTGAGAGACAGAGAGAAATACCAAATTCACCTAACTTTTATTACAGTATATTATTAGAGTTGTCCTACTTTATTATTAGTTATTATTATTAATCTCAGACTGTGCCTAATTTATAAATTAAACTGTCATAGGTATGTATGTATAGGAGAAAACAGTATATTTAGAGTTCGGTACTATCCACAATTTCAGGCATTCACTGGAGATCTTGGAACGTATCCCCTGTGGATAAGTGGGGACTAGTATACGTTCAGTTTTGTGAAAAACTGCCAAACTGGCTTCCAAAGTGGCTGCACCACTTTGCACTCCCACCAGCAATGAATGAGAGTTCCTGTTGCTCCACATCCTCTATAGTATTTTTGATTTTGGCCATTCTATTAGGTGTATCATGGTATGTCATTATTGTTTTAATTTACAATTACCTAAAGACATATTATGTTGAGCGTATTTTCATATGCTGTATCCCTTTTTTCTTTGATGAGGTGTCTATGCAGATCTTTCACCCATTTTTAAATTAAGTTGCTTGTTTTTTATTCTTGAGTTTTAAGAGTTCTTTGTATATTTTGGAGAACCATCCTTTATCAGATGTGTCTTTAGCAGGTATTTGCTTCCAGTCTGTAGTGTCTTCTCATTCTCTTGAGAGTATCTTTTGCATAGCAGTAGCGTTTAGTATTAATGAAGTTCAGGACTGTTAATTTTTTTCTTTTATGAATCATGCCCTTGGTGTATCTGTTAAGCCATTGCCATGCCCCGGTCATCTAGGTTTTCTCCTACATTATCTTTTAGAAGTTTTATAGTTTTGTATTTTACATTTAGGTATAGATCCACTTTGAATTAATTTTTGTGAAGAGTGTAAGACCTTTGTCTAGAGTCTGTGTCTAGATATTTTTTTTGGCATATAGATATGCAGTTGTTCTGGCACCATTTGTTGAAAAGATTATCTTTGCTCCATTTTATTGCCTCTGCTCCTTTGTCAGAGTTGACTAATAATATGACTATATTTGTATGTGTATATTCCTGGGTTCTCTATTCTGTTCTATTGACCTATTTTGTCTATTCTTTTGATAATACCATCCATCTTGATTCCTGTAGTTTTATAGTTAAGTCTTGAAGACAGGTAGTGTCTGTCTTCCAACTTTGTTCTTCTCCTATATATATATATGAGGCCAGGTGAGTTTTTCCCACAGCTTACTAACCCTATGCTTAATCTTTTTCCTTCTCTGTGTTTTACCTGGTATAGTTTTGTGGCTATGTCTTTATGTTCTAATCTGCCAGTTACCCCACTCAGTATATTTGTCTTCTCATTACTGCAGTTTTCAAGTCTAGAAGTTCACTTTGAGTCTTTTAAATATATCCCACTTTCTTACTTAATTATTTGAATTAGTGGAATACAGTTATTATAACTGTTTGAATGTCTTTGTCTGCTAATTCTAACACTTGTATCATTTCTGGGTCAGTTTTGATTGATTTTTCTCCTCATCATGAGTTCTTTTCTCTGGCTCTTTGCAGGCCATTATTATTTTGAAAAAATATTTGTTTCCACACATTGTAGATGCTAATCTCATTGTGTGCTGAATATTTTTGTATCACTCTGAATATTCTTAAAGTATGTTCAAGAATGCAACATAATTGCTTGAAACTGTTTTATCCTTTTGGTCTTGCTTTTAAGATTTGTTGTATAGAAACAGAGCAGCGTTTAGTCGAAGGCTAATTTTCCTCCACTACTGAGGGAAAAAATCCTTGTGAGTACTCCTCCCAATGCCCTATAAATTTTGATGGTTTCCAGCTTGGCTTGTGGAAACAGGCAGTATTCCCAGCCTTGTGTGAGTTTGGTACTGTCCCTTCTAATCCTTCTTAGTTTTCTCACATTGTGGATCTTCAGAGTTCCTGCCTCTGTGTAGCATTATTAAAGTGTTCTGTCCTGTGAACTTTATCTTTGTCTGCCCTGGACTCAAATGTTTTCATGTCAGGAAGCCATTGTCTTTTGCCTGGGTTCCTCCCTATCCACCCCAAGTCATGGCTTGGAAATGTCTCAAGGCAGGAAGCTGAGACAATCTCAAGGATCATCTCATTTGAGTCCTGTCCCTCAGGGATCAATATCCTTCATTGCCCAATATCTAGTGTCTTTAAAACCATTGTTTCATGTATTTTACCCAGTGTTTTGGTTCAAGCAGGATGGTGAATCCAATATAGGTCATTTGATCTTGGCTGCAAGTGGGAAGCCCATAAGTTTCTTTTAACAATTAAATTAAATAGCATGTTAAATTGTTTGCATATAACACTCCATGCATATACCCATTATTTTCAGAAAATGTATGAAGTATAAATATCATCTTATTACTCAAAAATCAACTGGGAAATTCTACTGTAATATAGATATTTTATTATAAAAGTCATAGTACGGATATTGTAGAATATGTGGAAAGCAGAAACACTAAAAAGAATATTTAAATCACCTATAATCACACTGCCAAGATATAATCACTAATGATATTTTGGAATGTAGGCTTCTAATTCATTTTTTGCATGTATTGGCATCCTTTCCCCCCAATATTATACAGTAAGAATTTTTGATGACATTAACTGTTTTTCAAAACAAGATTTTCATTGAATGGATGAAAATATATTTATAGATACACAATTCTTTTTTATTTACATTTTTAATTGAGTTATAGTCATTTTACAATGTTGTGTCAATTTCCAGTGTAGAGCACAATTTTTCAGTTTTACATGAACATACATATATTCATTGTCACATTCTTTTTTGCTGTGAGCTACCACAAGATCTTGTATATATTTCCCTCTGCTATACAGTATAATCTTGTTTATCTGTTCTACATATGCCTGTCGGTATCTACAAATTTCAAACTCCCTGTCTGTCCCTTCCCACCCCCCTCCCCCCTGGCAACCACAAGTTTGTATTCTATGTCTATGGGTCTGTTTCTGTTTTGTATTTATGTTCTTTTTTTTTTTTTTTTTAGATTCTACATATGAGTGATCTCATATGGTATTTTTCTTTCTCTTTCTGGCTTACTTCACTTAGAATGACATTCTCCAGGAACATTCATGTTGCTGCAAGTGGCGTTATGTTGTCAGTTTTTATGGCTGAGTAGTATTCCATTGTATAAATATACCACATCTTCTTTATCCAGTCATCTGTCGATGGACATTTAGGTTGTTTCCATGTCTTGGCTATTGTAAATAGTGCTCCTATGAACATTGGGGTGCAGGTATCTTTTTGAAGTAGGGTTCCTTCTAGATATATGCCCAGGAGCGGGATGACAGGGTCATATGGTAAGTCTGTGCCTAGTCTTTTGAGGACTCTCCATACTGCTTTCCACAGTGGCTGCACCAAACTGCATTCCCACCAGCAGTGTATAGATGCACAATTCTTTATTTGAATTAACCATTAATCTTTTATGGGGGCATTTAGATAATTTTGAATTTTTACAACTATAAATAATATATTTTACATACCCTTTTCCCATTATTTCTTTTAAATAGATTTTTTGTGTGATTACCAGTTCAGTCTTTTTTTTTTTTTTTTTTTTTGTAGAAACTAAGTTAAGTGATAACTTTTGTTTGTCAAAGATCTTTCTTAGTAGACAGTCAATTTTATTTTGTGGGATTAGAGTTGACTGATGCTAAAGATCATCTTACCAGACTGCATTGTAACACCGCAGGTATAAATAAACTTCATTTAGTCAAGACACTTCCCTGTATTCATGCTAGTTAATTGAAAAGTCCTATAACCAGGCGAAAGATTCTGAAAGATTAATGAAGTTTGTCAAAGGAGCCAGCAGACAGTGATCCAGATGCTGAGACAATTTTTCCTGATCCCCTTTTCATGTTCACCACATTAGAATAAACAAATCATTGGAAAACAGATGACTTCAGTGAGAAAATGTATGTGAAAGGACTGCTGTACCTATAATGAATGAAGTTATCATCCGTGAGCATACCATTGGTATTCAAATTCTGCCCTTTTCATTTATTAGTTATGTGGACTTCTGAATCTCCTTGGTTTTCAGTTTTTGCATCTGTAAAATGAGAATTGTGTAATACTTCAAATGGTTGTTGTGAGGATTCAATTTGATAGTAAATGCACAGCATTGGAACAGTGTCCTGGCAGATGGTGAATAGTTAGGATTTAGCAGATACTAATGTCAATCCTCTATATGACCTTTATAAAAAATTCACTTTTCCTTAGTAAATAATTATCAAATACTTATTGGATGAAGCGATTGGTTAGTTTCTGGTACAAAAAAGGAGAAAGTTTATATTACAACCTTATGAGCTCACAAGAATTTACTTAGTCTTCTACTTGTGAACTTTATTATGAATCAAAGACTTCTATAAGGGAAATTGCAACTGTCTACCATAACAATCCCTTTTAAAGTCTCTTTGGCAGCTGGTCTCACCAATCTTGTCTGAGAATCCTAGTCCCCAAAGCTGGCTTCCTTGCTGGTATTCTTCATTGTGGGGCAGTGCAGTTGAGAACAAAATATTCTGTAGGTTATATAGCCGTGATTTCTACCTCTGATTTTAGGTTCCCCTTTGAATGAGTCAACAACTTCCACTTTTATCTACACTATTGCTTAGGTTTTACTCCTTCAAGCCATTCACTAGATTTTCTTTAAGCTTTTTCTAATATGGACAAGATTTCCTTATCTTTTACTATCATCCTGGGTCAATCTTTCTCAGAGAAAAATAACCTAACTCCATAGATAGTTTTTAAGCTACATCATCAAGTAAAAGAGATAGCATATTTAAATTTTGCTGTAAAAGACTTAAAATTGAGATTTTTGACACATTAAAATGTTTTTCATGTATGTGAAATAGAAATTTATCATGGGTGTAACTGTCTTTTTTGAGTAGTAATTTTCAATTCCACAGGATATAGGAAATTATACATATTTTTCATCCATACACATTTTAAAATTGATTTTTCTTTCCTAGAAATTGTTTTCTCTTTCAGCAACATCAAATGCTAGAACAAAAACTTACATTAAAATCAATTTTTAGAAGAACATTCAAATATAAAATAGTGTTATGTATCTTATTCTCTGTGCTGTGAAATTGCAATGGTAGATCCAGGAATAAGCAAATATTATTCTCTCCTTTCTCTGTTATAAACATCTACCGATTTTGGATTTTAAACAATTAGCACTACTAGTCCTTTTGTTCACTTATAATTGAAAAAAAATTGCTAACTTTTTAAACTATCTAAGCCAACCCATTCATTTTACAGATAAAGAAATGGAGGCTCACAGATATTAAGTCACTTGTCCAACACCATCCAGCTCTTTGGTGGAAGAATCCAAATTAGAAATGAGATCTGGCATATATGGTTATCACCAATATCTTAGAAAAGATTTTGTTTCCAAATAGCTTATTGGTAGCTATTCCATAATGATTTTAAATTATTTCCAATTTAACAAATCTTAAGATTTGCACGACCAATTACTTGGCACTAATGCAGGGACTCCAAGGAAGCCCAAGATGTTGCTTCCCTACTCACAGTGCTCCCAGCAGAGGAGAAACACACACAGGTAAAATAATTAAAGAGGACTTCGAGGTAAAATATAGTGGCAGATGGGACTGGGAGGTGGTAGGCTGAAGTGGGTGCCAGCTGGGGAGAAAAGCCAGTACGGTTGAGCAATCAACCTGGGATAATGCAGTTGCAGAGAAATCTTTTTGGAAAACTGTTGGAACATTAATGCAGCCACCTAACCACTCCCTTTTTCTTGTCTACCTTGTGCTATGGGGTAGAGTGGAAGAAAACACCCAACAGGAAGATGGAAGCAATTATTTACCCTTTGCCTCCAAGGTCAGCTGCTTTTCTAAATTCCTCTATACTCAGACCCCCACTGTATACACCTCAGGCTGAAGACTATTCTACTAAGTTTTATTGTTATTACGACAGGTATAAATTCACTTCAGCTAGAAAGAATGCCAAACTGTATTCATATTAGTTAGTTGAAGAGTTCATAACCATCAGGAGGAAACTGAACTATTAAGGAATATATTCTTTCCATTTAATTCGAAGTAAGCAAGAAGTGACACCACCAGGATAGAACTCTTAATTTGCTGCCTTTTTGCCCCATCACCACAGCTTGTTATCTTTAATTTCATCTTTTCCACCTTCTCTCCCATTGCAGAGGATGAAGTAACCCTTTTTATCCTAAGTGAATCCATCTAATTGCTTTCGAAAGCTCTTCAAAGATCTGGATACATTAATTTTTTTTTTTTTTTATGTTTTTAAACTCCCATTCTTTACTGGCTCCTTTATACTATACTATACTCAACTATTTCTCATTTTTATAAGGGAAAATAAATCTCCATCAAACTTGTTTACTTACTATTTAATGCCTTATCACTTTCCTTTCATAATCAATTTTCAGATAAGTACGATCTCTACTTCCTTAGCAAATATTCACTGTTTTAAAACAGCTTTATTGAGATACAATTTACAGACCTTAAAACTTACCTACTTTAAGGGTACAGTTCTCTATGAGTTTTAGTAGATATATTCAGTCACCACATTCCAGCTTTAGAACACTTCCATCATCTCAACAGCTCCCTCATGCCTTTCTGAGTTAACCCCATTCTCACTCCCCACTCTAGACAACCATTGACCTGATTACGTCTTCATAGTTTTGTATTTCCTAGAAATTCCAAGGTATTGGATTTGTATAATATGTAGTTTTTTGTATCTAGCTTCTCTCAGATGGCGTAGTGTTTTAGGGATTCATTCTTGTTTTACATGTATTGCTGGTGTGTTCCTTTTTGTTTCTGAGAGGTATTTTATTGTGCAGATAGACCACAGTTTCTTTACTCATCTGCTGATAGAAGTTTGGGTTGTTTCCAGGTTTTGGCTATCAAAAATATTACTTCTATGAGCATCACGTACAAGTCTTCGGCCATGTTTTCATTTACCTTGGGGGATATGTAGGAGTGAAACTGCTGTGTTGTATGGGAAGGATATGTTTACCTTTTTTAAAGGAAACTACCGAACTTTCGCCAAAATGGTTGTAACATTTTTACATTTCTCACAGCAGTGTATGAGAATTTTAGTGTCTTAACATTCTTTACGACTTTCAGAAAACCTTTTTGATTATACTCATTCCAGTGGGGTTTTAGTGGTATATTCTGTGGTTGACTGTGTTTTGATGGTATTATTTCATGTGCTTATTTGTCATTTTACTATCTAACTTGGTAAAGTGCTTATTCAAATTTTTTTTGCCAATTTTAATCTATTGGGTTATTTATCTTCTTACTATTGAATTATAAATTTTGATATATTCTGAACACAAGGGTTTTAACGATTATATGCAAATACTTTCTCCCAGTCTATGACTTGTCTCTCCACTTTGTCAATGTTATTTTTAGAAAAACAAAAGTTCTTAATTTGGATTTATAAAAAAAAGTAATTTTTTTTTTTATAGATTGTGATTTTGGTGTCACATTTAAGAAACTTTGCCTAACTCAGTGTTACAAAAATTTTCTCCTTTGTTTTCAACTAAAAGTTTCCTAGTTTCAGGTTTTATATTCAAGTATATGATCCATTTTGAATTATTTTTTGGATATGTTGCAAGGCATGGATCAAAATTTATTTTAATGCAAAGGAATATCCAGCTGTTAGCATAATTTGTAGAAAGTCTTATTTTTTCCCTGATGTATGTGCTCTTTGGAAGAAAGTTTCAATGGATAGCCAGTTCTTAAGGCGTGAAGAATTATGCTCCATCTTCCCAAGGATGAAGTGTCTATACAATTATTTGGAATTCTTCTGCATGGATAATATATCTGGTTTTCCCCAATTATTAATTTATTCAATCATTTATATCAGTGTAGACTCATGGATATTTTATACTCTAGGTTACAATCCATTACTGCTTTATTTACTTCTTCTTCAGATATTCCAATTATGCCTAAGTTATGCTTTTAAAATTGTCCTGCATTTCTTAGATATCTATCCTATTTTTTAAAAGTTCCCATATTTTCTTTGCGTTTCAGTGTGGGAATTTTCTGATGACTTATTGTCACAGTCACCGATTCTTTCCTCCGCTGTGTTAAGTCTACTAATACGCCGATCAAAACACCCTTCTTTTTGTTACAAAGTTCTGTTATTTGTAGCATTTCCTTTTGAATCCTTCTTAAGAGTTTCCATCCCTGGCATTGCCCAGATGTTTGTTTACTTTTACCACTAGATCACTTAGCAAACTAACTGTAGTTATTTTAAGTTCCTATGGGATAATCCCAACATGTGTCATAACAAGTCTGGTTTTGATAATTGCTTTGTCTCTCATCCTGTGTGTGTATATGTTTTGTTTTGTTTTGTTTTTCCTACTGTGTTTGGCATGCCTTGTAATTTTTTTGCCCAAAGCTTGGCATCTTGTATCGGGTGATAGGAATTGAAGTAACTCAGTCTTTAGTGTGAGGACAGATGGTGACCTGGCTAGGAGTGGGGTAAACATACCTTGCCTCTTTTTCCTTGGATGAACCCTTCTCTCCAGATTTTGGGGGTGGTGATCAGTTCTCTGATGGGTCCAATAAAAGTCATTTGCTCTCAGTTTGTTCAGCTTTGTTTTTTTTATTGTAAAGATAACAGCAATGAATTCTAAACTTTTTCATGTTGTGGCTGAAACCAGAAGTCCTGATTCATTTGTTTATTCTCTCCTACTGTAATCTCATTTCTTCACCATTGAAATTTTTCTTAGCAAAGTCACAACTGTCTTCATTTCAAAATGCAATGGATATATTTCTCTCCTTACCCTAATCTCTTTGTGACATTTGAAACTCTTGCCCTGTTGAACTTCTAAAATACCATGATTATGTTTTTTCTCTCCTAGGTTCTGCCATCATCTGTTCTTCAAATATTAGTGTTTTCCAGATTCCATCTTCAGTTTCCTTCACTTCTGATGCTCTCCTTAGTGACTGCCTCTGCTCTCTTGTTTTATTAGCTCTTCAACTTTAATCACCCCTAAGATCACTTGTATCTTAATCTTTCTTCTGATGTTCAGTCTCTCTCTTACACCACCATTCTGGACATATTCATTGGAATGTCTTAAACTTCAGATTGGACACATCCCAGTATGAAATAAGCATTTAGTTTCTTCACTGACCACCCCAAATCAGAAATTTTCTTATATTTCTGTAACCCTGAAAGGCTCTCCTAGGCATCAGTCACACAAATCATAAGTCTTGACATTTTATTTCACTTCTTCTTTGTCATCTAATCAGTCATCATGTCTTTCAGCTCAGTCATATCTGGAGAGTGTGTCCTGCTCTCCAAACCCATGGCCTCTAATCTTGTCTCCCACCTGTCTTCTAAGTCCACACGCTCCAGTGTGCATCAGCATCCCCTGGCAGGCTTGCTACTCTGCAGAATGCTGGGACGGAGCCCATAGTTTGTGGTCTGGTAGGTCTGGGATGGGGCATGAAAAGTTGCATTTCTGACAAGTCGCCAGGTGATTCTGATTTTGTTGATTGCGAGATCACACTTTGATTGTTATTGTCCTAGGTGATTACAGCAGCCTCCTAAAGAATCTCCCTGTTTTTATACAAGGCTTCTTCCAAAGCCATCTTCCACACCTAAAACACAAATCTCCTTAAAACCTGCAATTGCTCTTTATGGCCTTTTGGGCCCTAGCAAGTTCCTGGCACATGCTAAGTGTCTAGTGTTTGTGTAAACAAAATAAGCTTTAGAGAATGAGTAGGATTTGCATAGGAAGGGTCAAGACATATTTTATGCTGGCAGTAGGGTCGGGTGAGGGGAGGGACAGGGTGTAGCATTAGTTCCTTAAGTAAATGCTGTATGTGTGTATGTACATATGTGTATATATACAGGACAGGGAGGAAATTAGCTGGATTGGAACAGGAAGATGATTATACTAGACCGATCTCAAGGACAGACAGGAACTCAGTATCTTAAGGATTTTATTTCGCTTCACCGTGTTAAAGAAATCCGGATTTACTTTTACACTTTCACCCATCTTGCACAGTTTGAATATGTGTTTTAGCATTCCCCCGTGTAGCTTTTTAGAGCTCAAGAAATATATATTTTTAGAGTATGTCTACTTACTTGCTTTGTGTGTAGAAATTTTTCCATTAAAATTATCTCAAGGACTTTATTTAGCTTGCCACCACAGTCAAGACTATATTTGTCATATCCCTAGAGTCTTAATATATTATGATTTCTTTATGAAAAGAATTGCTGTTTTCTTGAAGCTTCTCCTTCAAAGATCTTTTTTTATGTGGAGCATAGATACTTGTTTCCTAAAGTGTTATTCCTCTTATTTAGGAAAATCCATTGTAAACTACTTGTCTCCTGCCCACAGAGGTGAGTAAGTTCAAGAAAAATACAAAAGTAAAAAGATATGCGTCTTCCAAGGATGATAGTCGACGAGTCTCCTCTGAGAACTGTTCGTGTCAATTGGGGTTTGTATCAGAATCTTATATAAAAATACACATCTCCTTCCCCCCCTCTTCCCAACTTTCCTTCTGAGAGCTCACCACACACAGAAGGAGCAGTGTCTAATTTGAAACGGCTTCCAAGGTAATTCTGATCCAGCCTGTAGAAGAGAACTAACTCAGGTTGTTGGGTCTCAGGCCTTTTTTTCCCTTGGATCAGAATTTTTCTTTTCTGATTTGAGGAGGCCATATAGTGTTGTTGATCTTTAATTTCAATCATTAAGGGCATTGAAATGAAGAAATAAGCTACCATATTTTGTCACCATCTCTTCCAATTAAAGGGCATTTTAATATAAAAAAAAATGGAGGTAGAACACACTCCCAGAATAAAGAATAATCCTTTAAATCAAAAAAAAAGTACACTTAAAAAAAAAAACTCTCCACTTTGTCCTCACTTTGTAGAGAAACATTGAAAACATCATTATGGATCAGTGCTTTTTCTAGCATCTGAAAGCCATTGCCCTAGATAAGTTAGCAGCCTCTAGGGAAGAAAGTTAACTTCACCTTTGCTTTCTTTACCCTTTATTTTAATTTGTCATTTTAAAGCTTTGATTTCCATGTATGTCATTGTAGCCTATTTTGGTTCAATTAAGTATTTTCTCTCCCTGTTTTTCTCTGTTCTGCTCCAGGGGAACCATCCTCAGTGCTAAGAATTCATGGCATTAGATCAGATGGTCCTTTCTTTCTGTCCTTCATCCAGTGGCAGGTTTAAAACTCTTTGATGATTCCGCTCTATAATATTTAAAGTTCTATTTCAAATCCTTCAAACTTAGGGTTATAGGAAATAGCTGCGTGGGAAGGCAAGAGAGGAGTCTATTAAAATCTACAATCCTCTTAGTGACCCATTCACTCAGTCTCTCAACAAATCTGTTCAAGTTTTTCCCTCTACTGAAAACAAAGGAAAAAGCAAATGGGAAACTAAAACCCTACCAAGACAAATCTAAGAAGAGTCCACTTAGAAATAAGCCTTATTAAGAGAAAATTGTATAAGAACTGCTTATTTTGTACACTCTGAACACCAGGATCTCCAATTTAACAGCTGAGTTGGGGTCCAGCCAGTTGGGGCAATTCTCTTTCACAATCCCCGGAAGGACTTTTATATTTAGAATTCTATGCAAATGAGAAAAAAATTAAGGGTGCATTCTGTACGAAGAGCTATATACTGTTTACATACATACAACAAACTTTCAGGGCTTTGTAGGATCTCTGAAATCACATCCTTTCCCTCTTCATTCCTTGCTTATCATAAGCTTTGAGCAGATGAAGCCAAGGGGATGCCTCTGTTCCATCTTCATCCCCTTCTGTCTGTGACATTGTTCTCATTCAACCAGGTCAGTGGGACCTCTTCCACTACATTTTCGTTCTTTGTTTATTTACTTGCTCAAAGGCTAGTTATCGGACACTGACTCTTTAACAGTTAGTTTATGTGGCAGGCTTCACCTCCTTTCAACATTTTGTTTATTGTTGGTTGGGCCTGCATCATCCCACCTGTCTGTATCTCTAAGCTGAGCAGTTTTAAGTGTCTCTTCTTTGGAGAGCAGTGTCCTTCTACACACAAATGCAATGGTTTGTGAGGAAGGAGGATGAAGTCCCTTCACAGGAAGAGTGGCTTTCTGTTTGAATGAAACATTTACCCATTTCTGTATGGCCATGATTACATTGGTGTAGGGCCGTTAAACAGTCTCTTCTCCCAGCTCCCCCAAGTAGCAGTGGTGATGATAAGAATGTTAACAGGAAGCATTTCTATGTTGCTTCTTCTGTGCCAGGAACTATTCTAATGCTTTGTTTTAATTAATTAAATATTTAAATAACCCTCTGAATTAGGGACCATGATGCTCATTTAATAGAAGAGAAATCTGAGGCATAGAAAGGTTAAGCCCAAGGTTATCTAGATAGTGGTAGAGCTGATATCATGAACACAGGCAGTCTCGCTGTGGAATCTGGTTCTTTAACTGCTGTTCTTTACTGTGAGGAGGTGAACCAGAAGCATTGCTTTTTAATCAGTGTATGTCCAGCAATCATGCTTGTTACACATTTTTGCAGACAATGAACTTGGGACCAAGGCACATTGTAATAAAGTAATAATCATCTTGCAAAATCTGTAGGGACCTTGGGGAAGCAGAGTTTAGAGAGCACAGATTTGAAATCAGACATAGAAGGTCATAAATACTGGGTGTCAGATGAGACTGTGGACAAGTTTCTTTACCTCTCTAATCTATTTTCTCATAATTATGGAGAACAAAACCCATCTTTTAAGGTGTTTTGAGCTGGAGCACAAAAAGGGAATGGCTGTTGAGTAACTGAATTAATAGAGAATTCAAGCTCGCATGTGGTCCTTTCTCATATATGTATATTGAAGGAGTATGCTTATGCACAGTATGTGCTGTTTTAGGTGCTTTATGTGTATCAGCTCATCATGGAGTAACAACTCCATGAGAAAGTACCTTTGTCATCAGCCTCAGATGAAGGTGCTGAGACACAGAGTGGTTAATTAGTTTGCCCAGAGTCACACAGAGCTGGGATTAGCAGAGCTGGGATTCAACTCCAGGCACACTGGTACCAGTCTGTGTTTTTAACTGCTAGGCCATCCTGCTTAATGCTAGGTAAGCCATGGAGTAAGAGGCTGTTTGGCATTTTCCCACTCATGCCATTGTATAAGGAGAGGGTAGGGACTGCCGCCAAAATTACTTAAGAAACATTTTTGGATGTGCACTGAGTGGCTGAGCTGGAGCTAGAAGTGTCCTCTCATCCAGCCACAGCTTTTGGTTCCATAGTCACAGTGATTATAACTTTGGAACCAAAAGGTAGCACATAGAATCGATCAAGTAG
The DNA here is from genome assembly GCF_009834535.1 of Camelus ferus. Lineage (NCBI taxonomy): Eukaryota > Metazoa > Chordata > Mammalia > Artiodactyla > Camelidae > Camelus > Camelus ferus. Next base: position 75,846,976 of record NC_045704.1, on the reverse strand, counting down.
GAATCTGGGACTTTTCCAGAAAATTCAGGACCTAGGCTCCCCATGACTATACCCTGCTGCCAGTGATGTAGTCACCCCAATATCATACCCCTGCACAATGACTGATAAGCCAAGTTCATATTGCATTGTACTGTTAGGTAGAGAGAGAGGTGGTGAAAAAGACTGAAATGGGATTTTCTGCTTGATTTGTTAATGAAATATCTGAAAGCACTTTGCACAACAATAACAAAATGCTCCTGTTCTGGTAACGCAGACAAATTCCAGCTGAGTGATTACATTCCACCTAATTACAAATTCTTCCTCTAATTTCAGATTCTCCGTGTTTACGATGCTCTTTACCTTCTGTCCTAAATCGTTGTTTACCGTGTTTTCCTGCTGCTAAATTCTTCCCCGCATTTCTCCCTGGAGGTAGCTGTATATCCATGGTGGTTAAAATAATTCTATATGTAAAGTAGGCATGGGATATGTAAATATTTGTACTTTAACTCTGGAATAAATCTAAGTTAAAATGTATAAATATATTGTTCTCAGAACTCCTCTCAAGTGTCACACAGTCAAAATTCCTTTTGAGTGTGAGTTGAGGAGAGGACACATGGTTGTAATTATTTATTAATCATACATATAATACTCCCCAAGCTGCCATAAAATGTCTGAGGAGACTCACTGCTAAGAATAACTTGCTCAGCACTGCGGTACAATGCGGACGATTTTCCACAGCGAGAGGAAAAAGGAAATACATCTTTCCACCTATTGCTGAGCAAATCGCTAATGATTTTGCCCATTTGCGTTGAGAAGTAATTAGTGGTATGAGATAGAGGCCAAGCATACCAAGAACTTGAAAATGTGTTCCTACTCATGTGCTGATACGCCCATTTTGGATTTAGCTGTAATTGCAGTACATTTTATGAATTTCCCTTACTTCTCTCACAAACTTCATCTTGATAACTTGCTTTCCTGAAATAGTAATTGAAAAATAATGCTGATATTTTCTATAGATGCAAATTGTAATTGTATTAATAAATAATAATAATAATAATAATAATGATAATAATAATAAGCCTAAGCCAATTAGGTGCACATGTTAATTTCCTTTTGGATGACAGCTTAATCTGACTTTTCTTTTTTCTATAGTAACTAAGCCCCAAGCAGTACAGAGGCTCCATACCAGTTTCAGAGTATCAGAATGCTTACAGCCAATGGTGGTGGCTTAATGGGTTAATCTCTGGCATCAAAAATCTTAGCATTATTTTAAGGCTCTAAGTGGCTTCGAGGTCATCTGATTTTCTTTCCTGATGCAGTACAGAAGCATTCAAATGGTGGCCTTATCCAGTCTTTCAAATCTCTAGGATAGTCTAATGTGTAGCCTCCCTTTGCAAATTTTTCTGGAGTTTACCCTGAAAGTAGAATAAATACATTATGAAATATATAATCTCATCCTTTGTTTTAGGAAGGATGACAAGTTAGCTAATGCTTACTTCTGTGTATTTGTGTGATGTGTTACCTGACATGGATCATTGGATAACCTTAGAATCTGAGCATAAATGATGTTAGAGATCAACTATTCTGGACACTAGAAAGGCAATCATCCAGCCTGAAGGAAGAGGGACAGGAACATGATGGAAAGAAATGGTTATGACTTCATCGGTCAGTCATGCTTGTGTTGTTGCCATTTTTAAAGTGTATGTTCTTGGCTCTGTCTGCTGCTAACTGTGAGCCATTCTTGCAAAAAAAAAATATGTTTATACTTGTAGATACATTACACAAAATTCATGAGTGGTGTTCTAAGATATATAGTGGCATTCCAAGAAATGAGTTCTAAAAACAAAGTAAGTCATTAAATGAGTAATTTTGACATGTGATTCTATGTAGTGCTTTTGCTTTGCTAGGCTTCCTGAATGATTCAGTACTTGAATACAACTCAATAATGTTCACTATCATTTCTCAGTGTTTGAATATTTTCCATAGGCCACAGTTCTTTTAGATATTTTAACAGAGGACTTGTAAAGAGAAAAAAAGTTGTGGATGCTGTGTGAAATACTTGAAATGGAATCAGAAATTGATTAAAAATCTGAATTAACAAAAGTAATATTGACTTCAATGATAAACCAGAAATCAGAACAAGGGAAAAGATACTTTCATCCTTAAAGAAGGAAACAAGCTTATATGAAACAACATATACTCTTATGTCCACCTTGCAGATGCTTTTACAATCACTCTTAAAAGTTCAATCAAGGAAAATGCAAAATTAAAGAATGTGTTCTATGTCTAGGATATTTTTTATAAAAAACAAAGATCAAGACTATCAAGGAATTAATATTTTGTGTATCTCAAAACTTGATTTTAAGAATAATAGCTCAAAGGAGGTAGGTGACACCATCAAACTGGTGTCATAGGTCATTCCTAACTACAGTCTCCCTAACAGGAAGACCAGCTGGCCACTGTGCCTAGACAGGGGAGCACTGTAAAACTGCAGAGCCCAGATGGGGCTGAAGCACCTCCTGAACAACAGAGACCGAGCATGAATGCATGGGAAAGGCAAGAGGGGAGTTCCCCTTTGACCACATCACCCCTTCCTTGGGCCACGGCACAGTGTCATACTGAGAAGGCCTCCCTGGGCCTATGTCTTCTCCAGTGGGAAAAAAGAGAACCTGAGGTGAATATCCAGCTTCCCCAGCTTTGTGGGATGCTTCCTGCGGGGCGGGGGGTGGTGGTGGCTTCCTTAGGTCCTACCGCACAGGGATCACTGGGAGAATCTGTGGAGCACAATTACTGGGATTCACACAGAGACAGATAAGGGGGACAGGGTTTGCAGCAACCCACACTCATAGGTTGGCAGACCACTTTCCTGCTTTCAGCAGCACCTGAGTAGAGATTCCTGCTAGCAGCTCTGTAGATCTGCAGAGCTGAGCCAGTGACCCAATCAGGCCAGGGAGTTCAGTTAGCAGTTTGGCATGATTTGAATTGCTAGCACAGGGCTGCATTGACCATGAAGCAAGTTCTACAGCCCTGCCCAGGCAGGAGACCAAATTTACAGTCCAGCCCAATTGCTGAGCATGGTATCCGGATTCACTGCTCTAGGAATCGTGGCCACAGCACTCTGGAGCTATGAAAGACATCCTCTGATCCTCCAGACAGGGAGCCAAACCAGCAGCCCTGCCCACTGTGAAGCATTGCCTCTGGCCCTACATAACCAGGGGGCTTGAAAAGACCCTGGAGTCTTAAATCTCAGCTGATGGAACCACCCAGCTGCAAAGCTCAGCCTACAACTCTGCCAAGCAATGGAGCAGAGCATATGACCCCAAGGGATTGCTAAACAGCCTGCGGCCTCACCCAAGCAGGGAGACCAGTCAGTGACCCCACACAATTGCAGAGCATAGTTTGTAGCCCTACCTGATGAAGAAGTCAGGACAGTGGTGCTGCCCTACCAGGGAACAGTCACCAGCCCCATCCTAATGCAGGGTACAGTTAGTGACCAGACCTGATCAGAGAGCCCAGCCCACAGCCTTCCCCAACAGTGGAGCACACCCAATGGCCTACCCAACTGTAAAGCCCAGACTACAGCCCACCCTGCCTCAATTCGAAGACCAGACACTGGGCGCCATCCAGGGTGGGGAAGACAGCCTGAGGCCCCACCTGACCAAGGGTGTTCACAGAGCCTGGATAATGGCCCCATCCAAACATGGAAAACATCCAGCAACTCTGCCCAAATAGGAAGCTCACCCAGAAGCCTGGTTGAACATGAATCCAGTCAGAAGGCCTTCCCAATGGTGGAGCCCAGCCAGTGAAAACCTGGCCACCGACCTAGAGCAAAGGCTGGTGACCTCACCCAACCAGAGACCCCGGTAGCAAGCCCCATCTGTCTGCAGATGCTACCAGCTGACCCATCTAGTACCCTAAGCTGAGCTGACTGGCAAAGGTCTTAACCTACTGAAGCAAAACCTATGAAGTCTTGAAGAGGAGATGCACAGGTACCAACACAAGGTTACAAAGATTCGCAAAGAATCAGGTAAACATGACACCTCTAATGGAAACTAAGCTCCTGTAACTGATACTAAAGAAATGGAGATCACTGAGTTGTCTGGCAAAGAATTCAGAATTACCCTCTTAAAGAAGCTCAGTGAAGTACAAAAATACACAAATAGACAATTCAACAAAATTAGGAAAAGCATGCATGTACAGAATGAGAAGTTTAACAAAAAAATAGAAACCACCAAATGAACCAAATGAAAATGCTAGAGGTGAAGAACACAATGACCAAACTGAATAATTCCAAAGAGAACGTCAACAGTAAACCCGAAAAAGCAGAAGACAAAAATTAAGTTTCCTATTTCCATTGAAAATTATCTAGTCAGGAGAGGAAAAAGGAAAAAAAATGGATGAAAAAATATTAAGAAAGCCTATGGGATTTATGGAGCACCAACAAAAATAAAATAAATATATGTGTTATGGTAACCCTGGAAGGAGAAGGGAAAGAGAAAGGGACTGAGGCTCTATGTAAAGAAACAATGGCTAAAATGTCCCTGAACTTGGGGAAAGAAATGGACATCCACATTCATCAGGCTCAAAAGACCCCAAATAGGTTGAAGCCCAAAAGGATAAAACCAAAACGCATTATAATTAAACTGACAAAAGTCAAAGAAAAAGAGAGTAATTTGAAAGCAGCAGTAGAAAGGCAACTTATCGCAAGCAGGGGCACCCCCTTTAGACCATCAGAGGAAGTTCATTATATTGAAAGTGAAACATCTGCGTTTATTTTGAACATCTTTGTTAATTCATTTCTAAAGGTGAACACTGAAGATGTATTCATTTTCAGGGTGATATGACTACAGATTTTGTATTACTGTATAATGTATGGTAAAAAAAAATTGTTTCCTCATAAATTAAGGAACTCATGGAGCAGACATGTGCAGGGAATTTGTTAGAATACGTGCATAGTTTATAATCCAAGCAAACTACTGTATTCAATTTTTTTAATGCAAGCTGTAAATATCAAAATTTACAAATATCCTGTACATAAAGAGAACTAACCACAAAATTTGGCGGCTGGTATTGAAAACACACACATCATTGTGACAATATGTTTTCGCTTCTTATGGCCTATCACAAATTTAATTTTAGATATGTTTGAGGCTGTAATAAATTATTTTGTAATTGTCCTGCAATTCTATTGATCTTTCTTCGTAGTCAAGTTCTGTAATATTTCATGTTGTTAAAAAGCAATAAGAGACATTTAAGCATAGTGTAAGAGTGGAATTTCAGTTTTTGAAATTTTGAAGGGAACTTCAACTATTAAAGACAAAGCCTTTAAACAAGTAGACACTGAAATTTATCCCTACGAAGAGAAACAACTGAACAAATTAAATGATGAGAATGTAAACGTACATGATTCAGTTTTACAATCCTATAATTATATTTTGGAATATCTCAGCTGGTGGGAAAAACCTCTTGATCTAGCTTCTGGTTTTACTTATATAAATTTACATTCTGTATCATAATAAAATGAAAGTGAAAGGACCAGTGATTTTGGAGAATGCAAATTTGGGAAACCTTCAAAATAATAATAAAAGGAATCAACTTACTGACAAGTTTTAGTTATAAAAATATTTGTTGAACATTATTGTTTTGAGTGGAGGCAAAGGATGGTATCTGTGAAAATATCTGAGCTGAAATATTTCCACATTTATTATGAAAAATATGACTCAGACTATCTTGAATTTAGCAGAACACACCATGATCCTCAGCTCTCAAAGACAGAATATATTCTCATATATTTCCTCTAATATTATGTTGTACGTGAAAAAGCCAATTGGAAGTATCATGAGTTTCAAACTTATTGACTATAAAATGTAATTTTAAGGATGATTATAGGCAAGAATTAAAACTAAACCAATACTGAAATATAAAAACATGTTTTAGAAATAATGCTATGAGATACAGGTAGCTAAGGAACTACTTAAATTATGTGAATATATAGCAAGAATGATTATTGTGCTTATGTTATTTTTAATGCCAAGGTAACTATTATAAATCTTTCATGTTCTTTTAAAGTATACAGATATATATTACTTATTTTTTAGAAATAATTTTATTTTTCTAAATATTTTTGTATAGAACTATTTTGTCAATCCACTAACATAAGTGAAACCAGTTTTAGTGACTGTTTTAAAATTTATATTACCTAAATTGTTTCAATGCCTTTTTAAAAATATTCTCAAAGCTTTCCCAGTTTGAACAAAAATTGATTTGGACAGAATGATCAGACAGGTGATAATGCCATAATCCCCATTTTAGATAAGAGGACATGGAGCCTGGGGAGGTTAAATAACCTTTTCAAAGTCACCCAGCTAATAAATGCTAAAGTAATATTAAAAAAAAAACTTTTAAGAGTGTAATAAAAATATTGGACATCTCCTGTGGTCTAGGGAAGATATAGGTGCATGACATACATTATATATTTCTCATGAGAATCCCATGAATTAGCTTATAAATATTTTTATTCTTATTTTACAGACAAGGAAATTGAGGCCACTGAAGTAAGATGACGTGCCCAAGATCAACAGCTGGTAGGTGAGAATATGAGATTTCCTGCTCTGTCTGATTTCATGCTCATGTCACTCACCTACTCTTTTTTCCCCAACTTTATTGGGATATACTTTACATGTACCATTGTGTGAGACTAAGGTGTACGATGTTGATTTGATACACCTATATATTGACATGTTTACCACAATAAGGTTAGTTAACACATCCTTCACCTCACGTGATTACCATTTCGTGGTTGTTTTTCATACCCTTCCTTAGTAGAGGTTTTAAAAGATTGTTCGGAAAACATTAGATACCCAGAAAAGGAACAATGATCACTACGTTGAAGATAAGGAAACCAAAGTTCGCTGCTAATCAAAAAGGAAAGAGTGATCAATATTGCCAGCATGGAAAGAAAATGGGTTTTAACTAGGCAAATCTGAGTTTAAATCCCAGCTGCACAACCTACCAGCTGAACAGTCTTAAAGCTTGTTTTTATGACCTAGGAGATTCAGGTCATACATACAGGAGATTTTGTCAACAAAATGGTAAATAGTAAGCATATCTTTAAAGAGCGGTTTGAGGACAAAATTAAGTAGGACTTAAAAAAAATGTGAACTAGTGCTTTGACCGTGGCGAGTATTCAGTAAATGTTACCTATTACTATTATTGTTCTCATTAATATAAAAAGAAAGCAGCAATTCCTTGAGAAGTGGCTCTATGTGAGTCTGTGTTTGCTAATGTCACATAACCTGCCTGCATTGCCGCACGAGCAGGATTTTGCCACCTGCATGTTCAAACGTGGAAAATAACTACCAAAATAGCTACGTGGATTACTGATGAGAGGACAGACCCATGAAGACAGGGTTGTAATAGATAGGCCTAGCCAGCTCTAATTCTTACCATCTTCCCCGCCTCAAAATTGGTGACATTCTTCCCACACCACATTACCCTGTATTAGTCAGTGCATGGAACCAGGAAACCAAGACGGTGTAGCTTGTCTTGAGATAAAATCATTTAAAATATTTTCATGTCGATGCCAAACTTATTTAGCATTGTGTTCCGTTGGGGGTGGGTGGGGGTGGTGGTAAATTTGGTAAGTGCAATCTTACTAATGGCATCAAAGGTAAGGTTTCCTGTGATTGTCCTTCAAGGGAATAAATGGCATATTGAAGCTGTGATTCCACCCGTTTCTCCAAAGGTTTAAATTTTAGTCTTGGGGCAATATAATGTAATGCAAAGCGTACTTGACATGAAAATCTAAAGATCTGCCATCTTATTAGGAATGTGAATTTTAGCACGTCTCTTATCTTTCTAAGCTTCAGTTGTATAGTCTGCTAACAAAAGTGATGATTGAAAGTTCAAATGTAATAATGCAAAATGGAGATTCTTTGTGAACTGGAAGACGTTCTAGGTAGTTACACCATGTCATAAACCTTGTGTAAATGTAGATATTATATGAGACACCAATACTAAATGTTTTATCTAATACAGGTAGACAACATTTTATGTATAGAATAATTACAAAGATTAAATAGCTTCGTCTGTTTGAGTAGCTAGTAATGAACTTTTATTCATTTGGTTCAGGAACTTACACATATTGAACCCAGGCTGCGAGCCAGACAGTATGTGACAGTGGTAAATAAAACAGGAAATGTCCCTGCTTCATGGAGTTTACCAACTACTAGAAGAGGTGGACATAAACATACACATGATTGTATAATTAAACACTGAGGTGACTTCTATGAAGTAAATTAACTGAATTCTGCAAGAGAGAATAAAGGCTGGGGAGTGGCAGCTGATTTGGCTTGGAGAGTTGGTGGCATAATATTTGAACCGAACCCAGAGAGCTGAGTTCGTTTTAGTCAAGTGAAGACTTTTAACTGATGAGTGGGGAGAAGTGAAGGAGTTTTGTAAAAAAAAAAATAAATAAATAACATGTAAAACCTGAGGTGGGCAAGAGGTTGGTGTTTTCTAGGAACTGAAACTGGTTCGGTGAGGTTGCCATGCAGAAACATGACAGGAGTTGAAGATCTGGACAAAGGTCAAATCATGCAGAGCCTTGGGGGCCATGTTAAAGAAATTAGATTTTATTCTAAGTGAAGTAGAAAGCCACTGAGAGGGATAGTGGAGGAAAGAAGGGTTCTTTATTGAACAAGATGGTTTGCAAAGACCTTGAGTCATGTAAATGACTGAGGCAAGTGCTTAGATTTTTGCCAGAGCAATACAGGAGAGTGAGAAGGGACCAACAATGGCAGTTTGCAAGGGACTGATTACACAAATACACGCACGTTAGTTCTGCAAGGCTCCCTCCTTTCTGTCTATGAAAATCCATCCAGCAAATACTCCTCTCCCTTCTAAGTGCTGGCTATGGCATCTGCCTCAGCCACCATTATCTTCTTGTCCTTTGAGGTGACAGCGTGCAGTGGTGGCAGTGAGGATGCATTTAGAAGAAAGCAGTCCTCCCCATGTAACTAGCATCTCCAAGTGTCTATTATTTAATAGGATGATTTGCTATTTTACCTTCCTGCCCATTATAATGAAAATTTTAAAAGAGGCAATTTTCTGTGGTTGCTCTAAGTACGATTAAGCTAATTATTTTCTATTAAAAATAATCAAACATTCATTAAAAAATAAGCACATAGAATAAATCTGTAAGCAATTTAGTATTTATTTCCACACATCCATATTTTTAATTGATGTAACAGGAGGATAAATTTGTTTTCCATTTTTTAAATTGAAGTATAGTTAGTTTACAATGTTGTGTCAGTTTCTGGTGTACAGCATAATGTTTCAGTCATCCACATACATACACATCTTCTTTTCATATTCTTTCTCATTATAGGTTACTACAAGATATTGAATATAGTTCTCTGTGCTATACAGTGTAAACTTGTTTATCTATCATATATATACACACTTGTTTATCTATCATATATATACACACACACACACACACACATATATATATATATACATACATAGTAGTATCTGAAAATCTCGTACTTCCAATTTATCCCTTACCACCCCATTTCCACCCTGGTAACCATTAAGTTTGTTTTCTATGTCTGTAAATCTGTTTCTGTTTTATAAATAAGTTCATTTGTGTCTTTTTTCTTAGATTCTACATATAAGTGATATCATATGATATTTTTCTTTACATACAGTTATTCTGTTTTCCTAATAGCATGAGGCTGAAGAGACTGTCTTTTCTCCATTGTATATTCTTGCCTCTTTGTCAAAGATTGATTGACCGTAAGTCCATGGGTTTATTTCTGTGCTCTCTGTTCTGTTCCATTGAACCATATGTCTGTTTTTGTGCCAATACCACAGTGTTTTATTACTATAGCTCTATAGTATTGTCTGAAGTCTGGGAGGGTTATTCCTCCAGCTTTGTTTTTTTTTTTTTTTTTATTCAGTATTGCTTTGGCAATTCTGGGTCTTTTGTGATTCCATATAAATTTTAGGATTATTTGTTTTAGTTTTGTAAAAAATGTTCTGGGTAATTTGGTAGAGATCACATTAAATTTGTAGGTTGCTTTAGGTAGTAGGACAATTTTAACAATATTAATTCTTCCAATCCAGGAGCATGGGATATATTTTCATTTCTTTAAATCATTTTTAATTTCCTTAATCAATGTTTTGTAGTTCTCCACATATAAGTCTTTCACCTCCTTAGCCAGGTTTATTCCTAAGTTTTTTTGGATGCAATTTTAAGAGGGATTGTTTCTTTATCTTCCTTTTATGATATTTCATTGTTAGTGTAAAGAAATGCAGCTGATTTCTGTATGCTAATCTTGTATCCTCCTATCCTACTGAATTCTTTTATCAGTTCTAGTAGTTTTTGTGTGGAGCTTTTAGGGTTTTCTAGATATAGTATGTTATCTGCATATAGTGACAATTTTACCTCTTCTCTTCTAATTTGGATCCTTTTATTTCTTTTTCTTGTCTGATTGCTATGCCTAGGATTTCCAATACTATGTTGAATAGAAGTGGTAAGAGTGGGCATCCTTGTATTGTTCCAGATTTTAGTGAGAAGGCTTTGAATTTTTCACTGTTGAGTATTATGTTGGCTGTGGGTTTGTCATAAATGGCTTTTATTATGTTGAGGTATGTTCCCTCTATACCCACTTTAGAAAGAGTTTTTTTTTTTTTTATCACAAATCGGTGCTGAATTTTATCAAATGCTTTTTCTGCATCTGTTGAGATCATGTGATATTTGTCCTTTCTTTTGTTGATGTGGTATATATCACGTTGATTGATTTGCATATGTTGAACCATCCTTGTGTCCCTGGGATGAATCCAACTTGATCATAGTGTATAATCTTTTTATGTATTGTTGGATTCTGTTTGCTAATATTTTGTTGAGAATTTTTGCATCTATGTTCATTAATGATACTGGCCTGTAATTTTCTTTTTTGGTAGTGTCTTCATCTGGCTTTGATATCAGGGTGATGGTGGCTTCATAGAATGAGTGTGGGAGTATTTCCTCCTCTTCAGTCTTTTGGATGAGTTTGAGAAGGATCAGTATGAGCTCTTCTTTGTATGTTTGGTAGAATTCCCCAGTGGAGCCATCTGGTCCAGGACTTTTGTTTGCAGAGTTTTTTTTTTTTTTTTTTTTTAATTGCTGACATATGTTTTCATTTTAACTTCCTCTCTTCTTCCCCTCACCTATTGGTGGCTTAGTACATTTTTGGAAAATGTGTAACAACTATGCACAAATTCTAGAAGAGGTACTTGATAAGTATTAAATAAATGATTATTTGAGTAACACTGTATGTCATACCCATAAATTAGCTCATATAATTCTCAGAACAACCCTTGAGAAACGAGTGTATTATCATCATAATTTATCCCTCTATTATACATGACAAAATGAGGCTAGAAAGAGTGTAGGGGCTTAAGTAGTAACCAGCATAAAGAGATATCTAGCAAGTAGTAAAGGCAGGATGTAAGTCCAGGACTCTAAATGCTACTTTCTCTGTTCTTTCTATTCACTACATGGTCTTTCCCATGCTGCACTGTAAGAGCTGGGGCAAGTCACGTGACTAGATTTAGGTGGCAGTGAGGTGGCAGCAGAGGGGCATGGCGCAAGGCATGTGCTTTCTTTTGAAAATGCTTTTGGAGGAACTAGTCCTCCATGCAGAATACAAGCCCATGATTTAAGCCCTATATGCCATACCTCTTGGCATAGCCTTGCTTTTTCTGTCACCACTTTATAGGATCTCATGAGATTTTAATAACATGATATCTTTAATATTATGAAGAAAGCATGCTATGATAAAAGGGAACTATAATGCTGTAGTTTAGCCCTAAATCAATAATCCCCCAATTATAAATGTTATACCATTTATAAGATTGTTTTTCACCAGAGGGAAAGTATTTGTGCTTGTCTTAGAAACATGTGTGATGCACATAGTTAGTAAAACTGATAGTATTAATAAAAATCTTAATAGGCTTCATGATTAGAATAAAATGATATTTTGATCCAAATCCCTAATTAGAACAGTACATTTACCAACTGTTCTCATGGGAAATGGAGCCAGAATTCATCATTTAAAGTAATACCTAATTAATCCTTCTTTGTAACAGATGTCAGCCTTATTTTCAGATCTTTTGTAGACAATGACTCGCTGTATGAATCTTTTAATTGTCTACCTTGGGTTATTTATTTTTAACACTATAATATGTGGTTAAATAAAGGAGATATAATCAGTTTAACTATGGTTTGAGTCTTTTTAGCTGCTATAGTGGAGATACGGAATGTTGAACATGACAAACATGTTCATAATTCTATCAGAATCAATTTAAAATAAAATGCAGTAGTAAATCTGTTAACCGTGGCATAGTGGAGAAATACTGGGCTGTGGGTTAGGAGATAAGCGTTTTATCATGACTCTGCCATACAATATTGCCTGATCTCAGGCAATTTATCCCAGCTCTTTGGATTTCGGATATTGTATCTGTGTGATGAGGCCAATGGACTGATTTTTATGGTCCCTGCTAGGGCAAAGATTCATTACCTCTTAAGAACTGTTCTGTTCTCTTATAATTCACATTCCATTTTCATTTACTCTGCACATAGGTATATAGGCATGTGCATGAGATTACGTGTGTGTGTGTACACACACAACTGCACACACACATCTCTATCTCTCCTTACACTTAGCATTTCAATTGCATTCTATAGTGTCTTTTGATGAAGAAGAGGAACAAGATAATGACAGCTGATAAAGTTACTTACTGCTTTTAGACATATATTATCTAATATTGGTAAAAAGGGAACGACTTATTCAGTGGCAGATTTCAGCATGTACCTCTGGGAAGCATAATATTACATTTGAAATGCTTTTTAATTGATTAGTCAGCAAAAAGTAATTATGACAGAAATTTAGGATATGTGGCTTTGATCCTTATCAATGCCTCCTTACCGAAGTAATGCATATTTATGTTCTGGTAACTCCTTATCAAAGTCTACAAAAGTATAATCTGAAAAACAGAATAAATATGGAATACGATGTGTTAAAAATGATGTCAATTAAAGGCATCAGCTTGTAAATAGGAATTTAGGCACCCCTGTTGTTGAAAATTGGAACTATATGATCTATATGTGGAGGAAGACTGCAAGTGTTTAACCTGGAGAAGTCTGTTGGCTTTGCATTATCCCTATAATGTTTAACAAAAGTCCGTGAATCGGGTAGACTTTATAATGCCAAAAAGGCTAATAATGGCTAAGAATCATTAACATTTATTAGGAGCTCACTCTGTACAGGCTATGTTTTATGCTTATTACCTCTTTCATCTCGTTTTACCTTCAAAACAATCCTGTGAAGTGAGTCCTTTTATTAACCTTACTTTGAAAATGAGAAAACTGAAGCTTGCAGATAATAGTCAGTTGGCCAAGACCACTGAACAGAAGTGGAGGGGACCCCGAATGCTAGTTCAGGCAGTTTGGTTTCAGAGTCTTATCAGTGCCCAGGGACAACAAAAGCAACCAATTAACCAACAACAATGCAGATCAGTCCTAAATCTGTTTATCTTTGGTTGGACCCACCTGCCTCAGGCCTAGACATGTGTGTCCACCTGCCAGCTAGACTGACCCACCAGGAGGTCTCAGCGTCCCCTGCAGTCCCCACCGTCACTGAGCCCTCACCCTGTGCACCAAGCCTGCTGCGCTCCTGTGATTTCCCTGTTTAGGCAGATACATCAGTCATCTGTGGCTCAAGGCTGAGAAGAAACTTGGTCTTCTCTCTCTTCACTTGCTACATCCAATTATCTGTTACATCAGTTCAATTCTAGGACTCAAATACTTTTAAAATCTGATTCCTCTTCTCTATTGCCATGGCCTCCGCCCCGGTCCAAGAGACTGCCATTTCTCACGTGGACAGCAGTAAAACTTTCCAGGACAGGCTGCTCTTCTTCCAGGTTTTCTCCTCTTCAGTCCGTTCTCTGCGCTTTAGCTAGAGTGATGTTTTAAAATCATATATCTGATCGTATAAGACAGCTGTTTAAAGTGCAGATCTTCTCATTAGTTCTGGGTAGAGTCCCTCTTCCCTAACACGCTTACCAGTGCTGCTTACCCACCTGCCCCCTAACTGCAGATTTTCTGATGCTGTTGGCTCCTTACATCTTCTGTCACAGACTTGGTGCTTTTCTTTTAGCGTCTTGCTTTTACTTCTACTGTTTCGAGACCTTCACATGTTCTTTTAAAAGTCACATATCAACCATGTCCTAAATGAAGGCCACTGTCCTAAGCACTCAAGTATAGTGCAAAGCAAGACTGACAAAGTCCCTGCTCTCATGGAACTTTTCTTTTAATGGTTTAGAGGGACAGACCATAAACAAAGAAAATAGTGTATTTTCAGATGGTTGTGAATTCTATGAAGAGAACAAGGCAACCGGACAGAGAGTGAGGGGCTGCCTGGATGGAGTATAGGAGGCACATGTGCTTATAGATGCCTGGACTATTCTTCCCCTGCTCCCTCGCCGCCCCACCCTGCTTCTACTCCATGCCTGGCTAACTGCTACTCACATTTCAGGGCTCAGCTCAACCATCACTGGATTGGAAGGCTTTCTTGACCTCTCCTTTATCCAGGCTAGAATAGGTGCGTCTCTGTTCTCAGGTCCCCACGCTGCCCGGTGCTTTCTCCTTTGTAATTCTCATCACACTTTAAATTACTAATTTTAAGTATTTAAATAATTAAAACATTTAAATAAATGTTCACTTTAAATAATTATACTTACATAGTTATAACAATAAAATAAATAACATAATGAATTATCAATTTTCAATATATAGTACATAATAATACTTAATTACTTAAAATAGTAATTAAGTAACTATTTAAAGTCTGTTTTCTACACACTGTAAATTTCAGGAAAAAAGGGCCACATTTCTGGGTGATGCGGCAGTGAAAAACACAGACACATAAGAGCCTCCTCTCAAGGAGCTTGTATTCACGTGTATGTTTGGGAAAGCACACAAAAAAACCAAGCAGGTACCAGTTAGTTAAAAGGGTTAGTTAGCACCAATATTTAATCGGTTATAATTTTAGCAGAGAAAAAGGTTTTTAAAAATCTACCGTTGGGGACCTGCCCTCCCTGAAGTTTTAGGAGTAGCTCCTCTAAGAAAGTGAGGATCAGACTGAGGCCTGAATACCGAGAGTCTGCTGGGTGGAGACCGGACTCGGCAGGACGAGAAAATATCTCCGAGTAGTAACGGGGGTGGTGACAGGGATCTCTGTAGGGGTGCTGTGTTCGTGGGGGTCAGAGGAGTTTCCTGACTGGCAAGAAGGATGCAGCCATATGAATGCCAGGACAGTGGGACTTCAGAAGGACAGAAGAGCACAGAAGTCCTAAGATGGGAACGAGCTTGGTGTGGTCTAGAATGACGAAGGGGACTAGCATGATGAGGCGTACGCAGTGAGCAAAGGGGGTCGGGTGAGTGGTAAGAGACGAGGCCTGAAAAGTCGGCAGAGGCCAGATCACAGAGGGCCTTGTTGGCCATGGCAGGGAATTTGGACTTTGTTCTAGGTGCACTGAAAAACTTGGACGCTTTAAGGTAGGAGAGTAGCATGCCTTATTTATATTTTAAGATTGCTCTGGTTGTTGCACAGACAAAGGATTTTAGAGAGCAGGAGGGCAAGCTAAAGCTCATAAATAACGTGGGCGATCACCTCCGTGATGTGAATGAAGGGTCAGAAAGGAATGTTTACAGTCTGTCCCGGAGATTATTTTCCTCAGGAACAAGAGGAAGATGCAGTGAAAATAATTAGGAGTCAGGCAGATTTGGGTTGACACCCTAGCCTAGCAGTGGGACCTTGAGTAAGGAATTTGCATGAGAATCAGAATCCGTCCCTCGCAGAGTTCCTGAGGGACCAGTGAGGTAATGCTTTTGAGCCTGTCATAGTACCGGTACACGAGGCAGCCCCATAAACAGGCTCCCCTTCTCTCTCTTTAAAAGATGAATACTCATGTGAGGAATAATACATTAAATCACCACTGACTGTTGACTTTGCAGCAGTGGTGAGTGTCTCATGTCTGCCAGGCACTGTGCTGGGAGCTGAGGGCTCAAGTTCCCTTTGTCAGGCATCTTACAGAACAGTCGGAAAGACAGACATTAAACAAATGATTATACGAATAGTTACATGATGACTATTGCAATTCGCCCTGCAAAGGACAAAGTTCTTTAAAGCATACACTAGAAGAACCTATGTGTTCTGAAGCTTGAGGAAAGGCTCCTGGAATGGAATTTAGTGAGAGACGTAAAGGGTGAGCATTACTAGGTGATTATGTACTGAATTTGGTCTTTTCCAAGGTGACAGCTTGCAGAAAATAAGTTTTGATAAGGATTGGAAAGAGAATCCAAGAACTAGAACCTGGCCTGCGGTGAGAAGTTCAATGCCAGGGACCCAGGGCATGGGGCGTGGGGGTCTGTGATCCACGAGTGGGAGAGGAAGCAGCAAGTCCAGGGCCCAGCACAGACCGTGGGCAACGTGCACGTCGCAGAGGGCAGCGGGGAGTGTCATGCTCTGAACGGCACACTTTTTCTTTCTCGAGTCTAAGACGTTATGAGCGTGTGTGGGAAGGAGGAATTAGACTCGGGGAAGTTGGGTTAGTAGATAGTTTAGGAGTTTGGGCAGCTTTTTCAGTCAATGTGAACTGAAAAGTTTCAGGCACAAGTAATTGAATGATAATTTCTTCTTGCTGTTACCCATTAAAAAAACCAGAGGTCTGTTCAGAGCTCCTCCACAAATCTGCAACTGCCCTCATTATGGTTTGAGCACTAAAATATAAATTATGATCCAAAATCTAAATTGATTCGTGAATCAGAAGACTTCAAAAGATACAAAAGTATTTTGATCTATTAGTGCATATCTCACAGACAGTTTACTTGAAAAACATTAAGTTTGGGGATTATGAGAAAATTCAGAACATAAGGAGGCCATATCTGTACCGCAGTTCTGTTTTGTCCAACCTTTTAGATTGAAATGAAAGTAGAAAGTGCGAAAAATACAAGCTTTGATCGAATACCTTTTTGTTTTAGAAAAATAATTATTAAAAGGGAAGTGTGAGTCTATATTCTCATTTGGAAAATTACTGTAAACACATTTAAAACAAAAGATACAACAACAAACAAAAACAAAGACTCGACTTCATCCTGGGGAAAAAAATATTTTTGCTATTTACAGACTCTTCGCTGGGGAGGATTTTCCCCTAGTTTTTAAAAGCTACATTCACTTTCCATCTCTGCCCATTGCACTTAGAGAGGGCCGAATTGACAGTGTTCCTTCCTGCGTGTGCTGATGTGGCTGAAAATTGTACAAGCCCATCAGCAGTTTTGCACATTCTGGTTTCCAGTCCAGCCTGTCCTTTGAGCAAGGATCCTAAGTGCAGCTTGCAAGGCATGCTCTGTTGGTGGTCTTGGCCTCAAAGTCAGAGCGGTGTCAAACTGAATTGTTTCCCCTCTGATCAAGGGACTTCTGCTTGTCCTGCAGGCTGTCGTGTCTTCTTTATGCCCTACAAGGTGATAGTCCTTTAAACTGGGTCATTGGAAACATTTTTCTTGCCTGCTGCACACAAGCCGAAACTCCTTTGGTTTCCTCTCATTATTCTCTGATCACCTGGAATATTCCATTCTTTTCCTGGGAGAGGATAGCGCAACTTTTAAAAAATATGAGTCAGGATGGAGCCCTGCCATCTGGAGACACTCAGCTTTTACAAAGGAAGCCAGAATACAAGAGCACTTTCATTGCCTCACGCTTGTCGGGAGAGTGTAAATCACTGCAAGCTTACGGCTTGATCGACTTGGTGGAGGGGTTAATTTTTCCTGTGCATTTTCCGAGGGCAGTCCATGCCTCTGCCTGTGGCCCTGGGTCATATGTTACGTGCACTCACAGAATGTGAGAAAGAACATTCTTTAATGGCAATGTTGAAGTTTACTCTAATCTGGTGCTTTCATTCATCCCCTTCCTGTCCCTTCAATTTAGACTCTTTTAACCTCTTGGACAAAGCATCAGCTACAACTGAAATTTTTTTGGCTTTCTTAAGCAAATATGTAAATGTGAAGTGCGTAGGAAACTGCCTCACACAAAACAGATGTTGATTAAATGGAAATTTTATTTCATTTCTTCTAACTTGTTCTTCTTTTAAAGTAACTGAAATAATAATTGTTTTCTTTTTTCCTGAAGGATTTCCATAATATATTCTTTAGCTTCCAAATTATTTTAAATCAGTGGAATTAAAATAGCATGCTTAATATGGAAATATGTATAGTTCATCAGGGAACAGATTTAGGGCTGAATTTCTTTGTTTATACTTTATCTTAATGGAATGGGAAGATATTTACTGTTATTAGATTTAAAAGTAAGTTTCAAAAGCAGAATATCAGTATACAGCATAAGCTAATTTTGTATTATGTTTACCATTTTAACAAGAATAGAGAAAGAAAATGCTTAAAGAATGAATTCATCTTTTTTGATAATATTTGCTACTTCAAGGGAGGAATCTTTGAATTCATAAATGAATCATCATTCTTTTTAAGATCTTCTTATGAAGCAAATGCCATCTAGTAATGTGGGACTTTAAAAGGGTTTTATACCTGTAGAAACTGCTACAAGAATAGGTATTTAACTCCTACATCTGAAAAATGCATCCACCCTTCTGATTCTATTGCTTCATAATAGATTCCTGCCTCCCCAAAGGAGAAGATGTTTCTTATCACCCATAACAGCCAACCACCTCTTTTGATCAATGGCCTTTGAGGCACCAATCACATTACCCTCCTTACCGCAGATTCTTCTAGAGACAGTTTATAAAAATAGCAGAGTTCTCTTTTATTCCCAACTAGGATAGATATTGTCATTTCCCTGGA
Organism: Camelus ferus; assembly: GCF_009834535.1. Taxonomy (NCBI): domain Eukaryota; kingdom Metazoa; phylum Chordata; class Mammalia; order Artiodactyla; family Camelidae; genus Camelus; species Camelus ferus. Next base: position 75,828,081 of record NC_045704.1, on the reverse strand, counting down.
AGTGCTACAGATTTAAAAAAAATAATTGAGAAACCCAAGGAAGAAATGAGTCTTACCCTGTCAACAGTGTGCAGAAGGAAGTAAGGGGAAGAAAAGAAGCATCAGCAGGGAAAATGCTCGGAGGAAGGAGATCAGATCTGATGCCCCCTTGTGCTTCCTTCCAGTTCAGATTCTGCAAAGTCCCAATACTTGCTTGATCAAAACCGTCTTTTCAGGGGTGAGAGGAGGTATAAAAACAAGTATTGTAGAGCTTTAAACATCATAGGTTATTGAAATTCAATAAACTCATAGAAAATTTGTATATATGGAACAGATTTATTTTTATTATGTGAGCATGGAAACTGAAAAAAAAAAGTTTCTATAGCCTTAAAGAGCTGAAATAATTTTCTCTACAAAAACTGTGTTCTCGAGTTTCATTGCCTAGTGCCAGTTTTCAGCCTAGAGTGAATTTTTATGGTTGAGTCATAAACCTCTGAAAATCATACCACAGGTTTAGAGTGGAAGGAGGGCTGACACCACTTTAATTACAGTGTGGTGAGGGCTGGGGTGAGAAGCGTGGTGTTAACTCCTTCACTCACACACCATGTCGCACCGCTTCAGGGCAGATGAGCTCTGCATTCAATCCTGAAAACATGGGTTTCAAAATCAATGAGTTCGTACGTGGGTTCTGTTTTACTTCAGTTTCTCTGCCCCTTCCAAGAAACACTATCTTTAGAGTTATAATGAGTAGTTTTATTCCTCAGATTTGGATCAAAGAAATCTGTCATCACTGAAGAAACCAACCTTCCTGGCTGTCATAGCAAACATACTTCAGACTTGGATTTATGAACTGGTTGTGATGACTATTATGTGATAACTAGGAGATCTTTCTTTGGCTAACATGAAAAATAAAGGGTTTGGTCTTCTAATTTGCGACTGAGAGTTGGTTTTTCGCATCACCTACCCTGCAAGAGGAAAATCCAGGGATTTTGGCTACAACTGCTTCCTTGGCGGCACTGCCCATATTTTGATGAACAAGGAAATGATCAAGCAACTGTTTAAGAGGATCGATGAACCATAAGTGGCCAAAAATAACTGACTCATGAAAGTAGCAAAGCTTTTTTCCACAGGCATCTTAGGGATCTCAAATACGGAGGCTGCTTTCCAATTCACCGCGAGGGCATATTTAAAACATAAACTGCTGAGGGATTGTAACCATGTGTTATATAGCTCTTAGTACATTGTGAGCCTTAGATGAATCGATTATAATGACACGTTGGGAAAAAAAGAGAAAAGGAAGACATTTTCTTTGTAGTAAGATACCTACGAAATTTCATCCTAAAATGGCTGAGGAAACAGCCCTAATGACATAAGCTAAGCTGGGACAGATCCATCAAGTCAATAACTACATTAGCAATTACATCCTTTTAGTGAAAAAGCAGTCCTGGGCCATGTCTCCATAGCTACTGAGGGGACGGCTCCTCCACTGTGCTGGGAGACTCCGTACCTTTGGCTGCCTCAGCTCTCTCTGGGGCTTTCGGTTAAAGCAGTTGATGGATTAAGTTGGCCGCTAACAAGGGCCAGCCACCAGAGTGTATTGGGACTGTGTCTGGAAATTCATGGAAAATTCTGAGAAAGTCTAGATCCAGTCAAAGTTTACAAATGGCTTTGATAGCCCCTGAGAAGTTTCTTTTTCTTTTTCCTTAATAAACGGCTCGTTCTCTTTTCTGTTAACGACTAATGAAGTACACAACTGCATGATGGAGACACTGCTAAACGTGTTTTCAAGGTATTCCTCACCGTCATAATCTATTAATGCTGCAGGAGATCTTAGAGAAACACCTTGACGAGTAACTTACCCAAGGCACTTCTTTTCTAATTCATAGACTTGCAATTCTTTAAAAAAATGAATTTAATACTCCAGGTGTATTGCTCACTAGCTGCACTGATTTTATTTTCCACTTACTATTCTGTGCTGTGTTTCAAGCTTATTTTTTTTTTCTTTTTGAATTTTAAAATCTGCAAGCATTACCTCTTCCCTCCCCCAGTCTTGATCCCAGATTGCCAGTCTCCTGGGTTTATAATTCTCAAAATCTGATAAGATACAGACAATGAGTCTAAAGTCAATATAACCAGTGGGAGTTGAAAAACCTTTGTTTACTTGTTTGGCTGGCTGGTGTTGTAAAAACTAAATCAATCAATCTCAGCTGAAAGTGGTTCCAGCTGATCCCCATACATTTAGTCCTGCTTGGAATTGCTATTATGTTACTTAAACTGTTGAATTCTCAACCGTTTAAATGGACAGGATTTGTCTTCTCCTGATGACCTGCATGCTGGTTGATTAGCACTGGTTTGATTCTCTTCTGGACACTTTTCCTTTAATTAAACCCGACGGGTTTTTGGCTTGGAATTTCTAGAAGCACCCTAGGATCACAGTGTCCTTTCCATTTATAAAAGCCAGTTGCTGGATTCCACAGGATAATGTAGGTGAAGTGCTTTGAAAAAGTTAAATGCATTATATAAGTACAAAGTACAGCACTGGTATTTTCTCATGCGGGAGAGCAGCCTTAGTGAAGCAGCCTTGGTACAGCAAGTAGTTCAACTTTTGTTCTAGATCTTTCTGTTTCTTTTTTTTTCTCTCCCCTTCCTTTAAAGCACTTCAAAAACTTTCTCTTTTGTATCCCTGAAGCCCTGAAGTTACTTTTTTCACTAGCATAAAAAATAAAGAAAGCAAAAGATAAATATTTCAGAGCTAGCATTTTGGGAAAAACAACCTACTGACATCTATCTGCTTTTGGAAATAGACAGATCCACTTTAGGAGACAGCTAGATGATGGGGTTATTGAACACAGGGGCGTAAACAGTGACAATCCCATTGGCCAGGATACTTTCAGGCAGTGGGTTTGAGACACCAGGGGGGTGGAGTTACAGAGCTTTCAGGGTTCAGGTTGGCCCAGAGGGTCAGCTGCCTGATGCTCTCCCTTAAATTCATCCATAGGTTTACTTATACCAGAAATTCATAGGTCCACTCACCAGTAGAGCCATCTTGTAGAAGAAAGCATAGTTAAAGCATATTAATTAGTTTTATATTTCTGGCTCCTATTTCTCTAGTCCTTTTTATTTAGAGTGTCTTCCACAATCAAATGGCAAGAGATGTGAGTAGCTATTGTAAGTACACCCCAAAGATTCAGAGATAACTCTAGCAGGTTTTGATAACTCTGGGTTAAGTTGCTAGTGAAAAAGAAAAGTGATTTAAAAAAAATATGGCAGAGAAAAGAGGAAGCAAGCTCAGAAACCTCGGTTAACAAAGTTAATACCATGTTGGCTAATGCACAAACAGCTTCAATTTCCTTTAATTAGTTCAGAGTTAGGTGACAACATATTTAATCAGTGAGCTAACAAGTGCAGCAGCTGATTGCTCTCACCACCCTGTGTGTATGTGTTGGCTGAAAAAGTAAATAAAATTACTTTCACCGGAATAATAAAGTGGCATCCTAATTTTATTACAGCAGCAACCTTCTAGAAGTAGCATACAGCAGAGAAAATTGATTATTTCCTCAGTACTTTTCCCCCTGCCTTTAACATGTCACTGTGGTTTAACCCTTTGGGGGTGTGATGGCTAAATTGGAGTCCATCTGTCAAAAAGACAGACCACATCGCCACCATGTTCTGTGTCCATTCAGGCCCATTGAGATGGGCCTGAATGCATTGCTTTAATTCACATTAGCAATTATATTCCTGGATGGCAAAATGTGTCCTTAAGCAGACAGAGGAATCTGTTCAAAATTCAGTGTTTTTCCAATTAGTTGAACACGCCCAGAAGCCAGCGGTATGTCTGCTTGTTTTTTAAAGTGTCTTTGTCAGTGAGATAGAAAATAGGTGTCATTTTTCTCATCCTCTTCATGACCTATATAGGGATAGTCATATATTTATTTTATGTTAATTAGCTTGGATTTTGCTGTGATTTTCCTAGGTTAGCAAAAGAGAACTGAAAAGCAATGCTATTCATTTAGGCAACATTTCTTCCTATATGCTTTAAAAAACAAGCGGACACACTGCTGGCTGCTAGGGGCTACAGTGTTTAGAGTACATTGTTCCTCAAACCATTGTACAATTTAAACCAATAAAGTGTAGTAAAAATTGCTAATAGTAACCTGCTCCTTTTGCCATCATTACCTGTATGATGTGAAAGACTCAGTTGATCTTCCTGGGGTTTTCTTTCCTTCAGCCCTCATGGAAAATACTAGGACAAAGATCTTACTAAAATTCCTTTGTTATCCCCTTGTAAAGACTCCTGATCAAGCATATCAGGAGGAATTGTAATGAAAAGAAAGCAAAATCAGTATCCTGGGATCCAGCACACTTCTGTCCATTTCAGCAGGAGTGTTGGTGTTACACGTGATCATCTTTGTTGCTAGCTTTATGTGAGGCGCACATGCCAGGTAACCTAGCTGCATTATTTCACTTCATCCTCACAGCCACTCTGGGATGTAGACACTATTACAACACCCATTTTTCAGATGAAGAAACAGAGACAGGGAAGTGAATACTGCAGTCAGATCTGAACCCAGGTCTGCACCGTGGACCTCAAGGTGACCTTACCCACATTGCTAAATTCTTTCCCATCCTGAATGCATTAGGGCTACACTAATTTGTTTTTGGTATCCTGGATATCACAGGAAAAGACTCAAAAGTTCTCTTCTTTGTTCCCAGTGGGGCTCATATTTTCCCCTATAAGACAGATCTGCGCAAAGGTCTCTGTTTTATAGACCAAATTCCTCCCAAGACCAGAGATTGATTCAAGGGGGACATCATTGGTTTTCTTCTCAGAATGACACGCCTCTTTCTTTTAAGCTCATTTCAGAAGACAGGATAGCCGCAGGCTTTGGAGCCTGGTAGGCATGGGTCCAATCCTGACTCTGTCTCTTAGTGTTTGTGTGACTCTTGAATAAGTGACTTTACTTTTGAACCCCAGTTTTCTCATCTGTAAGATGGAGTTACAGATACACACCACTATATATAAAATAGATGAACAACAAGGCTTTGCTGTACAGCACAGGGAGCTATGTTCAATACCTATAATGGAAAAGAGGAAAAATATGTATGTTTAACTGAATCACTTTGCTGTACATCTGAAAGTAACACAAAATTATAAAGCAACTAGACTTCAATTTTAAAAAATGGAGCTACAGATACCTACTATATAGGTGTGCTGTGAGAATTAAATGAGATTGAGATCATAGAGCTCAAAAATAGTTACTCAACACCAGTGATGTGTGAAACCCACCAAGCAAAGAGTCTTCAACAACCACGTAACCTCCACAATTAAACAGAGCCAGCACAATGTAAACCCCAATGCTTCTCACGCTTGGGGTTTACACACTACTCGTGCTACCAACGTCTGGAAGAAGGCTGGAAACATATTTAAGTGAAGAGAAGTGAATGATGTTTGCACCACTAATAAGACAGATGTATTCCTGTGAGGAGCAGTAAGTACCCTGACTTTTGAAACTCCTTTTTCTATTTCTATGCGGAGACTTGAGTGGTTTATGTTTCTCTCAGTGGCTCTGGTTTCTGCTACCATTGAATTCATTTAGTTGTGGATTATGTCATCAATGCAAGTATGTTGCAGCTCTTTGTCAGTGCCCCCCCTACCCCCCACATGTGGGTAACACTGTGACCCTTCTTGTCCCATAGTATCAGTGACCCAAGGCTATGTAATTAGCAGTGAGTCACTAAAGTTTGTGGGCAAGATTACATTGTAGCCCATATGTAGACAATTTAAAATTGAGATTTTGCCATATTCTCAAAAGTCTCAGTGGCTCACCCATATAGGGCTCAATTTTCATACCTTTCTGAACGTCTCTCTTCCTCTCTGCCAACCTATTCCACTGTCCTCATCCTCTTGGGAACACCCAAGCTTGTCCTTAATCATGCAGAGAAATCATTTAATTCTTCTTGTTTCTGTCCTCTAAACTTTTCTTTCTCCCACAACCAAATAGCTCAACAGTGTGTTTTGTGGTGTTCCAGAGATAATAGGTGTTCTCTCAGGAGGTGGAAGCTGCCATGGCCACTTACAGCTTCAGATCACCCTCTCCCTCTGTTCGCCCACTAAATGTTCATTCGTAAAGATTGTATTAAGTACCTAGTAATGGTAAGCAAATGATGAAGAATATCTCTGTACCTGAATGCTTTCCTTGGTCACCTTTACCATTCGTGTCTCTTAATAACTGTGTGAGTTTGGGGGACATCAGTGTGAAAATGAGATAAAATGTATTCCTTCCTCATAATGTGGGATTATCAAAATGTTGCTTCTGAGTCATTCCCCTCACAATTAAAGAGTCGAAGTACTATAGTAGGACTGCTATTCTGGAGAGTAGGTAATAAAGGTGAAAAAAAAATGGTGTAGCCCTCACAGCATTATCTGAGAACAGCCACGTCATGAGGGATAGAAGTGAAACGGCCGAAGAAACGAGAAACAGAATCTGCGTTAGAATTTACGTTCCTTCTCTTTCACTTCTGCACTCACAGCTCTTCCCTTGCCGTGGCAGTGTCTCTGTATGTCCTTGTCCCCCTGGAATATTCATTTAGAAGACACTAAGAGAAATTTGGCAGGTAATTACGTATTGCAGGATTTTGGAAAAAAACACAAAACAATCTGGAATAGTCAACCATGTTGATAAGCAAGTAGCACAGGAGTATTGAAACCTCTGTTGGATAGACTATTGATATATCCATCTGTGGCTTTAAGATTATAAATTTTGTCATAACAAAAATTTAGCACTTTATTATGGCCATGTGAACTCTTCAGATCCTGTTTTTAATAGCAGCAATGACTTAAGTGACGTTATATCAAGGCTTCTCAACGAGGCTGTTAAAATAAAACCTCACTGCGATCTGAAAGGCTTAAGTTAGGGAACTAACATATGTAGCAGGTGCATTTCCTACCTAAAATACTCTATAAAATGAGACAGGATTCTCAGGACAACGGCCCAAGTGGACATGCAGCATTAGGATACTTTGCTTGCCTCCTGATGATTCCTGTGGGAAACATTTGAGTGGTTTTAGGTGGACGTCAATTTTGTCTTCCCGCCCCTGTGGACTAGGCTGTTTTATCATCTGCAGGAAATCGGAGAAAAATAATTGTGTTGTAAAAATGATTTTGGCTTCCTTTAAAGTTTTTAATTGCTGTATTTTTTTTCCCCTTGAAACACCTGATATTTAATGGGCAGAAATAAGTACATGGATGATAAACATTTTTATAAATAAACAAGAAATGCCAGAGATTATTATTGACTGCTGTTGAAGTCTCCCACAAAAATAGATTAACAGGAAAAATAAGACTCTCTTCCATAAATTGGCTTAGCAGGATGTGCTGTCTTAAGGTTCTCCCCAGGGTTGTGAAATACTGTCACTTCAGTGATGAGAGGAGGCTAAGTAAAGTGTACTCACTAGTGACGTTTCTGGCAAAGCAGACATTTCACGCCTTGCTGAGAGTCCAGACACAGGCCTGAGCTAGACAGAGTGGACAAGAGCATGGTGATGTGTCTCCAGAGCAACTCTACCGGCATTTTCCTGAGGTTTTAGCACAGAATGGGGCCTTTCCCTGCTTACAAGAAAATTCCATTTTTCATCCTCAAGAGAGCCATGATTGTATCCTGTTTTTAATGCCTTAGAAGGAACTGAAGCCTTGCTTCAGATTAAAGTCATCCTCAGAGTGACATCCAGAAGGAATCCATCAGTTATCACCCAGGGAACAGACTTGTCACCAAGGGAACTGTTTTGGAGGAGCAAAGGCCTGAAGGTATATTTATGATTCAGAGGAGTTGGCTATTTCCAGGATTTTTAATGCATAATGTTGCAGGTTGAGATAATCCTATGGCAGGAGAGTTGGTTGCTGTTTACAAAAGTGATTAAACAGTAACATTCACCATTTTGATTAAAGCCAAACTAAGGTGTATGTAATTTCACTTGGAAATAGCTCCATTCTTTTTCTATGGTGTGAATCCTGCCGCACGCACACTGCTGTCTCGGTCATCCACAGTCTTTGGCCAGCAAGGATGCCAGGTAGGGAAGCCAGTGTTGAAGGCAGTAACAGAGGAATCCTATGTGTTTATATTTAAAACAAACTCAAAAGGCTGGAAGAGAGAGGCTGCAATTCATCCCTGCCCCTGGTTTAACATCCTTTGGAAACTGGGAACAGTTTCTCCATTCAGCATATGGTGGTAAGAGTCATTGTCAATGGAAATGACAAACACAGAGAAAAATCGTATCTCTGATTGGTTGAAACAGTAACAGCAGATAGCAGGACAAAACGCATGCTTCCCAACCCTTCTCCACCCCCCCCCCCCAGTTTAATTGCTATCTCCTCGCAAAGGAGCAGTATAGTGAATTGTTTAAGAAAATGGGCCACGGTTGCCTGAAAGGCTTTGCATTGAATCTCAGTTTTACCAGTCTGTGACCTTGAGTTGCTCAGTTATCTATTTATACAATGGGGACGATACTGCATTGCATTACAGAGTTGCCACAAACAGGAGGTATGTGGCATGCTTAGCATGTGCCTGCTACACAGTGAGTGCTCAACAATGGTAGCTGTGATAGGCACGGAAGTATGGGGACACAGCTGCTTGATTAAAGAAAAGCAAATGGAATTTACTAATGAATTAATTCAACAAAGCACTGACACTATGTTCTACATGCTGTGCTTAGCTTGAGGATACAATGGCAAAAAAGAAAAAAAAAAAAAGCCAGTTTTTACCTTCTTGGTACTTGGAGTAGAGAATAGTGGATACAAGCATTAAATTAAAAAAAAAAATCACATGGTGCGGGGAGGGTATAGCTGAGTGGTAGAGTGTGCGCTTAGCATGCACCAGGTCCTGGGTTCGGTCCTCAGTACCTTCATTAAAATAAGTGAATGAACCTAATTACAGCCCCCCAAAATAAATAAATAAAAGTAACATATAAAACCACACAAGTGGCTATAAGACTACAATTACACTAAGTGTCTTGGAGAAAATTTAAGTAATGCCATCAGACAATGTAACAGGGATCCTAAACTAAACTCCGGAGTCAGGAAAAGTCTCCCTGAGAAGGTAGCATCCAAGCCAAAATCTGGAGAATCAGTAGGAGTCAGGTGGATAAAAGGGACTATGGCTGGTGGCGTGTGCTTCCAATAGAACAGGGTGTGCCAAAGCGCTGACACAAGAAGGCACTGGGCGTGTCTGAGGAGGAGAGGGCAGGTGGGTGAGAAGAGGCTGCATGAGAGAGGGAAGGGGTGAGAGAAAAGGAGCAGTTGCAGAGACAACTAAGTAGTGGCCAGGCCAGGCCACAACTTCTAGGGCTTGTTAACAATTTTGATTTTTTTTTTTTTTTTTTTTTTAATGTCAGGAAGTGGTAAAAGGATTTGAACATAGTGAGCGACATAGTCAGACTTGCCTTTTTTAGAGATCTTTCTGGCTACTGTTGGGGAATGGGTTGATTGAGAGGAGAAAGGATAGAGGTGCAGAGAGAAGTAACTTTCACTGGACGGGTCTTCATGAAAGGTGATGGCCGAGGCTGGTAAGAGTGAAGACACAGGAAATTTGAATGAATTAGAGGTGTGTTTGGAACGTAGAGTTGAGAGAACTTGATGGTGAATTGGCGGCAATTGGGATGAGAGAGGCCGTGCTCAAGGATGACTCCCAGATTCCTTGGCCTGAGCAAGTGGGTAGACACAGGTGTCCATGCCTGGTGAGCTGTCTAGTTAATGCCATTGCTGTTGATCAGGCTTGTAGATGCCCATTAAGGATAGCGTCATTTGGTGTAAACACTGTTGATTTAAGTTTGGGAATGCATAATCAAAAAAAAAAAATCATAGTAGCATTTTGTCCCAAGTTGCCAAAGAACTAATCTCCAGCTCAAAAGCTCTTTCCTCTGCAATTCTGGTGCTTTTAATGGATTTTACACATACATATATTTTCTGGTATTTAGCAGCTTCCCTGTCTTCCTCCTCCTCATCCTCCTCCTTTCCCCCCTTTCCTCTCTCACAGCATCTAGCCCTTCATCGTAACACTTACTTCCATGAGAGCTGCCTCGATGCGAGACAATAATAAGATGGGTGAAACTAGAGAATTAAATAGGTACCAGTCTCTGAAACACAGGGCTCAGAGGAGAGGAGGCTCTCTCTTGCTGGGTGAGCTGAATGGGAGTAGTAAAAGGGATGTTTCTAGATTCCAGAAGTTGGAGAACTCTAGGACATTCAACATGGCTGTGATCTCATACTCAGGGGTGGTTATGGGATAAAATGCTTTTTCTGCTGCTTTCAGTCAAGCAATTCCAGTGATGACCATCGCATTTTGAGGTATTTTGGTATCTTGGCCCAAAGGTATTGAGAGAGTATGGAACTGCATTATCTCTTTCAGTCTGGTTTTTTCTCCTTATCTCTCTTTGTCTATTGTGTCTCTACTATTTCTGAAACAAAAACTCACTCAGAACACTCAATTAGAGAAGTCTCCTAATTTGTTTGACTCTACAAAGAAAACTTTGGCATTCTTTACAAATTTTGGGTGTAGAAACAACTTCTGCTTTAAATTATTGATACAATATTATCAATAAACGTTATCAAGTAATAAGCCAGTAAAGTGACTGTTTGCTGTTAGAAAATAACCATATAGCACCTTCTGAGCCGTGAAGTACACTGAGGGGACACTTTGCAGTTTCGTGAGCGATGCTTACATGACATGTGCTATGGGCTGAGTGTGTCCCCCACACATCCATAGGTCGAAGCTCTAATTTCCAATATGATGGTATTTGGAGGTGTGACCTTGGGGGTTAATTAAGGTTAGATTAGGTCATGTGGGTGAGGTCCTCATGATGGGATGGATGCCACATCAGGACGCTGCAAGGTGGGTGTATACACATCTGGAAGTGATGCACCAGAGCTCAGCCACGCTGGCCTCCTGATCTCAGGCTTCCAGCCTCCAGGACCAGGAGAAATAAGTATTTAAGCCACTCAGTCTGTGATGTTTTGTTACAGCAGCTGAGCCGACTAAGACAATGTGGCTCCAATATGTTTTTGTGCATTTGCATCCTTTCTGAACTGAGAAGATTGAGATACAATTAAAACAAGACCTTTCCTTAGGTCAGGTGCATCCTCTTTATATTGTTGTTGGTTTCGATGACTGTTGTTTCTTTTTACCCTGTGCATTATTCTCACACAGGTATCGACTGCTGGGGGTTTTGTCTGAGAGACAGAGAGTGTCTGTAAGACAGAGCTGGAGAGGGAGAGAGATGGAGACTCTAGGTTCTGGTCTTTTTATTGGGTCGCTCAAAAAGGAAATGGGAACTGGCATTTTTTGAGTCCTCTGCATGTACCAGGCACTCTGCCAGGCTTTTTACATGTGCTAGTTTCCCTGGTCCCCCTAACTTCATTTTATATACAAAGAACCTGAGGCTCAGAGAGATTTAATAATTTGCCCACAGCTACACAACTGGTAGACGGCTGAGTTATAATTTCAAACTTAAGTCTGGACTTCAGATTCCAAGCTCTTTTCTATAATTCTCATTGCCTCTGCAAAGATTTCTTACATCTTCATTCAGTTCATCAACTGTGGAAGTTGTGAGACAGTCTTCACTTGGGCACTATCTGATCCCACTGGGGAGACAAGACATGAGAAAACCAGACCTGGTATACATCGCGATTGTGGAGGGTGTAGACTGTAGGCACATTTATATTTGAAGAAGGGAAGTGCACTGTGGGTGGTTATTTGCTGAGAATACCCTGTGAGGGAACACACACACATGCACACACACACACACCCCTGGGGAGGACCTCTGTAGTCTGTGGGATGTTTGAGGGCTAGAGAAGAGAGTGGAGGACACGGCTCCATGCAGAAGTGATTATGAGCACTGAGTGGCAGAAGCTGGTGAGGCGTCTCCACACTGCAGGTGAGACAAAGCACTGATGGAGACCTCAGGCCAGATTGGAGAGCCTGGCATCCATCCCATTACAGTGCATTTCAGCAGCACACTCAGCTCAGATCAGCTCAGCTCAGCCCTTGCACTGGGGTCTGGGAGCTTCTTGTTCTTGTCCCCAATGCTAAGTTTTCAGGATGTGCAAGAAGCAGAAGCAATTTGGCAAATCTATGCAAAGGTTATGTTGGGCTTATAGTACAAATGAGACTAAATTCTAGTTATTTTGTTTCCTGGTTTGGTTTGGATGCACAAGAACTCTATTTTCTGCAAAGTGGATGATAAATTAAGCATGTTTTCTGTCACAGAAATTGACAAGATTAACTGTCCTTTGGTCATCGCATTTCTGATTATGGAAGGATCATTAACAAGCAAACATCTGGCCGTTATTCCTGATGAATCTGTTCCTTTATATTTTTTGACAAGGAGAGTGGGAGGGGTCAGTGCATTCAAGCCCAGACAAACTGTGTTGCGACAACCCTGACCACTGACTCTAGTAGTTATTGTTAATGAAGCATTCTGCAAAATTGATTATTTGAAATGGAAAGATATATCCATCATATTGTGCCACAGAGCACTGGCATTGGTTGAGAAGCAAAAAAACCAGTCAGAAGAACGTGTGTCTGGAGCTGCGGTTGGTGACTGGGCAGAGTGGGTACCGAAGACCGTGGGGGCTGTGGGTAAAGCGTCGGTTAGTCACAGGTTCCTGACAGCAAGCTCTGGAAAAAGGAATGAAAAGCAAAAGGTCTTCCCCCACAGCCAGCTAGCCTTATGCTCAGTGAGGTGTCCTCACTGACAGACAGTCTTTTCCTGAGCACCGAGGACAGACAGCTCCCTGCCTGACTCCCTGCCACGGCAGGTGACACGTCAGAGACTTGCTGGGCGAGCCGTCACGAAGGGCATGCGTCAGGGCAGCCTTCTGCACGGGGTGTGCTATTTCTGGACCCGGCTGCGCGGAGGCAAGCTGCTGTGTTCTGTCTTTCTGGAGCCTCTTCTGCCAGCTCATCAGGCCGTGTGTTCAACTTCAGAGTTCAGGGAGGATGACAAACTGCCAAGCAGAATTCTCCTTGAGGTCAGACAGGAGAGCGGCTCCGTCCTCAGACCTGTGCCCCTCCACCTCCAAAGATGTGTGCACCGATTTTGTTCCAGGTGGATGCATCTTTCCACCTGGCAGCCCTTGGCCCCTGGGCTCCTTCTCGTGGCTGAGATTTAGAACCGCTGTCGTGAGAGTTGGAAGGGGCGTCAGCCATCATCTGGACAGTGCCTCCTGTTACATAAGGGACAAGGAGAGCTCAGAGAAGTGACTCGCTAGGCACTGTGGAGGGTCGGCAGCAGGTCTGGGAGGGAGCACAGACTTCGTTCTGCTCCAGTCTGTCTCTTCTGTGTACAGACAGGTGATGTGTTAGGTCTGTAGGTAATAACGCAGAGATTTGGGGCAGAAGCAATTGCTCTTTAGTACTTCCTCTCACTTCCCTGCTCTCCCTCTCCTCCCAGTGGTTTGGTTCTCCTTTCACAGTGCCCCTCTTCTCTGTCCCAGCCAAGGCCTCCCGGTGCCACCACCCTGGTTCAGGCTGAGCAATGCCAGCAGTGCTTGCCTGTCTCCCTGCCTCCAGCCTCTTCCTCTTCAGCCCCTGTTTCACGGTGCTGCTGACATCAGACATTCACATCCTTAATGAGGATGCTTTGCTGCTCAAAGTTTGCCAGTGTCAAATCACTTCTAACAGAGGAAAACCAAGAACCAGAGTGCAATATTCAATTTCATCCATTATGTGTTCTCAACGGTTAGGTAATGGAAAGTGAGCCAGCCTGGGAAGCTGGGTTGCTGAGGGGCACCTCGGCTCAGCCATTAGTGGTACGACCTGGGAAAGCCGCTTAATCTCTGAGATGCAGTTTCCTCTTGTGTGACGCCAGGGGTCAAGTCTAGATGAACTCATGCCTTTTCAGGTTGTTCTAATTCTAGCCTCCACACTCACTGCTCTCCGTCACCATCCCCATGTTTCGTCAGCTGTATGGCTTGTTGTTCTCTAACACAAATCATTCTTCCTGTTATTTAGTTTCATCCTGTTGAAATCCTATCCATCTTTTAAGATGCAGCCAAAAAGCAACTTGGAGCCATTTCTGACTGCTCAGGAGCAATGCAACCTCCTGACTGTGTTTTCTTAAACCTCATTTCTGTTCTTTTTCTACAAACACTTTTGTTATCATGCCTGTCTGTGCACCCACCTTCTTTTTCCCTTCTTCCTTACAGGTAGGATCTGTGTCTTGTTCATCTTTGTTTCCCCTATAATGCCTGGCTCAGTGCTTTTCATGAAATAGATGTCCAATAAATAATTGTTGAATTGAAAAAGTGCAGCTCGTGCCAAGAAAAAAATGTCTTTTCCTCTCCAGAAACTGATGGAGTGTACCCAAATTCAGCAAGAGAATATGTCATGGGATTTTGCTGTAACTTACCTGGATATTGACTCTAATTGGCTCATTCAGGTATGGTTGGGGGCTTCAGAACAGAATTAGTCTGTTAATTATGGGGTAGTTTGCAGCACATGTATTAATTGATGGTATCCGTCTTATCTATTACTGCCTACTTTCATTTTTGTAGGAGGCTTCTTACCCTATATCTAGTCACACTCCAGGGAACTAAACACAGCTGGGCATATCTGGCAGGTGGATGAGAAGGCACATATAGATTCAGTTTACCTACAGGAACAAGGAAAGTCCTAGAAGAAAATTTATCCTAAAGGCAGATGGAATTAGACAATCTTGGTCAGTAATAAAGATTGAACTGTCAGGGAGGATGTGTCCTGAGAAATAGTAATAAGGATAGTTAGCATTTACAAGTGCCAGGCACAGTGCTAGGAACTTTGTAAGCATTATCTTCCTTAATCTTCAGTCTATCCTATTAAGGTAGAAACAATTACTCCTCTTTTAGAAATGAGGAAACTTAGGCAGATCAAATGTGTCTGTTAAATATTAAGTAAGTGGCAGAGAAAGAGTCAAACCGTAATCAGACCAGACAGGTGGTCTGACTGTAGAGCAGAGTTTGGCAAACTACAGGCCAAATCTGGCTTGTGGCCTGTGTTTCTGTGGCCTCAAGCTAAGAACATTTCTAAATAGTTGTAGAAAAACACACCGAAACAAAAACAAAGAATGTCTGACAGCAGCCATGGGAGGCTCACAAAGCCTGGAATATTACTGCCTGGCCCTCGGTAGACAACTCTTGCTGAGCACGGACTTACAGCCCCAAAGCTCATTGCTGTTGAGTGTGTTGAGGTCTTTAGAGTGGTCGCTGGGCTCAGTTCCCCCATGGGACTTGTCTTTCAATACCAGGGACAGAAAGAGTAGCAAATGATACCTGAAAAGTAATTTCACTGAAGATTCTTCAAGATGTTGGGGGATAAGAGGACCACTTTTGTCCACATGTGACAAAAATACAACACAAGGCAAGGACAGGCATGGAATACAAGGTGGCTTTTAGATCCCAAAGATTTCGGAGGCTTTGTTGCACTCTGGGGTGCCCAGGCTGGCACTGGATGTCTGTGGTATGAGGCAGCCTGTGACCACAGACCTGCTGGAGGGAAGATGAAACGGGAAGGAAAAAGAAGCCATCACATGGCAGCTGACAATAGGTTTTCATGAACAAACGTTACTTAAAGCTGTATTCTGTCTAAGAGGGAGGGATGAATAGGAAGAGCACAGGGGATTTTTACAGCAGTGAAACTGCTCTGTATGAAACTGTGAATTGTGGGCATAGGGTTCTATGCATTTGTTGAAACCCATAGAACTATGCAACCTTAGTGAATGAACATTAATGTAAACTATGGGTTTTTATTAACAATTCTGCTATCAATATGGATTTATCAGTTGTAACAAATGCAGCACTCCAGTGCAAGATGTTAATGATGCGGAAAACGGTACAGGAGGATGGGGTAGAGAAGGTACGGAAATTCCCTGTGCTTTCTGCCCAGTTTTTCTGTGAATCTAAAAACTAAGGTTTATTAATTTAAAACAAATCTCGATTCTATCAGGAAGAAAATCATTTTGTATGTCGGGGGAGATATTTCATAGGGATAAGATCTCATAACAACAGGTGGGAATGAGTCATGAAATGCTGTTTATTCTCTTAAGAAAAGCTCTTTAATGTCCGTCTTCCCAGAAGACTTGTGTGGCCTGGGGAAATCCATTCATTTCCAGTAATTTATGATTTAACTGCAGACTTGTCAGTCTGAGTGAAAATTATCAGGCAGTTCTCTTATTAAGGAAAGTGGTCAGTAATGGAGAAAGACTGTGAGTCCATCAAAAAAGTCGTTGGAAAACTTGTACAAATACGTCAACAAAAGCAAATGTGTATTAAATTCTCACCAAGTGGCAAAGTCCATGGTACATTAAAAGAAGTGTGAGACTTGGTTCTCAAGCAGTCTCAGTGGTGAGATCAAATGTGTATGCATATAATGAAGAGCACATTTTTCATTTAAAAATTAATTATTCAGTACTCATTAGGTGCCAGACATCATTGAAGTCCCTGAAGAAAAATCCCTACTCTATGGAGGTTTTAATGGCAAAATTTGGACAGAAAGGCAGGGTGAGAAATATATGAACAAAATAATCTTAGTTAGTAACACATGCTATGAAAGGAATAAAATGGGGCCAAAGTAAGAGTAATTTGGAGTGAGAGCTGGTTTAGACTTGTGTTCAGGAAAGGCCTCCCAGAGCAGGTGACACCTAGACTGGGATCTGAATTGTTAAAGTGATTGTATGTTCGGATTACAGGCTATGTGGGCTGGGGTGAGGAGGAGATTTCTCATTTCCTTTTCTGATCCCTGTGCCCAGACAGGAGGAGACTGAAACCAGAACCTTCAGTCTCCCTCTTTGTCCCCGACTTTCTCCTTTTCATAGGGGAGAGGAGTGATTTATCGGATTCCTCTTGATTTAATAATTTCACTGGAATAAAGTTAACTCGTGGGAGGAATCACTCTGCCACAGCTCCCTTTCACGATCTAAGCCCAAGCGTGGCGATCTCCCTGGGTTGTCTCGGAGGAAGCACATCTCAGTGGAATCTTCCCTGCAATTCCCTCTGAGTGTCAGCTGCTCGCTTGGCCTCAAGCCTAAAAGCCTCATTATACACCATAGTTGGTCAATACAGTTTATACAACGCAGTTTGATAAGTTAGAACTTTATTTCTTATTTGGCTAGTAAAACTTCTGCATATATTTCTGGAAAGGAGGAATGGTAAGTGATGCCCTGAGTTCTGAGACTTGAGGGAAACTATTAAAGAAAGAAAAAAAAAATATTTTAAAAAATGTGGACAAGAAAAGAATGGTTTAGAGTCATAGAACACTTGTCTTCCTATTGTCTGTGAATACCTCACTGACACTGCATTAACTGTCACACATTATGTCTATTACATTATAAAATACAACACTAATAATATATTCTGAGGAAAAAAACTGTCCTTTAAAATGACTTTTCAAGACCACATACTTCGAAGTTAGCCCAGGGTTTGTTTACTAGTTGTGTGTGAGCAAGATACATAAGCCTCTTACTTATTTTCATCAGCAAAATGGGGATAATACTCTTATTTGGAAAGATTTTTGTGAGGATTTTTAATTGTGACGATTATCCAGACATTGCCTGATTTATTTTGTCACTAGCCACTGGCAATTCATTCAACCTCTAACTCCTCCCTTCTACGGAGGTGGTAGAGGTGGGAGTCGGGGACTGAAAGTTCCAACCCTTTAATCCCAAGGTTGGGTCCCCTGACAATCAAGTCCCATCCTTAGGTGCTTTCCAAAAGCCCCCTTTTTAACATAACGAAAGACACCTTTATATCTCTCATCACTTAGGAAATTCCAATGGTTTTAGGAGCTCTGTGCCAGAAACAGGGACAAAGACCAAATATATGTATTTCTCATTATAAATCAAATATCACATTATCCTTACCCCCATTCTGCAGATGAAAATAACTGAAAAGTGTAAAGGTAAAATGATCTATCCCTACCCACGGGGTTTGGAGGGTAGCAGCAGACAGACCTAAGAGTTTAACCTTAAAACCTACTCAGGCAGGACACACAACAACAAATTTGAGTTTTTCCAAGTGGCTTTTAGCGCAGTGCTGGTCCCCACATATGAAACAATCCCTGGATGTTTTACACTTGTTAATACACATTTCATGCTGCAGTTGGAAGAGGAAAGTGCTGGAATGATACAAGTGGAGAATAAGAAGTGTCAGAATGTTATTTTAGAAACATAGTAATGTGAGTGAGGGAGAGAAGTGGCTGTATAGTACAGCTCAAAAAATACACACACAAGCGTGGTGTATTATTGTGTGCCAGCCCGTTTGAGCCAGAGATGAGTCCCCAAAGTAACTAATGCATTCCTTTTCCCGCTGGATTTAGGATCAATATTTATTAAACACTCAGAATTTTATAGATGTAAAATTGTGGTAGATACTATGTTTTTGCCATGAAAGCTTCTACTTGCCCTTTATTCACTGAAGAATTCTCAGTAGTCTATACTGTAGTTTCCAGTAGCAACAATGCTGGTGTTTTCCTCTAGACTCCTGGGCCTAAATTCCAAAGAGTCTAACCAAAAGAAGAAAAATATGATTATCTTTGCAATAGAATATTACTGTAAATAGGCCAAATTTCTTAAAGAATTATCTTTTGGAGAGAGAAAATTGGGGGAAGAAAAACAGTGACTTGAGATAAACAGTTACAACGAAGGTACACCTTTGGTCAGTCATTTTGACCCTGTTATCATGTACGTGCACATTTTCTAAATTCTCTCTGAGTCTAGGTTGGCTCTCAGGCTTGCCTGGTCTCAGAGATGGCAGTCACAGTTACGGAATTCCACGCATGCCGAGTTCGCCCTGAAGGTCTGCAAAGCACATTGCTTAGCACAATAAACAGAAAAATCAGTAACATTAAGAAAGTTCTTTTGGCGAAGACCGACTAGTTGTTTTAGAACATGTTTCTCTTTCATCCTGAGTCCACAGACTGACTCTGTTTCCTCGTTTCCCTTGGGTACATCTGGTCCAGTGACTGAATTCTGCCCTCTGGAATGTAGACAAAACAAAGAGATGTCACTTCTAGCCTTGGCTTATGGAAATCTTCTATGTGATCCTCGCCTCTCTCTTTTTCCTTCTGCTGGTTGAATGAAGAGGGTGCTGAAGCCTTAAAGGTGAGAGAGGTCACATACAGAGTGACCCCGGCTTCCTAAATGGTGGCATAGACAGAGCAACACCCAACATCCAACACCCAACACCCACTGGACTTTATGTGAGAGTGACATTAACTTCTCTTGAACTAAAATCTCGCAGACTTGGGGATTAATCTGTTACCTATGGTAGAAGCTGGTCCTTCTTCAGAAACAAAGGACTTATTCCCAGGGAGGGCTGCTATCAGACAGTCCCCTCCCCCCACAACCATCAGCCACCTTTGAGGATACGCAGGCTGAAGAATTTTGTCTTGCCAAAGGTTATGCTCTCTTCTAGGAGTGGATTTTATCCAATTACTGGTGAACAAGCCGGTACAAAAGTTTGTGGCCTCTCAGCTCAACGAGGGATAACTCTAAAAAGGCCATCTCAGCAGCAGAGCCCCCGAGAAGTGGGCCGAGGACGTTGCTGAGACTTCATTACCGAACAATTTCTTCTGCCCAGCTGTGCTTCCTTCCTTTCCCTCCCACAGGTGTTGATGCCAAGAACAGTCCCTTTATAGGAATATCCTGCACATCAACCTCCATCTGACTCTGCAAGGAGATCATGGCAACAAAAGCATCTCACATACACATGCCTTTTACGTGGGTCTTGTGCCTTTTTCCACATGGCATCTCTTTGCATAGCAAGGATTTTAACGTTTACAAATCTTTCCTGCCTTGGGCTTTGTCACACAAATGAAAAATTGACATGAAAAATGAAATAACTTAGTTCAAAATTAATTCTAGAGAGTGTGTTTATTGGTTTTAGCTCAAACTTTAGTCTCTGGCTGACCTGATTCAAAACCCAGATCTCCTACTTGCTAGTGTGAGAAATTTTGATGCTTCTTAACCTCCATGTTCTGCTGTGTCTTCATCTATAAAATGGGATAATATTAGTATCTATTCACAGGGTTATTGAAAGGATTAAATAAAACAATGTATTCAGAACGTAATATATATGCTTAATAATGGTAGGTTATTATAATCTAATAACTTTTAGCCTCATTTAGTCTTACTGACTATACTAAAGTCACGCTTGACTAACTTGCTGGCCAACTGCATGACTTGGGGCCCTACCATCCTGGAGTGCTCTTCTGCTTTGCATGTTCTACTCATCCTTCAGGGTCTACCCGAATTGCATCCTCCTTAGAAATTCTAAGTACCTCTATCCGAGTAAAATATCTCCCTTTTCTGAACTCTCCTATCCATTTGCCTTCACTTCTCTTAGGACATCTACATGTCATCTCTGCCACTAGATTGTAAGCAGTTCAAAGTCAAGTCTCATGTCTCATTTATCTCTACATAGCAATAGAGAAATACAGATATTTATGTTGTAGAAAGAAAGAGTAGGGAGAAACAGAGACAGACAATTCATTTAGGAAGCACTGGAAATTATCCAGGCAAGAGTTGTAAATAATTCATATTTCTAGGTCTTTGAGACTGAAAGGATATGTCCATAGAGTGAACAAAATTGTTCCTAACATGTAACAAAAAGTTTGTATCCTAATAAATCAGCTGTATGTGTCCTCGTGTGTGTAGGGGAAAGAGGGGTATAGGTAGAGTGAAACAGATATTCAAAATAAAAATTTTAAGCCACACTGCAAGGTGGTATGTGTCTAAATGCCTCTATAGGATCAGGGAGAGAAGTTTAGGATGGAAGGGATGATTTCAGTGCAAAGCTGATTTTCAGGTGAGAGAAGACTTAGGTACGCCTTCAGGAAAGGGAAAGGACCCAGCGAGCAGGGAGAAAGTGGAGCTACTGAGAAAGATGAGATAAATATGGAAGTAAAGCTTCTCAGGACCTGCAATGGGTTGGAATTTATAGCTGTGGTGAAGGTGTTAGATAAAATAAAAGTCTTTCGTTCTTTTGAAGGTGAAAAAAGGATGAGTCGATATGGATAATGGTCAGCATTTGAAGAACTGAGGTGCAGGATAGTTAGGGAGCTCAGAAGCCTTAACAAAGTCTGAAGTGAGGCCATCTGCTAAGAGGAAAGTGGTGAGATTTTAGATGTTAAAGAATTAGATGACTGGTATCAAGGGATCCATTGTAATCGAGTTTCTTGACAATCTGTGCTTGAATTATTAGCATCTCAGAGGCAGTAGGGAGAAGCAGGTTTAGTGAATGGGAGAAGAGGGGAGAGCACATGGCAAAGAAGTTATTAGAGGCCTATAAAGAAAAAAAAAAAACACGTGACAGAGAGGTCAAAGACATGGTCAAGCTCGTACACGAATGGTGCAGGGTGGAGAAGCTGTTGGCTGATGGATGGAGTAACCACAGACTGAGGTTGAAAGTTGAAAGTGTCATGACATAGATGTAAATGTCAGTAAGAATGAAAGGAAAGATAAGGCTGTAGAAAATGTGTACATAGCTGTACAATTAAAATTAGGTACTGTGGGGTTTAGGAAATCATGGTAATAAAAGAACACTGTAAAATCCATTGGAATAGTAAAAGGAATGGTGGATCGCAAACTCTTTCAAAAGCTGAGAATAACTACTTACTTAAGCTATGTTCGTATTCAGCTTCCTTGCTCCTCAACCTAGATTCATCTTCAGATAATCAAGATAATGCATTTGCATGGACTTCTATTTTTTTTTTTCATACTTATATGAATAAAATGTATATAATTACTTAGCTATGTGGTAAGTAGTATTGTTAACTACCTACTTTAGGTACATTATGATCTTTGGTCCATAGAAGTCCTCTCTCTTGTTGAATTTATTTAATTTTTCCATTGTATCTCCATTTCCAACTCCCATCTTCCTCCCATTCTCCACCCCAGGAAAAATTTCAAATTTCAAATTACTCAACATGTGTCTTTTTGCTTGCAAGTACTCTTGCAAAATGTGTATTGTCGTCTTCTTGTATATAATTTGCATAATTGTCATTATGTAATACATTTTGTTCAGCCTTCTTTTCACTCTGGGTGATGCCCTTAAATCCGTCTATATTGTTATGATCATATCTAAGTCGTTGCTTTTAACTGCTCATTGAACTCCATCGTGTGCCTTCAAAACATTTTACCTAATGCTCTTCCAGGAATGAGCACACAAGTTTGCTTTCACAAGTAACCCTGCAGGGAATATCCTTGTACAGGGCCTCTCTGGGACTTCTATGCAAACTCCTTTGGGGTGTATATCCAAAATAGAATTGGAAATGAGAAGTTGTCCACATACTATTTTGACAGGGTAGAGCCAGATTGTTCTCAGGAATAGCTGCTCTAGTTCACACTCCCCACAATAGTGCCTGAAGGTTCCAACAGGCCTGCATTAACTGCCAACACTTGGCATTGCCACCTTTCTAATTTTTGCTGAGCATTAGTTCCTACTAAGGTTTAGATTGACTCCTTGTGGCTTTAATTTATATGTCTTTGATTACTAGAATGTTATAGCATCTCTTCGTATACTTCATGGATTTTTGGATTTTTCTCTTCTCTATTACTTGTATCCATTTTTCTTTTGGAGTTACTTTTTTTTTTTCCTAGCTAATTTTCAGGAATTCCTGGTGTATTCTGCTTAAAAATACCTTGTCAGTTTTGGACATTACAAATATCTTTTCCCATTTTGTCATCTTTTTCTTTACTTTCTATGTAGTATTCTTGTTGAACAGAAATGTTTAATTTCAGTGCAATCATGCTGGAAGAGGAATAGGTCTATAAAGTTCTCTGCTTCTCTCGAATTTAAATTTTTGAACTTAGGGACAATAAAACTCAGTGGGTTTTTGAGGCACATTGATGACAGCATGTGCTGCTTCTGAAATTTCATGACTGGTTTCTGAGTCCTTTACCTTTAAGAGGCCTGCTTTTAAAACAAAACGAAGCAAAACAAAACTCTTCTTTGAAATCTATGAGATATGATTCTTCTAGTAAATTCTCTTCTTGGTGAAGTAAGCCAGAGTTTCTCTTTATTGCTTACAGTCATAAGAACCTTCACTAATGCAGTCAATGTGAAAACTGAATGACAAAATGGCATTCTCAGGCTCACAGTTCATAAACAGGCAAACCTTTGTGAGCTATGAATGTCCGACCACCAAGAGGTGGTTCCCTTATAACCTATCCAAATGAACAAAGAATAAAATGGTGTATTCTTACATAGTAAAGCTTCTATTATTGATAGATGAATGAACTTGCCACCCTGTTCCATAATTACATTTAGTTATAGAAATATACACTCATAAGAACATGACAGTTTGGTCGTTCAGTAGCACTAAATACATTTTAAATGATGGACTTTAAAATAAAAATCTAAAGGTCTCTCTTAAGAGAACTCTAAATAAGCTAAGTTTTCTCATTTTTTGGTGACCTATTAATCTGGGCAGCACTTGACTCATCAGCTGCATTTTTCTAAATATGGATGTACTTAGACAGTAAAAACATCCTCTTCCCAGCAAGAGCTTTGTGTCCTATCAAAGGATCAATTAGGCTTCTGCAAGGGGGCAGTGCATTACTAAATAATGTCAAAAATGTGATTGCCTTAGAGAATACAGACAGAGCAATGTTTATGTAAGGAGTGCTCAAGGAATGCAGCTTTTTTGTTTTTTCGAGTTTCTGTTCTTTAACTGGTAATTGAAATATGCCTAGATCCTAAAATAGAGATTCCTGAGAATAGATGTGATTATAATTCTGTCAAGGACAACAGTTTGGATTTTTGTTACATTACAGGAAATGAATCTTTCAGGTCAGTGTGAGTGAGAATTCTTTTACTGTTTTATTGCAGTACTTCTCAAACTTTGCTAGTCATAAGATTTTGATTCAAGAGTTCTGGGGAAGGCCCTGAAATGTGTACGTTCAACCAGCGCCCCAGGTAGTTCTTAGGAAGTTGGTCCATACCCTGTCCAGGGGGAATTCTGTTTTAGTCAATCAGAATAACATGGAAAGAAACTGAGTGGAGTGAATGTCTTCGGAAAGTTTATGATATGAACTATTGTGTATTTGTTAAACCTATCTAGAACTTTAGAAAATAGCCTTTGCTGATAATTTGCAGTACATCAAGTGACTCACCTATAAATATTACACAGGGTTGCTGGGGAAATTAGATTAGGTGGTGTGTGTAAAGCCCTGATTTTTGTTCACTTTTTCACTTAGCAAACATTGATTGAGCCCCTACCATATTAAAATCAGCTTGGAAGGTACAGGGCATAGAGAGATTGTAAAATGCAGTCCTTGACTTCAAGCAGTTCATGGTATATTAGACAAATACATGATGAATAATTGTGATTATGTTGAGATGAGGATAATTCCACATATGGTAGCGTTCTTTGGTAGAAAAAGCAGTGTTCAGTTGTATCAGAATGTAAGCCCCTTTCATTAACTCAGTAGATATTTATCAATTACTTGCTATGTCTGAGGTGCTGTGAGACGTAAGTACTACAGCTGTGACTTAGACAATAGCCTCCGTCCTCATGACAGTTACAGTCTAGTAAGTTACAAGCACTGAAGAATTAATTAAGGAAATGAAAATGTAGTATGAAGAGAGCTATGACTGTAGGAACATAGCATGTTATCACGTTATGGGAACATCAAAGCTGTACTTTGGGGTATAAGGATAGATAGGTTGATAACTGAAAGATGAAAAGGGTTCAGGCAGACAAAGAGGGAAATAGGGTAGTTTATAGAGAAGGAACATCCTAGAAAACCTGGCAGTGAAAGAGAGGATGGCATTGTTGACGACCTGAATGTGGGGCTGAAGCCCAGCATGAGAAGAACATCACATTGAGAGCGAATGCTGGAGTGGTTAGCAGGAGTCAGGAGTGGTGGGTCATGTTGAGCAATCTGGACTTTATTCTTCAAGCTGTGACAAACCACTGAAAGGCATTTTGCAAAAGAGGGACACGATCAGATTTATGTTTTAAAAAACCACTCAGACTCCAGTGTAGAGGACAGATTTATAGCGGGTTAAAACTGCAGGTAAGGGGTAGGATAGACTGATATAATAATTAAGTTGAGAGGAGATGGAGACCTGAATTGGGTAATTTGGGGACATAAGAGAGTTGAGCATATCAGAGAGAGATGAAGCAAGCAGAGTCAATGGCACTTGGATATTTGCATTCTGAGACTTGTGCAGTGAAAAGCACATAGATGGCACTCAAAAAAAAAATGTTTGTTGGATGAGTCAGGAGAGTACTTCACAAAGGAAATCGTAGAACTGGGTTGTGACGAATCTTATCTATTGAATACATTTTCTGGATTTTCAACCAGGTCTTCAAACTCAGTGTTTCTGTAATTGCCCGTGGAATCTACTCCTCATCTTGCCATTATTTTCTGGCCTGGCATGAATGCTCTTCTCCTAACCCAAGGCTAGGAATCATTTACCTCTGCCTCTCCAGTGCCTAACACAATGCTTTACCCAGGTAGGCAAACATATTGCATAACTTCTGGTTGAATAAACAACTCCTGTGAATTCACCCAAGCTCAAAACCTCACCGTGAATGAAACATTCCTGCTCACATCAAATCAGTGGTCCAGTGATTGAGCCTGTCTTGCAATATTTCCTGAATCTACCCCTCTTCTCTATTGCTGTTTCTTTGTTTTTGTGGATACAGGCAAGATTCTCTTCCTATGTCTCTTTACCTCCAAGCTCTTCAATCCATTCTAATCTAGTTGCCACATAAATCTTTCCAAATGACAATTTCTGTCATGGCTCTCTTCTATTCAGAATGTTCAGGGACTCTCCCTCACCATGCTAGCCTGCCCCTCACGACCCTCCTTTATTTCCCTTCTCATTTTCTCTTCCTTTCCCCCTCTTACTCTCCCCTCAACCCCCACACACCACTCTACTTCAGCCATAATGGGATTACGGTTCCTCAAAATGCCCTACATTTTGGCACATCTGTATTTTGACTCATGTTGCCTTTTGCTTGGAAATCTCCTCATTTCTCCAAGTCTATCCTCCCTTCAAAGCCTCGGTCCAAACCTTACCTTTTCCTTGGAACCTTCTGAGGCTTTCTCCCACTAGCAATGACCACTCTTCTCCAAGCTTCAAGGACATTTTAATTTGCTCGGGCCTTATGGTTCACACCACTTTCTTTCTTTTGAGTGGTTGTTTGCATTTACGTTCTACTGCCCTTTATACACTGTAAACAGGATGTGGCTTGTGTGTGTTTTTCTGTTTGCTGACACACTGATATCTAGTCTGTTCCTTTATAAACAGACTATACTCAGTAAACCTTTACTGAATGAATGAATGAATGAATGAACAAATATCCAAAATCCACTCCTGGCTAAACCCAGGGAACTATTTTGCCATTCTCCTTGTAATTTTATTCTCAAAAAGGGCTATGATTGTCCCCTAGTGAGAACTGAGAAGTGAGTAGGAATGTTTTGAATGTGACAGTGTCTAGGAAAGGGTCCCTACTGACATTCAGTGGTTAGGGGCCAGCGATGCTAAATTTTCCCAGGTGCTCTGAACAGTCTCGTCCACCTCTGTTGAACAACATTTACAGGCTTTGAGTTTTAGTGTACGACATTTCTATTCTTGGCTTTTCTTTCTTGGATTTTGGCCACATAATTATGTTAAGAATTTGATGGATGAAATAAGAGGTATAAAGCATCTAGGTTACTTTGCAAAATAAGCTTGCAGTCAATGATAGCTCTTATTGTCAGTTCCTTACCTAGAAAATGAGGATAATGATAATATTAAGAGGATTAAATATGTTAATGCATAGGAAGCTCTTTAAATAATGCCTGGCATCTTGTAAGAGCTCTATAAACATTAACTATTATCATTATTATTGTTATTCTGTTATTAGTCAGATTTTCAGATGCTTCACAGAGTAAGATCATATTGAATTTACAGTCACCTAAAAGCCTCGGGACTTTTTCACACGAGGAGGTGTTAAGTCAGTTCCTTTGAGATCTTACACCTACGATCAAAATAAGCTCAGACCTTGCTGTGCTTTGGTTCCTTATGAAGGTTGATGAGAAATTCCAAGGAAAACCAGACTTTACTGCCTGTGGCCTTTATCCACAGAACTGAAAAAAGAAAATCAAGGTGAAGTAAAACAGCAATTTGATTCTAGGTTTTGCATTGAAATGGATCTGGCACTGCACTGCTTTTTATATAATGGGGAGCTGCCTTTCTACTCAGAATTTTGTTTTCTGGAGAGAAAAATGGATGAAGACAAATTTACTTAAGGGCTAGTTATTTTTATTTTTATTTTTATTTTTATTTTTATTTTTGATACTACTGAATGTTTTCATGGGGCTTAAAAAGCTATCCACCTTTTAGAGCATGTCCTTAGCTTGCGCGAGGTCCTGGGTTCAACTCCCAGTGCCTCCATTAAAACATAAATAATAAACAAATAAACCTAATTACCTCCCCCCCAAACAAACAACCAAACAAAAAAGGTATCCTCCTTTCAATTTAGAATTAAACTTTCATTTTTTTGGTTTGGTTTTTAAATTATTTTTTATTTCATAAATTTGACATGGTACATTTTGTAAATTTAAGATGTATGGAGTATTACTGTGATATATTTATATATTATTACTTGATTGCCATTAGAGCAATATTTGTCACATTATATCATTATAGTGAAGTACTGTTGTCTCTGTTCATCGTATTGTGCATTAGATCTCTGTGGTTTATTTTCTACTTGTTACAAGTAGTTACTTGCTAGTTACATTTGTTACCTGATGCTCTTTAACCATGATCAGTATTTTCCCCCCACCCCCAGTCCCTTGGTAACCACCATTTTATTCTCTCATTTTTTTGTTTGTTTGTTTCCTTTACAGGTTTGACATTTTTAGATTCCACATATAAGTAATATCATACAGTGCTTGTCTTTCTCTGTCTTATGTCTTTCTCTGACTTATCTAGCTTAGCACAATGTTCTCAAGGGCCATCCAGGTTGTCACAAATGGCAGAAAATCTTTCTTTCTCATGGCTGAATAATAGTTCATTGTACATTAACAAAGTGAAATGGTGGCCAGAAGAATGGGAGAAAATTTTATAAATCATATGTTGGATGAGGGATTATATACATCTGGGGCTTATATATATCCATATATCCAAAATATCTGAAGAGCTGACACAATAACAAGAAAAACAATCTGATTCAAAAATGGACAGAAGAATTAAGTGGACATTTTATCAAAGCAGACATCAAAATGGCCAACAGACACATGAAAAGATGCTCAAAATCACTACTCATCAGGGAGTTGCAAATAAAAACCACAGTGAGATTTCACCTCACACCTATCACCAAGATGAGAGATAAGTGCTGGTGAGGATGTGGAAAAGGGCACCCTTTTACCCTGCTGGTAGGAACGTAAATTAGCCCAACCACTATGGAAAACAATATGAAGTTTCCTCAAAAAATGAAAAACAGATCTACCATATGATCCAACAATTCCACTTTCAGGTGTATATCCAAAGGAAATGGAAACAGGATTTGGACGAGCTGCAGGCACACCCATGCTTATTGTAGCATTATTCATAATAGCCAAGACGTACAATTAACTTGATGCTTGCTTTCATGAGAATTGTCACTCTTTCACATGCGGTAACACTTTCACATACTTCACCCCGTTTGATTTTCCACAGCAGCCTCATGAAGTAGGGACTAGTATTATTTTTTTTGCCAATGAGGAAACTGAGCACGTTCATGACTCACACATACAGTGCCAGCTCAAAAATTCACATTTGGGTTTTATGGTTCTAAAATCTAAGATTGACGGGTGAACAATTGAATTAAATGATAAAAATCTAAGGGATTCTTAGAGTCAGGTTTTTGGGGAGAACAATGAGAGAGGAAGAGAGGAAACTTCTTTACTTTATGGACTGATGTCTGTATACCACTCTTGTTGTTAGGCTTTATTCATTAGCCATTTCACAAAATCCTATTTATATATAGGGTAGAGAAACTGGGTAAAAGGGAAATTAAATAACTTAGCAGTCTCCAAACTATGTACAGGCTGTGTGCTAATGTTTTTTGGAGTTACAATGTGTCCATTTCTGATGTACAGTATAATGTTTCAGTCATACATATACATACATATATTCCTCTCCATATTCTTTTTCATTATAGGTTACTACAAGATATTGAATATAGTTCCCTGTACTATACAGAAGAAATTTTTTTTTTCTATTTTATATATACTACTTAATATTTGCATCTTGAACTCCCAATTTATCCCTTCCCAACCCTTTCCCCTCAGTAACCATAAATTTGTTTACTATGTCTGTGAGTCTGTTTCTGTTTTGTAGGTAAGTTGATTAGTGTCTTCTTTTTCCTTTTAAGTTTGTTTAAAGTTCAGAATGCTTCCAATGTTAAAAATGTTCAATATGATGGTTAAAGGTAATTAAAAGTGGCTCAGAGTTCTCAGGTGAAGTTTTCCCAAAGATTGTTATTAAATACCATTTTAATTCTTGGTTCTGTGGAAGGTGAGCTAGTTATGATTTTAAATGTAGGATGCAGGAGAAAGGATTTCATAGGGGCAAGATAGGATGGCCTTAGCCAGAGCCATTTGTATCTAATGGTAATTTGAAAAATCCAGTACTCATGAGTCTAGGACCTCATGTTTTCTATCTTTTTTACTGGGATTTGGAGGAATCATAACAGAATTCCCTTGGGGGAACAAAATTTCTTTTCCTCTCAATTCAAATAATGATGACCTTCTTGGAGAAAAATCACTGTGGACCAAATTTACTCACCAATTATTTTCAATTATTCAAAACTCTTACAAATTCAAATTTAAATGAAGGTTTTAATAATTCTGATTAAAGTGGATGTAGGGAAGACTTACAAATGAGTTATTCTCACCCAAGCTAGTATAAAACTTTAACAAACTCCCTCCATGGGATAAATAGTCTTTGAATTTTTATGCAGACTGTTTGTGTTTTTAATGTTTCAGAGAGATAAAGTTTTGCATCTGGTATAAAAAGCACATTTCCCCATTTCACCATGAACATATCAATATTTCATATTTTGATAACTTTCTAAATAATATAATTATTTCATTTTATCTTTCAGTTATATCAGTTCTATATGCCTTATTTTTTTTACCCTATTTATAAAAAATCTGATGGAAAGAGGAGGTATATCTGTTATTTGTGGCTGGGTGGCATTAGATGAACATTTTAAAAGCAAGTTATAGAAATCTCTTAGAAACTTATGCAACAGGTATATGTTTATTATTCAATGCCTTCATGAAAAAATAGATTTTTCAACTCCCGAGGTTATAGTGGTGAACATAATTTAAAATAAAACCTGAGAAAAGTAAAAGAGATTAAATAAATATTCATGAAAATGCCCTCTTCAGGAAATAGGGTCATTTGAACAGTCTATTCCATTAAAAATCACTTTATTTCACTTAAATTGGTTACCTCGCAGGGAAGGAAGACATAAGAATACTAAGGGATTGATTCTGAAATCTGGACCAAAGAAATGACTTTAAAATCTCTCCATTGCATTAGCCAGATGGAATTTATCACAAAAAAATCTAGAACTGGTCAGTTGTTTTAACCTATATACTGAGAGGAGTGCCAAGAATCCATTTAAGTGCTATGTCAGAATTTTATGAAAGCAGTATTTTTATTAAAATATAAACACTGATAAACTAGAAATTAATTTGGACTTTCATAGCATTTGGAGTTATCTAACGCTAGCAATTACACAAATGTGACTTATTAACAATCACATAATGATTATTAAAATTAATTCATAGTCAATAACACAGACTGGATGGTGAAATCATTAGCATAATTTGTTTTTATTAATGAAAATCACTAAAAAATCAAACCAAATTATCCTTAATCAAAAAAATCCATTTAAAATTACAATATTTTTACCAGATATCGGTAACCCTATATACTGATCAACTATTGTGATATTTGAAAGTTCAATCTAAACAATTTATAAGCTACATGGATGGTTTCTCAGACTTATACTTGTCCCAGCACCTAATATTGAGCTCTCTCTCCCCCTCTTGGACTTCCAGCCTCCAGAGGTGTGGGAAATAATTTTTCGTTGTTTATAAGCCACCCAGTTTATGGTGTTTAGTTGTAGAAGTCCAAACAGACAAAGAGAGTACGTTATCCAAGCTCCCTGGAAATGGTTGAAAGAATGACGGAAAAGGTAGGAGGTTAGATGAGATTGTTCTAGACCAATTGATTCTCAACATGTGTCCAGGGACCAGAAATATTAGCATTATCTGAGAGTTTGTTAGAAATGTGAACCCCAGGCCCCACCCTGGACCTATGGAATTGGAATCCCCAGATAATCCATATGCAAAATGAAGCTTGAAAAGCACTGTTTTATGAGATGCCATGAATACTGCAAAAGCTGAGTTGATTCAGAGACCTTTCCATTCCTGACCACAGCTTGATCATCTTGAGATAGAGGTGCTTTGGGATGGTGTCTCGAATGTCTCCCCTCTATTACATGGGAAGTTACCCTTTTATTTTCAGTCCTGCTGTTCATTCAATCTAGGAGATTGAATGAAAGCCTAAATTGTGCAACTTTGCGTCTTCTCCCAAAATCCAAATCAAGCAAGAGATCAAACAAGGCTGAGTTAATCATTATCTAAAAGCTGTTAAGTTAAATAAAAATGGAGGCTATTAGACTGATGTGATTCTAATACCTTAGCAGCTGTGAAAATGAACAAAGAAAGCCTCATTTAAACTGGAGTTGGAAAGGCTGGAAGGGGGAGCTCTGATGCCCTACCATTTATTGCCATCTGCATACCCCCAAACGGAAGGGACGTATCTGGCATCTCCAATAGGAAGGTTACTACTTTAATATCCCAGCAGGAGGAAGGAAAGTTTTCTCCTTGCCTGGCAACAGCCCGGCCAAAGAGGGACAGTTACAGTTCAGCCGACAAACCAGTTTCCTCCAGTGGACCCTTTACAGCCCTTCCCAACTTCCCCTTCTCCTCTATATCCCCTTCTCCTCTATAAGAGCGATCCTCGCCTTTGTCTCTCTGGACTTGCCTATGGTTTTTGCTATAACATACTCGTCATGAAATGCAATTCTCTGCTATTGCTGAATAAACTCGTTTTGCTGATAGAATAATTGACTGTAAAATAACAGTCCACCTAAGCAAACCAAAACCTAACACTACAAGTGCCTCAAGGTTAGGAAATCAAAATCTAAGGACAACCAATCACAAACAGCTCACTGAGCTTTTCCAGATAAAGCAAATGCTTAAGTGACAGCCAATCAAGTAATTTCCTTGCTTTGTTTCCACCTCTTTTTTACACAAGTCTCTCCCCAGCTCCTGTGGGTGGAGTGCTCCTAACGAGTTCTGCTTTGGCGTGGCCTCATTCAAATGAATTTTTGCTCAAACTCTTAAAATGTTTAATATACTTCAGTTAACTTTTAACAAAGCCTTAACCAGGAATGCTGCTCTGATTCTTTTTGCAGCCTCACTGATGCATTCCTGGCAGGACAGAGGTAGGGTGTTGCTGCTGGTGAGGGGCAGTGAGAGCTGTGGAGGTCCAGGCAATAAGGTGCCTAATTTGTTAGGACAAAGAGAGAGAACCTGAGCTGCTTAAGTTCTGTCATCCTGTGTGACTACTTGGAGTTTTTATTTGCATTAAAAAATTGAAAACAGTGAAAGAGAAAGCAAAGTGTAAGATGCAGTATTTTTGTTTGGAAAGTGCAAATTTTAGTCCATGTTGTGGAATATTTTATGGAATTTAAATAATGCGTTTAAAAATGAAATCTATATTCTTTTAAAATTACTAGCCATTTATTTTAAAACTAAAAAATAAATGAAGAAAATAAAATGTTATATCAGTGTTAAATTGTGAGCAGGTGTTTTGATTAAAATCTACTTAATAGACACTATGATATTACCTGTTTTTGCTACAGACTAACATTAAATATAAGTTTTTCAACCTATTACACAATTAGTATAATTTAAAATATTAATCTGTTACTTTTTTCATACAGTATTTTATTTTAATTTGTAAATTGTTTTAACTGACATGATTTTACATACAAAATTCAGTGAAAGAAAATTCTTATCTGTATTCCTCTATTGGCTGTGATTAGGATTTGCTTCATTTCATGACTGTAGCTGGTATAATTTTGTCTTGTAGAGCAAGGGGTGTTAAAAAACGATCCACTCTTGATGTCAGATACGCTAGGTACACTGCTACCTGGCGGCATCTGTGCCAGAAGGAGCTTTGGTTTAGTGCTGGGGTTTCTGTTCCTTTTGACTTCCTGAACTTGATTGAACACCAGAATGATCGAGGTTTTGCCTAGTGCAGAGCTATGACTGTTCCTAGGAAAAATTCTTTGTGGGAAGTATTTCATTTCTTTGCTTTTTCAAACACGGCATTATCTAACGACATTTGAGAGGTGACATGAGACTTGAGACGGTTTGACCTTGAGCATTCTTAGTTTTCACCCTATGTTAATTTGCATCCCTCATTTAACATGAGGGTGAGAATGGAGAAAATATTTTTTTTTATGCACATACTATTCTCAGAAGATACTTACTGAATGCTCTTGAGTCGAATGTTTTAACACCTAGGGTTTTCCAGAGATTTTGAACTGTATAGGGTTATTTGCCCTGAGTTACGTATTTTCTAATCTTTTGGAGACTGAAAACTTTGAAGGCATTGCTCCTCCATCCTCTGCCTTTAGTCAAGATTGAGGAGTACAGGGAATAAATACAGTTTTGAAATTTCAGAAGCAGGAATACAGTACATCATGACTAACTAGGGTGGATGAAAGAAATAAGGGTTAAAAACAGCTACCGATGAGGGATAAGCAGGTCAAACAACTGTCTGAAGCAGGCAGTAAGACGTGGAGGGGATCTGGGTAAACTGGAGAGAGCCTGTCCAATTTAGGGGGACAACCACTGCTCAGCTCCAGCTGGTTGCAGTCAGAGAGTTGTCTGTGCACAGAGTTGCCAGATCATTTGATAGAAGTAGGAAGCCTGAGTTTTTACATGGCATCTCTCAACGTTTTAACATACAGTATGAGCAAAGAGGAATGTACCGAATGGCCAGATTCAGTCCACAGGCCATGAGTTTGCCACCTCTGGAGAAATACATTTCCATAATACATTCCAGTAATTATCAGTTGCTTCTCTAAGGAAATTATTCCTTTTGGATGTTATAAAACTATTATGTGTTAATTCACATCCCATCTTCTGTTGTTTTGTCCTTAAGGAGGAGGACAGTATCATCCATTTTCTGCATAAAAATGCAATGCACTTAAAAACTTGAGCAACCCCACAGAGAGCTTATTAATCTCCTGGTGAAACTGCACCGAAATGTTCTTACAATATTGCCCGCGTACAATATTCTCAGGGTCTTTGCTGAGGGGATCTGACAGGACCCTGTTTAAAACAGGAAGAGAGGGCCTTGTTTCCTCTCAATAGGGTGTCTTTAAACCACCAAAGGGACTCCTGGTGGATCTGAACATTTTTGACATGCTTAAGTTTGCTTAATTATTTCTAGTACTGAATGCTTAGTCAAAACATATTGTCATAGAGGGAACCACCTCAAAGACTCTTCCTGCTAGTGGCAATTGCTTTGGATAATGAGTGAGCGAAAACTGTCACACCTTCTGTATTCCTATACATGTCCATATTGGAATAAACAGAAGTCTTCAGAAAATGAATTCTGGCTTTCAAAAGTTTCTGGGACTCCTAACCTGATGTCCACCTAACATTAAATATTTTATCTGTACGGAAATGCTTCTCTGTTAAATCATGATGACAGTATTTACCAGAATCTTGTATTCCTGCTCAATCTTTTACCCAGTAACGACAATTTGAAAGCTTTATACAAACGACCAAAGAAACATGGTTATTGCTTCAAGATAGCAGGACAAGTTTTAATATGTGCTGTATTAAACAAGAGTGCTTCAAACTTATATCTGAACCCAAAGTCGCCCACTTGCCCTATTGTTTGTATTTTAATTTGAGGAATAAAAAGAAATTTTTTTTGTATTTTCAGCAATCTAGGGGAGAACAATGATTCCAGTGGGGAGAGGAGATTGCTAAGTCATTAGGGAAATGTGAATGTGTGCTTTATTTATATCTGCATTCGAAGAAGCTAGTACGACGTCTAGCACTTTGCAATGACCCAGTGAAGAGCTGAATGAGTAATAGGAACCCTGCTGCTCCCCTACAAGCTTCCTGTCAAGGCCTAGTTGAGTCTAAGATGCGTGTTGAGAGCCCATCAGCAGAGGCTGCCTTTGCAAACAAGGAGCGTCCCTCAGGCTGACCTTTCCAATTCCAGTGAAAGTGCGAGAGGGGTGAGGTTCAGTGGGATTATGTGTGGGCAATGTCTACGTTCAGAGGTCCTGTATTTTATATTCTTGTGGGAGGTTTTTTTTTTAAAGAACATATCCAACCCACTCACACATTTATATTAAAAGTTAATTGTCAAGCAAATAATATTTCAAATTTAGAAATCCTACTCATTCCTAATTATAGCTGTCAGAGTGGCAGGGCTTTGTGAACTAGCTAGCAAACATGGAAAAGCCTTCCGAGTAAATCAATACAGTGGAACATTTTTAGAGATATGTGATTAATTATTTAGCACAAGGAAACACTATGCAGCTTGTACTGTGTCTACGTACAGTTGCACAGATTCTTTTCTTTCTAATAGAAAGCTAATTGTTCTTTTTAAGTACCTAGGATACAAATCACTTGATTTTCTAAGTGGTGTGTCAAACTAACTTGCATAGTCAGTGCCTACTTGTGAGTATATTGCCAATATGGCTGTGGAAATAAATGGAACGCACCATTCACGGTTTTCTTTATAATACCTCAAAGGCATCTATTACGTAGGCAAGCACTTTGGCTTAACAATTTTGTCCTTTAATAAAGAGGTTTGTTAAAGTACAGCCTATTCAGAATATGTTGCTCCTTCAGTAGTGATTTCTGATAATTTATAGCAGAATGCAGGGAACTATGACAATGATTTATTGCAAGTTGTTAAAGTAATTGAAAATGTGACATTAATTAAATTAATTATTTTCTTAAAATTTCAACCTAGAAGAGAAAAAGATGTAGGCACAGGAGCATGTAACATTGTGGATAGTATCATAAGCTGTGTAAGGAAACTTTCTGGGTTCAGTTTCTGCTCCCATTTTCTATTAACTGGGTGACTTGGTCCACTTGCTAACATGTCTGGGCTGTAGTGTCCTCAGTTGGAATATAGGTCTGATAATGATAACTATACTCATTGGATGCCTAAAGATCAGATGCAACAATGCATGTAAAATCCTTTGATGGTGCCAAGTATGTCATAAACACTCAATTATTGTTGTTGTTACTGTTTCAAAATTAAGCCAGGAATTGGGATTATTTTCTGCATTTCCAAAAAATATGTAATAGTAATTCGAGAACCAATGGTTCATGTCAGCTTTTATAAATATTCACAATAAATACTATAAAACATGACCCTGTTGTGAAGTGAAAGACTCACACGGGTGGAGATGTTTTCGTTCTTTCTGAAGAAATCTGCATTATAAGAATGTCTTATACTTCCACCTGTTAGCCCCTATTTGGGTCTTTGTCCTTGGATGAAATCCCTCAGTGATCTAAGATTAATACTTGAACTACCTAAAAATCCAGCTCTCTGGCAAACTCCTCTGTCTGAAAGATGGCTCAGCACCAGGAAATAAACAGGTCACTCTAAGCAAAACATGAGATGTCAAAAAAATCTGTCTCAAATTCTCACTCTTTACTCCTAGAGGTATCTTTCAGGCCTTCACTCAAAGTTTATTTGTCCTTATTTCATATATAGTTTTTTTTAAAGATAAAGTCATTATCTGGATTCCTGCAAAGGAGACTAGGAAGCAATATATTAGGAATGGGAAGAATAATCATATTTATATCATCGAGAATTTAGCAAATGGCTTGATGACAACAAACGTGATAGAAAAATTACAAAAAGCAAAAGTGATGTAAAATAACAAATCTTAGTTAGATGTTTGGAGACTCCTTTGTATAGGGACAGACCTTTTATGCCTCAACAGATTCTGATGAAATTCAAGATTGTCATGATGCGGCATAATAATTGGTAGTCTAAGTCATCCAGAAATAATTGGATCTGTTTAGGTCACTCTGCGTAAGAAGATAAGGAAGTACGTAATGTATCAGGAGTGTCAAACTGGTGCCCTGCAGCCGGTGAATGTTTTGATCCATCAGTTTATTTAAAACAATTGATTACTTGCCAATATTTAAAAATCATAAACTTTCACTTGAAATTGGCATCTCTCAATTTCTTCGAAAAATTAGAAAGTGTGGGGATACTGAACCCACATTCTTAATGCATGTGTCCACAGGAAGATTTATGTAAGAAGAGTCATGACAACTTACCCATAATAGCTTCAAACTGGAAACAACTCAAATGCCCATCAACAGGATGTATTAACAAACTGTGATATAGCCAATGCAATGGAAAGCTACTCAACAACCATAAAAATAAAAACAAATTACTAGTGCGTAACAATATGGATAGATCCCAAAAGCATTACATGGAGAAAAAAGCCAAGCATAAAAAGTATCTCCCCTATGACTCCAGATGTAATGTAGTTCAAAGATAAAAAATTAGCTTATGATGCTAAAAATCAGAATAATGATTGTCTTTGGAGGTGGGGGGATGGCAGAAATGTTGCCTGGAAAAGAAAATTTATGGGCTGATGGAAATATTATTTATCTTGAATGTGGTCATGGTTATATATGTTTGCCAGTATCGAGCTCTGTACTTATGATCTGTGCATTTTATTGTGTAAACCTCATGCTTTAACAAATACTATTAGCATAAAAGACAAGCAAAGCAAACAAAGAAATAAGTGGGGCTGAAGAGCTGCCATCTCCTTTAGCCATACTCCCATACTCTACCGCATGGCTCCTGCGGTTATCATGTTTGCAACTACTTAAAAAGGTGGGGTTTTGTTGTTGTTGTTGTTGTTTTTGCTGAAAGGAGTACATTTTAGTTTCTTGGAAAACTCAGCTGTTCAGAATAACTAATTACTTTGAGGTTCTAGACAGATGCAATTTTTAGCTCTTTTTTTTTTTTTTGCATGTTTTGCACAATATTGTTTTCTGAACTTGCTTTCCTTTGGGTGTTTCAGTTGCGTATCTGTCCTTATACATCAAGTGATTAACTGTTAGCACTCAAAACATTTCAAACATTTCAAATAAATGGAGGCACTGCTTGACACAGCAGGTAGCAAACTTATGGTGAAATAATGAAACTCATTACCCTGAAGAGTACAGGTTCAAAATAATAATAAAAATAGCTGCATACCAGCAAATATAATTGTGTATTTCAGATCTTAGATTTTAAATCATAGCTCATAGACCCATAACAGTTTTCTAAAAGAAGCTATGGATGATTTCAAGTGAATGACATGGCGGTCAACCAGTTCTCTTTCATAATACATTCTTTGTTACTCCCTTCAGGGACTAGATTCTGAGCTGAATGGATTAAATCTCTGACCAAGAATGGGGTTTTAACATTAAAAGTCTCTACCAGAGACTTTATTCTGGTAGAATAAAGATTTTCTTGGTAAAACCATAAATTTTTGTGTTTTTCAAAAATTTAAGTTATGCAAATACACAAATATAGTCCCCCTTATCTGACAAATTCATTTATATTCAGAGCATGTCATTTGAAGCTTGATGAAAGAAGGATCTATTCAAGGTCAACTATTATACTTGATAACAGGCATTAAAAGTAGTTTATGAGCAACACATGTTATTAGTTAATAATGCACGCATAGTTATGTGTTGAGATTAAACAGTATTTATGTGTGTAAGTATGACTCATTCTTTTCTTAATGATTTATGAGACAGAATTTTCATCTAACAGACATTTCCAGGTATCTAATCAACCAGAAAGTATTGCATTTTCATTATGAGGCAGAGATGATTCAAATTTAATACTATAGAGCTACAGTCATCAAGACAGCATGGTATTGGTACCAAAACAGACATATAGACCAATGGAACAGAATAGACAGCCCAGAAATGAACCCACAAACTTTTGGTCAACTCATCTTTGACAAAGGAGGCAAGAATATACATTGGAATAAAGACAGTCTCTTCAGCAAATGGTGTTGGGAAAACTGGACAGCAGCATGTAAAACAATGAAGTTAGAACACTCCCTTACACCATATACAAAAATCAACTCAAAATGGATTAAAGACTTAAACATAAGACAAGATACAATAAACCTCCTAGAGGAAAACATAGGCAAAACATTATCTGACATACATTTCAAAAATTTTCTCCTAGAAGAAATAAAAGCAAGAATAAACAAATGGGACCTAATGAAACTTACAAGCTTCTGCACAGCAAAGGAAACCAGAAATAAAACAAGAAGAAAACCTATGGAATGGGAGAAAATTTTTGCAAGTGAAACCGACAAAGGCTTGATCTCCAGAATATATAAGCAGCTCATACGACTCAATAAGAAAAAAATAAACAACCCAATCCAAAAATGGGCAGAAGACCTAAACAAGCAATTCTCCAAGGAAGACATACAAATGATCAAAAAGCACATGAAAAAATGCTCAATATCACTAATGATCAGAGAAATGCAAATCAAAACTACAATGAGGTATCACCCCACACCAGTCAGAATGGCCGTCATTCAAAAATCCACAAGTGACAAATGCTGGAGAGGCTGTGGAGAAAGGGGAACCCTCCTACACTGCTGGTGGGAATGCAGTTTGGTGCAGCCACTATGGAAAACAGTGTGGAGATTCCTCAAAAGACTAGGAATAGACTTACCATATGACCCAGGAATCCCACTCCTGGGCTTGTATCCAGAAGGAAATCTACTTCAGGATGATACCTGCACCCCAATGTTCATAGCAGCACTATTTACAATAGCCAAAACATGGAAACAGCCTAAATGTCCATCAACAGGTGACTGGATAAAGAAGAGGTGGTATATTTATACAATGGAATACTACTCAGCTATAAAAACCGACAACATAATGCCATTTGCAGCAACATGGATGCTCCTGGAGAATGTCATTCTAAGTGAAGTAAGCCAGAAAGAGAAAGAAAAATACCATGTGAGATCACTCATATGTGGAATCTAAAAAACAAAAACAAAAACAAACAAACAAACAAAAACAAAGCGTAAATAAAGGACAGAAATAGACTCACAGACAGAGAATACAGACTTGTGGTTACCAGGGGGGTGGAGGGTGGGAAGGGATAGACTGGGATTTCAAAATTGTAGAATAGACTACACTGTATAGCACAGGGAAATATACACAAAATGTTATGATAACTCACAGAGAAAAAAATGTGACAATGAGTGTGTATATGTCCATGAATGACTGAGAAATTGTGCTGAACACTGGAATTTGACACAACATTGTAAAATGATTATAAATCAATAAAAAATGTTAAAAAAAAATAAATAAAAAGAGGGACAAGAAACAAACAAACAAACAAATTTAATTATAACTCATTGACCTACAGTAGTGTTTTCAGGTTTGATTTGCATGGTCATCACCACCAAGCTGAAGATGACCACTAATTAGAAGAATTACAAGTCTAAAGATTTAAACATACACTGTAATAGTGAGCTCTGTATGTTTTCCAGGTTTTTTTTCCTTAATGCTCCAAATTTGGAAATGTTACTGTGAAGTCACATTGCTGTCTGGTCATGTATGTCCTCACTTGTGAGTTAACCATGCCTGTGTACATCTATAGCATCCCTGCACTCTTGGAATGTTTATAGGAGGTTTCTACCTGATTGCTTCTGTTCCCAGGCACCCCTTGCTCAGCACTGCCCATAGGGAATAGATTCACCCACCTCAAACACCATTTTCAAAGTTTGTTGGGATACTCACGATGTTTCTAATGTTAGAAAGCAGTATAAACCACTTCTAAGAGCACAGAGGTGGATCCCATGTCAGGATCTGCCATGATACAGCTATGCAACCTGATTTGAACTTTTAGGTCATTGTACTTTTTTTGTCCTTCTTGTTTGCATTTAAATGGATATGGTAAGTGCTACTTCTTATACCTGTCTCATTTGTTCAACAGTAAACAGTGTAATCCACTTTGGTTGCACATAATGAACACCTGGGAAACATTTGAGAAGTATCAGTATCTGTACCTGAAGACACTGACAGTACTGAAATCTCCACAAGTGATACCACTGTGCAGTCAAGACTGAGGAATAATGATGTTGAAAGAAATCATTGAAAAGCCTTCTGAATTGTTAAATTATCTTAAAATATTTAAGCATTTTTATCAAGTCAACTCTAAATCACTCTCTTCCAGATTCTTTATCTATCTAGAGTTTCTCCCTGACAGGCAATTATTTTTGTGTCCCCGTGTCCAAAAGGGATCCAGTTCTACATAGCATTTATGTCATTATCATCATATATGGTCATTTTCTTAAGAATCTTCCTCCTACCACATCTGAAACATCCCTAAGAAGTTCATGCCTATTACCTCCTCAATTGGGGCTCAAAACTCATTTCTTCCCACTCTGTTGTACACACTCAAGTGTTCCATTTTCCCCAAACACAAGAAATCAATTAAAACATCAAATTATCATTATTTATCGCTTTGTCATTACCTAGCTGTCTCATGTGTGCAAGTTTTCCTCTTCTTAAGATGGTAAACTCCTTGAAGGGGTCACCATATCTCAGACGTGTTTTATTTTTCTTTTTCATATATTCTCTTCAGGGTATTATTTTTTTCATGATTGAATTTGAACCATGGAAGAAATATTTTATTTGAAAAATGTCATATG
Source organism: Camelus ferus (assembly GCF_009834535.1). NCBI lineage: Eukaryota > Metazoa > Chordata > Mammalia > Artiodactyla > Camelidae > Camelus > Camelus ferus. The sequence goes on along the minus strand of NC_045704.1, from coordinate 75,786,262 downwards.
CACACTTAACAATGATTTTCCTTAAAAAATTCATGGCAATATGGGCACTTGTGATGATTTCTATTTTTTTTTTTTAAGACCACCAGCCACTATGGGCAGTGACTTTTTCCTTTAGTATGACCAAGTTGAATCTGTGGCCAAGTGGTAAAAAATTTGAGGGAAATTTGTTACTTATAGAAGGAATCTTTCTGTTACGGCCACCAAGTAGAAGAACAAATAAAGGTGGGCAAAGACAAGCACTCTAAGGTTTCTTGTTGTTACAATACAAAATTCTAAAAAAAAAAAGGAAAAGTCAGTTTGTGTCTCTCTATGAGACCCACACTGTGCATAAGTCTTGATGTGTTAAAAAATTTCTGGGACTCTGGGTATTCAGAGATGCGATGGATGGATCACCTCTTAGGATCTCCAATCCTCCATCATTAGGGCTGAATGAAGGGCTTTTCTGAAGAGGAGATGATACAGCTAGTATCTAACCCAAACATGCAAATTTGAAGATGTCCTATGCTTGTGCCTGCATTGTGATAATATGGGTTGAAAGAGATAAGGGTGGCATGTTTCTTTGGCTTCACCTTGGCAGACGTAAGTGCCCCAGAACTGTGTGTGGTAATTCAGACATGAGATAGACAAATCAGCTTGGATATTTGACAGCTTCACTGCAGCGGACTGCAGATATCTATCTTTAAAAAGAAACCCTTGGGATTTTACAAGGAAAACACGTTGTACAGTGGATTGTAATGCGAGAAAACTACGTGTATTAGCGACTGACAGTTGTAGGTTTCTGTCATCTTCAAGAAGGAAAGATGTCTAGTAACAAAGGAGCTCATCCATAAATCTGCATATGATGGGGCAGACGTTCTGGTAAAATTCTGTACGGATGGGAGCATTTCAGCACATGGCAGACAGAGGTTCTCCTTCTGACTCCTCTGAAACAGAGTTCCTGTCTTCTAGGGCTTCAGAATTTTGTGTAATATTTCAAAAATTAATCACATGCTGTGACTACAAAGATAATGCAATTACCAGACATCATCAAAATGCATTGTTGGTGAATCTGCATCAAGCCATTTACACCTGTTCACTGAGTTTTCCCTGTAATCAAAAGCAGGCACTTCTGAAATGGCTGTTTGGAATTACAGTTAACATCTGGAGTGCAAAAAGGGAGTGACTAACTCACCTGCATAATACCAGAGACATTTTAACTTCTTTTTATCTTTGAATGCCAAACTTATTGAATGAATGGGGTCTATTTATTGCCTCCATTTCCTGCCATTGAATGATTTATTTCACCACCCCAGTAAGATAGCTCATTGAAATAAAATGGCTTCAGATGACCACTTCATTGTTAAATTCAACAGTCCTTTGTTGCCCCTCATTTTTCTGCATATTTTGGTACATTTAACACATTTGACCACTTCCTTTATCACAATACTCTCCCTCTGGCATTTAAGACTATACTATGTCTTGAAATTTGTACTTTTACTTCTGTTCTGTTTCCTATTCTGCTTTATTTTCTCTCTTCTCTAGAAGATCTAAGGATGTGATAGTTTTGTCCGCCTTTTCTCTGATCTCTTCACATCTCCTTCAAATATTTTATCCATTGACATCTCCAATCATCACTGTTAAGAAACCAGAAAAGAAAGAAAGTCACAAACCTCCCATGGAATTTATCTGTTGAATTTTCACTTGAATATTTGAATGCGTATAAAATAAAAACAGGATCTCGTCTGAACTTCCACAATGTCACAATCAGTTAGTTTCCACTTCTTACGATTTTTTTCTTCACAGTCTTTGTCAGATCTTTCTTTCTCTTCTCACTGCCTCTAATCTAATCCTGAATCTATTCCTATAATTTTTGAGTCCTTGCAATAGCATTCCAGAAGAAAAGTCTGGTCCCTGCATGCTTTCATTTCTATGATTATGATTATCTAATTAATATTTCTAAAATATAAATTGTATCACATTATGTCATTGTTCAGAACCATCAGTAGCTTTCCTTAGCTCAGTGTGAGCTCCATGAAGATAGGGATTTTATTCATCTTACGTATTATTATGACCTCAGTTATAGGTGCTTGTCTGGTAAATAAGAGATTTTCAGTAATTTGTTGAATGAATAATAAAAAAGCCACTCTAAATGTAGCCTGAATTCAGTATTTTTCACAATTTGACACCAATCTACTTTTTTAAACTTTTCTTTACTCTTTTCTGTGAATCCCAAGTTCCAGATAGGTTAAACTGCTTCTTATTTCTGCCTTCTAAATCTTGTTCTACTTAAAATTCTAAAGTCTGATCTCCTTCCGTAATCCCATCTGAAAACTGCAGCATATATATGTTTTCCATTTATTGAAGACTTTCACTCTTTCACCCTGCCAGGCACTTTGCTATGTGTTTTCCGTAGGTTACCGTTCACCTTTCACAACCACTCTGTGAGGCAGGTTATCATTTTCTCCTATTTTACAACTAAACAGTGGTTTCGAGAAGTGAAGTCACATAGCAGTTAAACGGCAGAGCTGAGATTTGAGGCTTGAGTGGTCCAACCCCAGAGCCTAGCCTCCCCATTCCCAGGGCTTTCATAGTCCCGACATTCTCCTCCGAACTCTTGGCATGTGTGGTCTGTATTGCTTATTTGGCATCATTCCTATTTCCTTGTGGGATTGTTTAATGTGTCATACGCGTTAACTTCATCTCCCAAGTGCAGAGACTTTGCCTCTCACCCTCGCCATTC